>NC_142433.1:182500-482500 GCF_059516105.1 Syngnathus floridae
GTGGGTAGCTTTTACTTAGCTGTATGCTTACAAATTCAATCGACACCAGCTGCTTCCAAATTGGCAGCCACGGGCGACTTTTGTGGCGTGCGGGAAGTCATGATTCATTCCAATCAAGTCAATCAATTGCTCACCTGCATCTCAGAGCAGCTTCTGTCAGGATGAGGGGATACTGGGATACCAGGCCCCGCAGGCCCCGCCGGGCCCCACCAAGCCCCGCCAGGCCCCGCAGGCCCCGCCGGGCCCCACCAAGCCCCGCCAGGCCCCGCCAGACCCCGCCAGGCCCCGCCAGACCCCCCCCCCCCCCCAGGCCCCGCCAGACAACCCCCCCCCCCCGGCACCTGACGCTAATGTAGATTGTGGATACGCTTGCTTGTACATGGACAGCAGCTAGCTGGAGATTAGCCCTTATCTGGAGCCATGCGTGGGATAAGGCTGAACACACAGCGCTCATCACAAGTCAGGTAGCTTTAGGATCCTGTGGTCCCACCTAACGGCTAATGGGAAAATCAAAGGCTCGTGCTGCCTGTCTGAAGCCCGCCCCAGGGCCAAAGCTGTTAAGTGACTGCCCGCCTCACTCCGGATTTGATAGGCCGTCTGTCTTTCTCTCGCCGCCTCATCAAAGCAGAGCGGCCGATAAATGCGAGCCGTTATCCGCTACCCGAGGCCTAATTGGCCCTTTCCTTTCCTATCGGATCACTTCAGCGCCTCCGAGCGTGCCACGTTGTCAACATTTGATCCAATAGGGGTCAGCCAGCCATCCTTTCAAGATGGCGGGGGGGGGGACACACGCATTGTTACACATGAGTTACCGAGCATCGGCAATCCAAATGACAAAGAACGGCGCTTTCAAATTGAACTAACGCATGCCCAGCCCACAAATACAAGATTGCAAATAATAGATTGAAATGGTATTGACCACAGATGAACATGACATTGCAGACTCCGTCAAGTCAATACATTGCTATCACAGACACTTTAGGAATCTTCAATTGTAAGAGTCAATCACTTTTTGTGTGTGTATCTTATCAATGCAAGCTCTATGGAAATGCAAAGAGAGATTCAAGCCCAGCCAGCCAGGCGGGCAGGCAGGCAGGCAGGCAGGCAGGTGATTATTTGGAATGTAAAGCTACAGTATCTGCCGTCTCATTGTCTGCCCTTTGTTGTAAAGGTCATTTACAAGAGCGAGCGAGCGAGGGAGCGAGGGAGCGAGCGAGGGAGCGAGGGAGCGAGCGAGCTCCAATTTGTCAGGCTCCAAAGAAAAGAGCGCCGCTATCCAAACAAAAGCTATACAGGTCGACTTTGCCCGTGTCGAGACCTTGTCTTTTATCTGGCTGAATGATGGTGCTTTTGGAAGAATAATGTCCACTTACAAGTCTTTATTGTTCCCTCTCTCGGCTTGATGCTATATAACACTGATCCATCGCGACTGACGTGCTCACAGATGCCAGGGAGGAAGCGGGCGGGCGGGCGGGCGGGCGGGCGGGCATCTGAGGAGCTTGACTCTTTTGGAAGCCAAAAAAAACAGCCATGTACATAGATAGATACTATGCTACTTGTAAGAAAAGCAAGCCCAAATGGTGCACACACACCCCCACACACCCCCACACACCCCCACACACCCCACTTGCCTGGCTTTCTACCACATATGGCCATTTCTGATGCTTTCATTAAACCGTGACACATCCACAACTCATCCCACTTGATGTCAGTTGAGCTTGCTTTAAATATGGCAGCCTGTTGAGCATTTTGCACATCTGTGAGAACAGCTGCAGCATGAGACGTACACACACACGCACACGCGCACACGCACACACACACACACACACACACGCACACGCACACACACGCAGGCATGGGCTAATTGTCTTGCTACTAAAACCTATTTGCGATGGATTCGAAAAAGAATTGCATTCTAGGATTTGCCACAACTGGCCAGTGTTTACTTTTGAGGAGTAATTTAGCTGCCATTCTAATTTGGAAATCACGTCGATGCGACGGCGAGTTGCTTGAGGATGACTTGATCAATTGAATAGCATTTGGGGTGATTCATTTGAGTTTGAATTCTAGAAAAGAGTCGGAGTGACAATAACATCAGAAGATGGATTTGAAAGCACGCCAGATGTTTTGAGTGGAAACTGACGTGGAAACATTCTAATCTCCAACTATGAAACACATAGTATTTCCTACTAGTCAAATGGATGCTGATAACTTTCACCGCGGCCGAAAAGCCAAGTGGAAAAGCGTGATAAAGGCACGCTACGCCATATCATGGAATACGTCATGTGTTCTCAAATCTGGCTGCACTTATTTGATGGCTCCGTGTGCATAGAAAGAAAGCACTTCCCGACGGCCGAGTTGCTAATGTTTACAATCGTGACCCTGAGCTGAGCTGAGCTGAGCTGAGCTGAGCTGAGCTTTCCCCTCAGCTGCATGAAGAAGAAGAAGAAGAAGAAGAAGAAAAGGGAGCAAATCCATCAAAGTGACAGGGGAAATGAAGGGTGAGACACTTGACTACCTGTAAGGAAGTGCTCCTTTCACCCGCAATTGTTTTGATCAATGTATGAGCGCAATGAAAGATGAATTGCACTTCTTCTTACGGCATGTCCATTCCTTTGAATGTGCTTTAGCGGTCCGTCCTTCCTTCCTTCCTTCCTTCCTCCTTTCCTTCTTTCCTCCCTCCCTCCCTTCCTTCCTTTTTTGAATAGGACGTGTTTGATAGTAGATTGATTCATTCCATGGATGCACTTTCCAAAGGTAGATGCTTACTACGTTAGACGTTGCTGCGTATGCAAGACGGTCGCTTCGAAAAGGCCGCCGCTTATATAGCTTGCAGTTGTACACGACTACCAGAAGACGGACGGGAGCGACTGTTGCAAATGGGTTACCTACTTGGAGTTATTATTCAAAATAAAGCACATTAGGTCATTCAAAAGAGCAGCAGCAGCAGCAGCAGCAGCAGCAGCAGCAGCAGCTCTTTTGAAAAAAACACGCAACACACATCAACCCAACTACACCATGGTTGACTTGCTGTCCTCAGTTACGGTTAACGCACTTCTGTCTTTTGATTTTTTTTTTCTTTTTTCCAAGTGCGTCCCTAATACTACTAGCAGATGAGAAGACGGGCTGAGCCATTGGGAGCAAAGTGAAAGGTGACTCTCCGCCTGCATCATTGACAGGTGTCACGCAGCAAACTACTTCTTGCAAATTGAATTGTAATTCTGCAAATGCAGAGAGCCAGCGCAGCGGCTGCTGCAATTGTGAGCCCCGTCATGTCCCCACAATGGGAAAGTGATAAGGACTCCAATTGGTTGAGTCAATCAAAAAGGGGGAGGGCACAGCCATCTGCACTCTAATTTATTGATCGCTAAGCAAGGAAACACAGCCAGCCATATTGTATTTCTTATCAAGCGCCTGGGAGGGAGGGAGGGAGGGAGGAATTTAGCCATCGTGAAATAGAATTGCATTTAGGTTTTTAAGCCGCTCTTGGGATTCTCGACAGGTAGGGAATGAGCTTTGATCAGAATCACCTTTATTGTCGCTAATTCGATTCAAAATACACACGAATTGCCAACATTGCCATAATATTAGGTGCACGCGCATAAGTGGATGAATTCCACGACACGAGCGTAGCAGCCAGTCAAACGTTGCTACTCAAAAGCCACACGGCCAATGATCAATTGAAGTTCACTGCGTGGATCATGTCCTGACACTATCTCTCGCTCTCTGTGCTTTGTGTTTTCGACAAAACAAGCTTGTTCCATTTTCACGTCTTCACGTTATGACGCTTGTATGGATGATGGGGAGCAATTAGGTGCTCGCTCGCTCCCTCCGTGTGTGTGTGTGTGTGTGTGTGTGTGTGTGTGTGTGTGTGTTCAAGCACACTTCCAAGTTTAGCGGGGGAAGACAAGTGATTAAAGGAACTATCATCGTCTTTTGTGGACCTCAGCCACCATCTTTTGCTCCCATTTCTACAGATGAGTATGTCATCTTTCCTTGCGTAGCCTAGCCGGCCGGGCGCAAACGCTGCCGTGGTATTACTGCTACCTCCGTCACCCACCAAAAGCAATTTCAGGAATTTGAGCTAAACGACTGAAATGACTCATCCACAAAGTCAAACTATATCGGAGGGCGAAATGGGCTAGCTGAGCATGATCAGAGCCACCATTGTGCCGCTATCAAGGTGCCCAATTGGAGGGAAGCATTTCTGGAGCCTCTGGAACTGGGCCATAGGTTGCCTGAGATGTGGAAATGGCCTTGGACGGACGGCGGCAAGCTCCATCTCTGACCTCTGAACTGTGAACACAATCTCCAGCGGAAAACGGATGAGGGAGTAGAGGCTAGCGTCATTAATCATCCCGCTGCTGCGCACAGCACACAAACACTTGGCGTGACTTACATTTGGGAGGAGATGCCTCCCTCTCCATTTCACAGATCCAAATCTCTGCCACATTTTTCTCTTTCATCAGGATGTGAAATATTGAGAGAGAAAAAACAAGCCAGGAGCTTAGTGTGCCCATTCTTTCCTTCCCGCCTTCCCGCCTTCCCGCCTTTGTTCCTTCCTTCCTTCCTTCCTTCCTTCCTTCCTTCCTTCCTTCCTTCCTTCCTTCCTTCCTTCCTTCCTTCCTTCCTTCCTTCCTTCCTTCCTTCCTTCCTTCCTTCCTTCCTTCCTCCACAGTAGGTAGGCTACCATTATCATTGACTTCATAGGCAGCCACCAAGGTCAAATGTTGTTTTTGGCTGTTTGCGAGTGGATGCCAAGGCCCCTGGGGAGATGGATGCTAGGGAGGGAGGGAGGGAGGGCGCGAGGTAGGCAGCGCTCACATGTCAGCCAGCAGCTCACGCAGGTTACGCTTCACGCCGGCCGTGAAAAGCACCCAGCCCAACAAGCCCGAGTCACCTTGATGTGTCAATTCCAAATGATTACTAGAGATTATGCAAAGGGGAAAAGCAGCATTTGGTTCAAAAAGCAGCATTTGGTTCAAAAAGCAGCATTTGGTTCAAAAAGCTTCTATACCTCAGTGATGAATCGCACATCCATGCTAATAATTCACATGGAGGCTTCTTTGGTGGCATAGCAGTTGATTTAGCTAAGGGGGCGCACATGAAAACATTTGTCAGATCATGTGATGTGCGGAATGGGAACACACTCGCTGATTATTTTGTCATTAGCATTCATGCATTATTACTTCCGTCAAGGGGGTTTTTGCTTTTCATTACCACTTAATGTTATTTTGTCTTTCTGTCTTTTCTCAGTGAAAACATCCAAATCATGTGCATCGGTTAGTGGATTTTGTCAAACGGATCTGGACGGCTGGAGACAAACAGCACGAGGCAATCCCGTTCCTTCTGCTCACAGCGGTGGCAAACTTGACAAATGTCACACGTGCCGCACACTTGGTGCAAATCCGGCTTACCAATTGCTCCCTCTGCCTGTTTGCCTTCCCTCCTTCCTTCCAGCGCATTCATTCCAAAACTATGGATGGCGACTTACGTGAAGACTGCAAAGAAACACTTACTAGATGATGTTTTTCTACTTCATTGAAAGAGCTATTTGTGTGACACCTTCAAGCAAATTAACACCAGGTGCAGAAGGGGGGGGGGATGCTTAAGAAGAAAACACCAACTCATCTTAGTGCTTGTAGCCTGCATTTGTAGCATGTTTGAAGCGAGACAACACTTGTGGTTCAATTGACATGTTGATAATGCTGAAAAAAAAAAAGGGGTGGTGGTGGTGGTGGTGGTGGTGGTGGTGGTGGTGGGTCGGGGTTCACGGTGCTTTACAAGTCTGCGCGATCCCCCCACCCGCTCGGGCTGCTTGGCTCTGCTCAGCAGGCTACATTTGCTGCGTTTGATAATAACAATTTAATGTAGCTTTCATCACCGATGCCCCCCCGGCAGATAGCACTGCAGTGGGTGGCGGCAAACAAAGAGCCCTTCCTGCTTTTCCTGCTTGACTTTATTCTTCCTCATCTGGATGACAGATGGTAAGCCATCAAGTCTTCAATGTTTATTGATACAGTACGTACGTATATTTGTGGTCCTGACGGACAGGCGCATTTAGAAAAAGAATGACAAAAGTATGGGCTTCTGTTTGAATAAATGGAAAGAAAGGATTGAAAAGACTTCCTGGTGCCTTCATCATGAAGACATTCAAATGTTTTCACTCTCTGATGGGAGAAAAAAGCTCGATGGCGTTTATACCATGACAATGCTATCAAAGAATAGAAAATAGGATCACAAGTGCTCTTATTTTGTTCAATGGTCTGATGGAGCAACGCCAGACGGGATTTTGCTCTCCACGAATAAAGAGGCCCCTTCCCAGCCACCTCCGTTAATTGAATGGTGAACCCGTAGTCGAGTGAGCGAGCGAGCCCATGCGCCGCTCCGTTTGATAGACTGCTCGCTTGCTCGCTCGCTCGCTCGCGCTCGACTGCCTACCTGGGCCTGAGCTCTTATCCAGGTCAAGACACGTATCTCAGCAGACAAGAGGCTTAAGTGTCTTTAACACCAAGTAAAAGCATCAAAGTTCAGGATTAATCCTTGCTGCTGCGGATAAGGCAGCTTGTTACCGCCGCGCAGCACTATAGACTCCCTTTACGTACGTGCGTTCATTCGTTTGTACAAGAGTCCATTTTGAACTACTCATTTCGTTTCGGGGTGAATAGTACTGAGGATTCTTTTTTTTCAATTTCATTTCATTTTTATTTTTTTTTGGTCTGGAATGCCTGGATATGAGGCATGACCCAAAATCAATCTAAACTCTTGTTCCTCTATCCGTGAACATTGACCTAAGAAAGCACGTTAGGACATGAAATGGACGAAGACTTGATATCGATGAACGTGCGCTTTCATGTGGAAATATACGACGCATGTGTGGAAAAGTGGACACAGGAATAGATTGTATTGACATTTCTTGTCGATTATTTGAAGACGGTTTTCATCGATTGGAAAAAAAAACACCGGTCCGGAGTGCATCGTTTTGCGTGGATTAGAAAAAAAAAAACACAACTTGAACAATTTGTTCAAATCAAGAAATAAAAAGAGATGTATTTTCTTAACTTGTAGAAGCACAGCAAAACAATTCACAGCAAGTAAAATGCACTTTGAAATGGATTGATTAGCAATTGTGTGAAGCCTATTTATGTGCGTTAAGTTACCAACAGGAGCTTTGCACTCCACCAAAAAGAAACTGGGGTTTCTGTCACCATTTATCGAGTTCAAAAAATAAAATAAAATACAAACAGCACTAAAAGTTAGATTCCTGTCTAATATGCTCTCGAGTGTCCTCTGTCTATTAATGCAAAGAGAAGCGACATTTAGTTTCTTGGCGCCCCCGTGAGACGCTGTGACAGACAGACAGACAGACAGACAGGCAGACATCGGTTCTGTCGGGAGGAAGGAAGGAAGGAAGGAAGGAAGGAAGGAAGGAAGGAAGGAAGGAAGGAAGGAAGGAAGGAAGGAAGGAAGGAAGGAAGGAAGGAAGGAAGGAAGGAAGGAAGGAAGGAAGGAAGGAAGGAAGGAAGGAAGGAAGGAAGGTCCCACACACACACGTTTTACATTTTATTACTCTTCCGCTTTGGATTGAACGCGACCGAATTATTGAAGTGCATTTTCCAAAGTCAGTCTCACAAAGTAAATACAAAATAGCATCAAATTAAAATAGAGAAAAACAACTTTTTGTTCAGATGTAGTTCATGAAGCTAATATAAAGCCAAATGTTAGTTTGGAGAAAGCGTGGGACTTTTGCGAGTGCGCACTGAGACGAATGACCCACTCCAAAAGTCCCTCCCGCTACCCATGCATAGCGACATGACATGAAATGTTCCATCAAATCGATGGACGTTTGGTCTCTTCGTCCAACTTACCAGGTTTAGTACAGGCATGAGGAGGAACACGGCGCACCAACACGTCCCCTGCATCCTCCCTCCAGCTGCTCGCTCGCTCGCTCGCTCACTCAAATTTCCTTCGGATGCTACGTGCGACTGACTCTATGGTAGGAGCATCAATCCACCCAGGTGCGTCTACCTCACTGCGCGCTCAAGTTGTCAAACAGCCGGGCGGCGCAAGCCATGACCGCAGATGCAAAAAGGAGCCAGCCGCTGAAGGACCCGCTAAATTGAAGGAAGGAAGGCAGGAAGGAAGGAAGGCAGGAAGGCAGGAAGGCAGGAAGGAAGGAAGGCAGGAAGGCAGGAAGGAAGGAAGGAAGGCAGGAAGGAAGGAAAGAAGGAAGGAAGGCAAGAAGGAAGGAAGGAAGGCAAGAAGGAAGGAAGGCAGGAAGAAAGGCAGGCAGGAAGGAAGGAAGGAAGGAAGGGCAAAGAAAAAAAAAAGAAAAGATTGGCGCTACAAACAGTTACGTACTTGGGAGCGTTAATCCAAGAGTTGCGCTCATAGTTGAGCAGCTGCCGCTGATGTGAAAGTGACACAAGGGAGCGTTCCCCTTTATAGCGCGCGCGTGTGCGCAGGCGGGCGGGCGAGCGGGCGGGCGGGCAGGCGGGCGGGCGGACGCGCGGCTGCCTTCAGCACAATCAGAGGGGTGCTCACTCAAAAGGAGAGGCATGGGGCTCGCTCGCTCGCTCGCTCGAGTGCTGTGCATGGGGGCAGGCAAACGCAAATAGTTTGCTCAAAGTCCAATACTGCTTTCTTCTAACATTTTTAACTCACACTAAGAGTTGACTTTCACAAGGGAAAAAATGATCCTCAAGTCAATCAATCAATCAATCACTATTTGAGGGGGACACATTGTGCGATCAATCCACACAATACACAAGTAACGGGAAGACAGCAGGACTATTTCTGATGTGTTACTTTTCACTGCATGGTGTGGAAAGAGCACCTTTGCTGCCACTGCCGCTGCTCCATTCATCTGCCCACCTTGTGAGCAGAGTCAAGTTTGCACTCTTGCCGAGTGCGTGTCTCTAGGTTGGGGATAGATAGCATCCTTTTTGTCACACGACAGCGAAGAAAAGACTTTCATAAATCCTCACAGTCAGTCAGCCAGCCAGACAGACAGCCTTGCTGCTGCTGCTGCTGCTGCTACAACACTGGAGTGCTCTTCTTGTATTTTGGCCATAACTCAGCCAGCCTGGCTGATGGGAACCTGCGCTGAATGGTCCAGATAGCCTTCACGGCGGGCCCAGTGTGACACAGAGAGACTGAACAAGGGAGGATAAATCACCAGGGCTGGCTTGCCTGCCTGCCTGCCTGCCTGCATGCGTACTTCCATTGTGGCACCACAATATAAAGCTACATCTCAGGCCCTGATCCTCCAAATGCATTGGTAGCAAGTTTGAAGAAGTGAGTTGTCGTCTACTAAGGGCCCATTTACAAGAAGCAATAGGCCTGCAGCTGCGGCTGGCCAATCAGCACGCACAGAAAAAAAGAAAGAACTGACACGTCTTGGTTCAAACACCTGCTTGGCTTCCTCTTTTGCCAGAGCAATTTGCTGATTTTTTTTTACAGTGGCCATTCATTAGCTCTCGGAAATGACAGTGTAGGCACTTCCTAATGGCGTGCTTTTGGGTTCCAAAAGGAGACAAGACCGAGAGCACAAAGAAAGCGGATGATTGCAGAGTTAGTGTCCGCCGAGCTGGCACGGAAACCTTCCGCCGGCTCGGCTCCAATTGTGAGGGCAGATGTTGCCGCGGGCCCTCAGGCAAGGCGCTCGCTCGCTCAGCGGCTGGCTGACCGGCTGGCTGCGGCCCAAGCAGCTGCCGTGTCAAGCGTCGCTCGGCATCCGTCAGACTAGGCTTGACCGCAAGGGCTGCACTTCAACGCCATGTGCGTACAACAAAAAGCCCGGCAGCCTGCAGTCACCGGCCGGCGAGGCAGCCAGCGCTTTTCACCAACCAGGATGCATGCGCGCGGCTGACAGAGATGAATGGCTGAGTCGCACTGGCGGGCCGGCCAAAGGATGCAGCTGCCCTGCCTGCCCGCCTGAGGACCGGCTGGGTACCAATTGCTTTCTGGTCGCAATTAGCCTGACTGCAAAAGGCGCTTACAGAAACACAAGTTTCCGTTTGGCCTGTTGACAATGTGAAGATGGATAAGAGGTGGCTTTTTTTGGTGGGGCTAAACGTGGCAGATGAACTGTTCTGGTGTGTGCCACAGTGGTGTGATTCAGAAACTTTGGATTTCTTCACTTGTCTTTTGCACAAGTTAAAATAAAATAAGTAAATAAAAAACTACTGGTGAGGGCTACTTAAGTGCATGACTCCGTTGACAAGTTGGTGTTTTTTAGCCATCCGAGTGAGCATAACCAGTTGTATTTGATGTGTCCTCCCTCCCTCCCTCCCTCCCTCTCAAAATCAATTTTCATGGACAAAAATGTACACACTGTGTGCTGCTTTCAACTATTTCAAAGATAAGCTGATATTTTCATTGATGATACTAATGGACGGACCGATTTTTTTTTGCCCAAACAAACAGCTAATCAATTGACGTAGAGAGCATTTATATGGAAAAAGCGATCTTTTGCCTGCAACAATTTTGGCCGATGTACGTCATCACATTTTGATTTCTTTCCTTGAGGTTGCAGCAAAGTCACACCGGATTGAAGTTGCTTTTACAGCTTTCCTTAATTGACTGGCCCGGCCGGGCCCGGCCCGACCAGGCCCGGGGAACTTCCTTTTCTTAGCAGCGGGCGGGGAGTTAACAGAGACATGATTAGGTGAAGTGCTGATTAAATGAGAGGACCAAAAAAGGCAATCTCTGTTTCCATCTGATCTTAATTAGGAGCCCTGATGATGAAGGCAATTACAAGACTTCAACAAGCAGAGGACAACAATTTAAGGAATGGAAGAAAACAAAATTGAAACATAATGATGTGAGCCACCGCCACACGCTTAGTTATTGTCATTGGCTTTTACTTCATGTAACACCATTATTGGCATTATTTTGAGGGTACATCCGTTTCCTATATTGCCTATTCTCAAAAGTATACAAACATAACATATATGTGTGCATGCAAATGCAGAGGACCAGTCAAAAAGGTTGGATAATTACAGAGTTATTTTTACATGCCCTTCAAATCAAATCAAGTTTTTGTCTTATTTCATAAAAAAGACAACAAAGATGCAAAAGAAATGCTCGAGTGCCTTTTGGGGCTTTTCCGTCCCCTGGTGAACTCCAGATAGATCAATGGAGAAAACAAGAGGTTTTTGACTATCATCTACTCCTGGGGTGGGGCAATTGCGGTCCTCCTCGAGCCGGCCGGCCGGCGGCCGGTGCTGTCCTGCATCTTTTAGAGGTAGGTCTCCCTGCTTCTAAACACCTGATTCAAATGGTCCATTTGAATCAGGTGTGTTGCAACAGGGTGACAGAAAACATGCAGGACAACACCGGCCGGGGTGAGGGGGCCCTCGACGAGGACCGCAATTGCCCACCCCGAGTAGATTCTACGAGCCCGACTCTGAATTGTTTTGCCGCTCACTTTTAGATTCGGTCTAGCACTGACATCTAGTGGAGGAATGGAATACTGAAAATGTCTTCTTGAACCATGCATGCGCCAAGAACACGCTTGGAAGAAACGACGTGCAGCGTGAAAGGATACTTTGACGCCCGCCGCCGCTTCAAAGAAAAACAAAGGAAATCGTCAAAGTTGAATGGGATCTTTTCTCTTCTCTGTTTGTAAAGCGCTTTGTTGTAAGGATGGATTGGATGGATGGAGGTACTGTACTGTACTGTACGTACCGTATGGATGGATGGATGGATGGAAGGGCCACTAGTGTTGTTAGCCTTAAAGTTGCAGGGCTGTCAGCCGGCAGGCAGTCCCCGATCGGAGGGAGGCCCACACATTTTCCAAGCAGCCGCCGACGCCGCGCTGAGTGCCTGTAAATTCAATGATCCAATGAAAATTCGGAAACCGGGACATTTCCTCACTTCCTTAAAAACATTAAAACAACAACAACAACAACAACAACAACAACAAAAAACCACGCACGGGACAGGATGCGAAATGCAAACATTTTAAAGACATTTTTAAAATATAACATTTAAAAGCTTGAATGTAACACATACGGAAATATGAATTGTTCCAAGAGATCGATGTCAGGATTGAGTTGAGCCAGGGCGACCAAATGCAGCTTGAACCAGGATTTATTGAAGGGAAATCGGCCGAAAGAGGCTCACGGACAGCGAGCGGGAAACGGGATTCCCCTTGCACCAAGCGCAGACTAGGAAGACGTTCTGACCGTGAGCCTACCCGGCGAAGACGCAACAGGCGTGGACGACCCAAACGGGAAACAAGCACGCGGACAGGGTTTAAATACATCAGGGAGCAGGTGACAGTCAGTGCGGTAATGAAGGGGTGTGGCTGAGGGAAGTTGCCGGCGGCGCATGTGGCTGAGCGTCCTCCGCCACGGACGGACGGACGGACGGACGGACGGACGGACGGACGGACGGACGGACGGACGGACGGACGGGCGGACGGGCGGGCGGACGGGCGGGCGTGACAATCGACCACTATAGTGTGCAAACACATTTCTCTTTGCTTTTTCATCACTTTTGTGCCCCAAATAAAAGGTGTAATTCACTTCCAATGGAAATACTGTGATCATCTTAACTGACCTAAAAAAAGACAAAAGTTCGATATATTGTCAGACATTTGGGGGGATCTCTATCATTTGAATGCAATTGTATAATATGCGTGCATGTAATCTTCATGGTGACTGCCATCTTTGGCAAAAGCATTGTGACATCATTCGTGTTGACTTCTTGATTAAGACAAAGGAAATAAAGGCTTCAAGAGGGTCAACAATTCCAAAAAAGAAGGAGGACAAAAAGGAACGTAGGTGTAAAAGCTCAGCTCGCTTGACATCACCGAGTCTGTACTTGTTGGAGAGTGGTGAGGAGCAAGCAAGTACTCTTGAGAGATGTCGCCAATGATGATGCTGCTGCTGAGAATTGTCTGCGGCTTCATACTCTATGGCTCATTTTGCGATAGCAATGTGCAGCCTTGGGTCGCACGAAAGACTATCCCCTATCCAGGTAAGTCTTGGGAGCTTACCATTCTCTCTTGTGACAATTGGCAAATGTAAAAAAACAACAACAAAAAAACGTGTTCAAATCCTAAAGTCAAATAATGGAGACGGAACAATACAATGAGTTTTTGTCTTTTCTGACTATGTTTCATCTACAGTCTAACAGCGTGCTTTGATAGCATGTCAAGTGTGCGTTAAGCTAAGTAGTAAACGATTTGCTTTGGTTTTATCATGCTATGACTTTTTTTCCAAGCGAAGTGGGACACCATTTTGTATGCTTTTCTCTTTGAAGTCTATGTCTAGGTGTCCGTCCGTCCGTCCGACTATGGCTTGCGGGCCATAGTCGAACGGACGGACGGACGCACGCAAACAATTCAAGTGACATGACTTGTTTGATGGGAAGGAGGCTGAAGATTTCTTTGATAGTGCTAAATTGAGAATAAAAGCCCAACGACTCGTACTTGCACACGTGCAGATGCTATCTCTTTGCCGTCCGTCCGTCCATTCAGACAATCTTGTGACGTTCCGCGAAGATGGGATGAACTACTACAACGCCATGCTGATTATGGAGGAGCTGGGACTGCTGATAGTGGGAGCCAGAGATGCTCTTTTTGTCTTGGACATTAATAACATCTCTGCCAAGATGCATCATGTGAGTGGAACATGATGGACGCACCACGCACGCACGCACGCACGCACGCACGCACGAACGGACGGCACTGTCCCACGGCTGGCTACTCTCAAAAGTCATATAATCAACATTTACACATAAGATGTACACATGTACAAAAGGAGACAGTCAATGTTTGGTTTTGACACTTTGTTGCCTTGTGATGATGATGATGATGATGATGATGATGATGATGATGATGATGATGATGATGATGATGATGATGATGATGATGATGATGATGCTGCTGCTGCAGGTATCCTGGCCGAGAACTGGGGGGAAGGCATGCGTGATTGACCAGGTTTGCGTCAAGTCTTATCTTGATGTTTGTGCGAGTGGTCATCTGCTTGGAGTTTGAATCTGCTGTATGTTGGCTCTTGTCGCATGCAGTTGAATTGTCACAATTATATCCGGAGCCTCCACCAAACTTCCAACTCCGCCGTGCGAGTGTGTGGGACAAATGCTATGTCGCCCAGGTGCGACTCTTTGGTAAGTTGAAAATAGACGTCTGAAAGGCTTGACAATATCTGTTGAAAGCAAGCAGCCAGCCAATCCCTATCAATTGTTGATTGCATGTTGCAAGCGAGCGAGCGAGCGAGCGAGCAAGCAAGCAGCCCTTACTTAAACCGTTGTCTGCCAAGGCAAGGACATTTCAACAAGGACGCTTTAAGGTTGCAAATGCCACCGCTAGATGGCAGCATCTCTTTGCACAGAATGAGTGAGTGAGTGAGTTTGGGTGCCAAAGGTCCTTTACTGGGGCCGGGCCGGGCCTGGCCAGGGATGCGATGCGATGCGATGGGATGTTGAAAATTCGAGTTTCTCAAAAATGTCTTGGCAACAACAGAGGCGGGTGGGTCCTCAAGACCTAGCAACTTTGATTGGCTTCAATTGTGAAAGCCAGCCGCCGCCAAAAAGTAGGTCAAAGTGTCACAATTGGTTGACCAAAAAAAAAGAGGTCAAATCATCACACAATTGATGGAAAGGAAGGCCATGACTATTTACTTGTAAGATTTTTCTTTTTGTGCTCTAGAGTTGGGATAGTGGACACCCGGAACCATCTCAGAACTATCAACATGTAGAAGGCCTTTGTTCTGCCTTACCATTTGATGGATATGCCTCCGTCATAGTCGGTGAGTATTCCACTTGCCAACGTCAAGTAGGAGTAAACAAGAAAAAACAAAAACCAAACTACCAACTGTCCAGGGCACATTTTTCGTGCAGGCAGGGGCAAGAAAATCTAATTTTGGATCTCCGGACAGTTCAAGCAACTAGCATGTTATGCTTTTCCACATTGAATACATTTGTATTTTTGTTTATAAAAAATAAAAAAAAATGTGTAGAACATGATCAAAGTTTGTGGTATATGTCGGACAGGACAGCACTTGTATGCTGCAACAACAGACAAGGATTCATCCCAACCCCGAATAAGGCAAAGCTATGAAGATGGTTATCAGGTTGAATTTCCTTCTAACCTGTTGAAAGGTAGGTCAAATAAAGCGTAATTGCACGATGGATGGATGGGTGGATGAGGTTGGATGAGTGGATGGGGTTGGATGGGTGGATGGGGTTGGATGGGGGTGGGTGGGTGGATGGATGGATGGATGGATGGATGGATGGATGGATGGATGGATGGATGGATGGATGGATGGACGGATGGATGGATGGACGGACGGACGGACGGATGGATGGATGGATGGACGGACGGACGGACGGACGGATGGACGGATGGATGGATGGATGGATGGATGGATGGATGGTCAAAACAAGAACAGATATGCAGTCGCTCCATACAAATTGTAGAGATCAAATAACTAGACTACATCAATGGTCATCATTTTTTTGGACTCCAACTGACTACTCATCTACTTGACCAGATCCCCTTTGTCGTCTTCCAGAAACTATTAACTTTGTCCACATGGACTTTTTGAAGGAGGAGGAAATGCGCATCTATTTAGTATTCTCTGGTGTTGTGAGGGCTGGTAACAGTGGTGCAGTTCGAGTATCGCAGCTGATTCGTGTCCCCAAGGTAACAACTTGCAAAATCCAAACTGCTTTACAATCAAGTGCAAGTATGCATGCGTATGGATGGCTTTAGCACCACAGCCACAGCAGTTACCACAGGTCCTTGGTCCAAGCGCGGCTGGATTGCGTTCTGCCCGGCCAGAAGTTGCCCTCTGTAGTGGAGAGCGCCTACCTGTTGAAGGATGATCAAAAGTGGCAGGAGAGTCGATTATACGCCGTCTTCACCTCACAGCTGTAACTATAAGCCGGCCCGGCCCAGCCCAGCCGGGCCAGCGCAATCTCATCCACCAGAGAAGTAGCCAACGTGAAACTGTTTTCATTTGCACTTTCCAGGGATGGAGTGTCAACTGTGTGTGCGTACAATATGCGCTCTATCAGTCAATTGTTAAACGTAAGACTGTCTGGCCTCCAAGCTTGAGAAATGGAGAATCCCCGGAAGGACTTTTTTTTTAGCTTGCCTCGTCTTTGCCTCCCCTCCCTCCAAAAGGAGTGCTACGAGGACGTCAACGATCACCAAAAGCTGAATTTACCAGAATCGACTGTCCCTCTGCTGATGAAAAAGGGAGCAGCGCTGGGCCAGATAGTTGGACATCGTGTGAGCACATTGGCCGGAGAGACACAGGATGTGGTGTTCATTGGCACAGGTAAGGGGGACGCTATTTCAATTCAAGAGCTGAAAGAGCGAGCGAGCGAGCGAGCGACGGACGTCTGGTCTTCTCGCTCCCCCGCCAGCCGACGGTTTCATTCAGAAGGCTGTCGTTGCCGACGGAGAAGCGTTTGTCATTGAGGAGATTCAAGTGTTCCCAAGTGAGCCCATCAGGACACTGCGCCTGTTAACCAGCAAGGTAAAATGTCAAAAGCGAAATTGTTGCCGCCAGATGCTTGATTGTATGGCTGGCTGGCTGGCTGGCTGGCTGGCTGGCTGGCTGGCTGGCTTGCTTGCTTGCTTGCAGGGGCAGCTGTACGCCAGCTCGGACGCGGGCGTGGTCCAGATGCCAGTCAGCGATTGCGCTCGTTACCACACGTGCCTGGACTGCCTTCTGGCCAGAGATCCCTATTGCGCCTGGGAGCTGCTCACAAAGCTCTGTTCGGCCGTTGCTGCCTTGTCCGACCTTACCACGGCCATACAAAGTTTGAACGCTGTCTCCGCCTGTCCCTTACCCGGTATGTCATGTATCCATCCACTCGATGTGATCCTTGGTAAGAGTCAATCCACGGATGGATGTTTTGGGCTCTCTTGAGTATGGAAGGGAAAAGTTTGGGCTCAGTTCTTTCTCATCAGTCACACAAAGTGAAATCAGACTTTGGGCGGGCTCAGCGCGATTGAAAGGGCTCGTCACGTTGCTTATGTCTTTGTAGGTCCAGTGGCAGTGGTGAACAAGTCTTTGGCTCCAGGGGTCAACATGCTGCTGCCTTGCCAGGCTAGCTCCAACTTTGCGCAGGTCCACTGGCGCTTTGCCAACCGGACGCTGGAGTCCAGCGCCAAGTACCGCATGTATAGCCAGGGTCTGGTCATTATGAACGCCTCGGACTCGGACGTGGGCCTGTACACGTGCCGGTCCTCGGAAGTGGCCCGAGACACCGTGTACAGCCACGGCGTCGTGGCTGCTTACGACTTCACCGGCAGCGAGCGCCGCGACGGCGGCGGCGGCGGCTCCTCTCATTCGCCGCTGTTGATCTGTGTCCTTTGGCCACCTTTTCTGGTCTCAATGGTTTTGCTGTTTGTGCTTTGCCTCTCCCTGGCCGCCTTCATCGTATGCAAATGGAGACGACAGGTGTACACGGTTAGGGAGAGCAAGAGCGACGACAACACCCAGTTGGCCGTGACCAGCGTCAATCCCCCAAGAGATGAATATACTCTCTAAGATATTGCTGAGTTGCATGCAAGCAAGTTCAAGCTTTGACACATCGCTCTACAGTGTACCTAATCCCACCCTTTGGGTCATGTCGACCGACCGTTGTTCGAGTAACACATCTATATACAAAGCGTGTCCATTCTTCCTATTTAAGCAGGCCCCAATCGAGTGAAATCCTTTGGGTGATGATTTGGTGGCAACCCTTTTGATGATGATTTGGTGGCATGTGCTGGCGGCTGCATTTAGACAAATAAAATGAGTGTGTCAAATCTTTGGTGGTCATAAATGGGCTGAACTATTGACTCTTTTTCTCGGGGTTTATTATCAGCAATTATTCAAAGACATAGAAAGAGTAGGAAAGAACAGACGTCATTTTTCCACATTGGTATCCTCGCATTGGCTCGGCGGCATTTATTCCTTTTGCAGTCCAAACAATTCCCCCAATGTCTTTTTCGGTTTATTTACAACTCCTAAGAACGCAAATAGAAATGCAACATTCCGTGAAGTTAGCGGCACAGCGGGCCATCTGCTTCTTTGATTCACAAATGTCAATGACGGATCGATTGATTTCACACGACGACTCATCAAATGCAAAGCCTCGGAGGAATACTGACTCGTGTCAAGCATCCAAAGGAGCGGTCAAATGAGGTCAATCAAGTCAAAAGTCGGACCTGCTTTGTCGCTTCCCAAACGGGCGGGACGGCGGCTCCCTCGGACCCTGGTCTAGGCCAAAGGTCACCTTGAGGCTTGCAAAATGAGAATATCCCAGGCATCTCTCTGGCGGCAGGCAAAGATGCTCGGATCGTTCGTCGTCTCCGACGCAATTAAGACTCGTGCAACTAAATGAAAGGATCGTCCATCACACAGGACCTTCAAACCTTTCCATCTTCTCTTAAACAGTGAGGATGTGCTCCCCCTTTCGGAGCACAATTGTTGAGCAGTGTCCAAAGTCAAACTGGGTAAGTCAGTGCAAACTTTTGGAGATTGACTTGTGGTGGAAAATCCACGGTGAGGAAATCAGACAAAAGAGTTGCTCTTCCGCAACGCACTTACAACCACCGTACGTACGGCAGCTGTACATGTTTGAAAGGGATGTTGAGAAGCATCATTTACACTCAAAAACATTGTCATTTGTTCAATGCATTTTCTGGAGAGAGAGGGAGAGAGAGAGAGAGAGAGCGAGAGAGAGAGGCCATTTCTTGTGTGAAGGCCAGACATGAGGACAACTGGCTGCACTAATATAGTGCAAAACGGTGCCCGGAAAAGAAATAAAAAGAAAAGAAAGAAGGAAAGAGATGAGATAAAAAATATCTTTTTTTTTTCTAAAAAAAGTCGCTCGCTCGCTCGCGGCAGGCAGGCAGGCAGGCAGGCAGGCAAATGAGATAGTCGCTGTGAAATTCATAATGCTCTGTCCGTTTCTCTTGTGACCAAAAGAACAATTGAGCTTAGCAGGACAAAGGTGCCTGAAAAAGGCAAACTTCCACACGTCGGAAGTCAAATCAAGTCAGAAAGGCTTTTGTGAAAGCAAAACAAAAAGAGCGTACCGTGGAGGAAAGCAAATCTGCTAAGGAGATGAGTTGATACGTAGTATGTGGAGCTCAAGGCTTTTCTTTTCCGCGCTCCTCCTACATGTCGGCGTCCCCGTCATAGGCCAGCGTCAGTGGCTTCAGTCTGTTGTTCATCTGTCGTCGCTGTGCTTTCTTTGGCTTCTTGCTGCCGGACAAAAAGAACCAAAAGCAAACATTTGGGCCCATGATCAAGTCAAGTTCGCTAACTGGGATGCGTGCGTGCGTGCGTGCGCGTCGAGCTGCTTCCACAACACAAACGCTGACCGTGATGTTGACGCTGGAAGCTCACCTCCGTCAAATGATGAAAATGAAATGATCAAAGATGAATCACAGAGAAGGAGGAGGGCGGCGTGGCAGCGTGGCAGCAAATCAAAGTCAGCCAGCCAACAAACAGCCCTTGTCCCGATTAAGTGATTAGCGTTTCAAAGTGAGGTGTGGAGCAGTGGAGTGAATGCGGCTGCGGCTGCGGCTGCGGCTGCGGCTGCGGCTGCTGCGGCTGCTGCTGCTGCTGCTGCGCCTGCTGCGCCTGCAGCCGCAGCTGCGAGGTCACTCGAGGAGGCTGCCGGACTGCATGTTGCTGCTGCTTCTGGTGTTGCCAGAGCTCTTGCTGTTCAAGGTTCTGGCACGACGGGCAGATGTAAGGCACTGTGTAGCTGTTTGGATCCAGCCAGTACACCCCATCTGCAGGGGACTTGGACTTTGGCTCACGGCAAAGGCAAAAGCCACGACTAAACAGAGAATGTGAAGGCGGAGGGGAGGGAAAAAAAAAATAAAATGAAATGTTGACGATGGACACAAAAACCCTGATTAAACATGGACAGTGACGTCATGGAGATCAAACTTGTAAAATTTGAATCTAATCTGATCCAAAATGGATTTGCCAGTTCGATCAGACTGGAAGCCTTCTTTCTCTCTTCTGATCCCCATTCAATCACTGGTGATGATGTGAATGAAAGGGAGGGATTTGGGAGGGAGGCGTGCTGGTACTTTACCATGCCAAGTAAGTCATTGACATTATAAAGACGAGAAGAACAAAAACTCCTGCTGCTACGCCATATACCCAGGTCTTCAGCTTTCCATCTGTAATCAAACATTGGGAGCCAGTGAGTGGGCGGGATTAGAGTATAGACACGGCCATTTGGATCTCTCTACTGTTGTTTTGAATTCAGTCCAATCCAAATTGATCATGGATTGCAATTGCGTCTACCTGGACCGAAAGGCTGCAGGAACCAGGTGCGGCCCACCCTGCCCGGGAGGCTGACTGCCGGCGGCCGGGTGGGGTTGAAGGCCACGATGGTCTTGACGTCGGCTTTGTTGTCACCGCCAGCGGGGATCTCCAGCACCGGGATCACCGTGCACTGGTCTAGTAGTCCGTCAGAGGTCATAACCTCTGTGTAGCCCTCCTCGCAGCCACAAACGCCCGACTGAAGGAAGGAAGGAAGGAAGGAAGGAAGGAAGGAAGGCAGGAAGGCAGGAAGGAAGGAAGGAAGGAAGGAGGCGACAATTCAAGGAGATTTCCAAGGTGACAGACAATATCCCTCACATCAAGCACACAATACAGGATATTCAAAAGGTTCGGATATTCAAAAGGTTGACAGCCTGCCGGCCTGCACGATTTGCGCCTTTGCTCCCACTCACCTCCGTACAAAAGGAACGCGGCTCGGTGCAGGGCGGGTCGCAGGATCGCTCGGCCGTCGGCTTGGCTGCGCTCGGGCACCCGCCTGTAATTGACACCGTTGCGTGTTGCTGCCGTCAGCCACGAGCAGACCCTCCCTCACAAATCCCACATTTGCAAATGAGTCTGGAATGTGTTTGCACACGTCACCTGTGACATTGAGTCCGTCCGAGCGCTGGCACCAGACGTGCCGCGACGAGCCTCTCCACGGTGCCGCTCGCCAGGTGTATTGGAAACACTGGCCCTCTGAAGAGAGAACGTTCCATCCGATCATCCATCCATCCATCCATCCATCCATCCATCCATCCATCCATCCATCCATCCATCCATCCATCCATCCATCCATCCATCCATCCATCCCTCCATCCCACAACTGACGCTCGCGGACGTTCCATCCAATCCTTCATTCATTCATTCATTCATTTCACAACTGACGCTCGCTCAATCCAAACGAAAACATACGGAGGACGGCACTATTGTGGAAATGCGAACCTGTGCACGGCCGGGCCTCCAGCTCCTGTTCCGGACACTGAAGCAGATTCTCCGGGTCTTGAGCCACAACAGCTCGAGAGCGGACTTGTACGGAGCCAAAACCCAGATCATCCCCACCAACGCAGCTTAACTGGCACAGACTCCAAACTGTCCAGTCTGTCAGGTAGCATTCCCCTAAGAAGAAGAAAAAAAAGAAAAGAAAGAAGAAGATTGCTATTTGGTTGCATTTTTTTCCAAAAATGAATGAATGAATGAACGGCTTGACTAAAGTGACTTTGTCTACCCGGACACGGAACCGTGCAGGACTCCTGCAGTACGACGTGCGTATCGCCTTCCACCACGGGCTCTTGGTCTCCACACAGCTCGTCGTCCACCGGACTTCCTGGGAGATGGCTTCCGTCCGACACCAAGCATGAAATGTTCCTGAAGCGCAAGCCTTCGCCGCATCTCGCACCCTGCCGTTGAAGAAAATGTCCCATAGGATGATTGGAATGGTATCCGGCCGGAGAGCGACCTCAGACTTGCCGAGTGGCTGACCTCAGACTTGCATTCGGACCAGCCGCTGTATCTCCAGCTGTAGCAGGGCTTCACGAGGCACGGCTTCCACTGCTGCATCTGGCTCGGGCACGGCCGCCCGTCGCCCTGGGGAGCCTGGATGACCGTCCGTCTTCTCCACAGCTTGCCTGAAGACCAGAAGAGAGAGAGAGAGAGAGAGAGAGCGAGAGAGAAAAATAAAAATAAAGAGGCATTTTTGCCTCATCAGGACGTCTTGGTGACAAGCAGTCCCAAATTCTCACGGTGAACCTGCAACCCTCAAGTCTCCAGATACCTCGGAGTCCGCACGTACGCGTGCAGTCGGACCATGCCGACCACTCGGACAGTTGGCAGTTGACGGGGCACTCCACGACACAAGAGGCGTTCGTTTGCCACTTCCTCTCCAGACCAAGCTGAAAGACAAGGATTTGATTGGGGATGGCGCAAAATAAAGCAAAAATACCCAAGCCTATGTGCGCCCAACCTCTTTACAGAACTTTAGGTCAACAGATTTGCCGTCGCTCCGCACACAGTCCAGCATGCGGGTTTTGATCCCATTTCCGCAGACTGCTCGATCACTCAGCTGACAAGTACTCCAATCTGCTCAGAGCAATGGAGGAAAAACCAACCGGGTTTAAAGCCAGCACGATTTGAGCCAGATTGAGGCCGGTCAACCAGCCGCTTGGCTCTCACCTGTGATGTTGTAGGAGTAGTGGAAGCAATTGCTGTTGAGTTTGCAAAACTCCGCTTGAGTGCTCAAAGGGCACTCCTTGTCCTTTCCGGGCTGCCTGATTGGATAAGCCCTCCTCTCACGTGTACTGTTCCCATCACAGGGCTGAGCGACAAACAAATACGTACGTACGTACATACAGGTGATAGAGTCAAAGTGCAATTTGTTTGATCAAAAATCTTTTCTTTATAGATTCAGCCGAACAGACAACTCTTATACAAGGGGTACTATGGAGACCACTGCTCTCTCTACCGCCGATGAATGAATAAAGACAAGACTGGCAAAAAAGATCAAATGTACACAGAAAGTGCTGTGGATGCACATGTCTTTCTCACCAATGGGCATGGACTCCAGGCTCCCCAGTCTGATAAGACACAGTCCTCTGGACAGGGAAGCTGGCTGTTGCGAGCGCCCGCAGGCATCTCCTCCGGATCGCACAGGTAGTCCTCCACCTGCTCCGAGGGGCCGTCGACGGTGTTCAGCATACACCTGTTATACAAAAGACGATGGCCTGTCGGCGCTAGCTTGGGCAAAATACAGAGGCCGGGCCGGGCCGGGCCGGGCCGGGCCGGGCTAGGCCGGGCCGGGCCGGGCCGGGCCGGGCCAGGCCGGGCCGGGCCGGGCCAGGCCGGGCCAGGCCAGGCCAGGCCAGGCCAGGCCAGGCCAGGCCAGGCCAGGCCAGGCGAGACGCCACGCCACGCCACGCCAGGCCAGGCCAGGCCATGCCACACTACGGTATGAGCTAAAAGCCACCTGTTTACCTGACTTTTCTGGTCTGCACACCTTCGCCGCAGTTGTTCTTCAGCGCCACGCTGCTAACCTTCCATCCGCTCCATGGCTCTACCACCCAAATATACTGGCCGCAGTCACTGACACACGGCACCACTTCATAAACCTGTTTGAAGCAGATTTCAAAGTACGTACACGCCAGAGTACGCGCTCGGGTAATGGTCAATGCTCCTTACTTGTGCCTGGGGTTGAAATGCATCGGACAAAGAAAAGGGAAGAAGACAAACGCTCACGTCATTGACACGCTCCTCTACGAGACCTTGGCCGAGCTTATCGGAGGACCCAACGGCTCACCTGGTTGACGTGGTCAAGTTTGGGGCAAGGCCTCCCACCGTTGTATGGTTTTTCTCGGAGCCATTTGGATCGAACTTTAACGCCGCTGCCGCACGACTTGCTGCATCGTGACCAATTGGACCACTCGCTGAGTTTGCAGTCGGACGGACAGGGAATGATGCAAGCCTCCTCGATGTGTCCTACAAACAATAGGACGACAAATGTAGAACACGGAGGGAGGATTGGAATCACACAACTTGGACTCTGAGCCGAAGCTGACAGCAGTCACTTGTGGCCCGGCCCGATTCTTCAAAAGCCCCAAAAAGCCTTCCCTCCCTGCCTCCCTCCCTCCCTCCCTCCCTCTCCTCTCCTCTCCACCTGGGAGGAGAGCTGGATGGCTTTTTTGATGGAACAAGCAGATTGGCCCAAGTGCTTTGACGTCTCCTCGATTTTCCCGTGGCTATAAGTGCTCCGTCATTCCTAATTGCCTTTCGTGGCCTTTGCTGGCAAACTCGGAGCTACTCCAGTCTGTTGGATTGGGGCTAATTGTAACGCAGGCCATATCCAAGATGACAACAAGCATCGGCCAGCCCTATGTGGTGGTGGGTGAAGCTTCGTCAGTTGACCTGCCAGCGAGACTAAAAGTGAGTCTCCAGCTGTGTCCCACTTCACTCTAGCGTCTTTCCTTTTGTTGCTGTGCCATCTGTGCTCTAGTATCAATCATGAATGGACTTGTTGCCAATGTATACGACGTTACGTACGCATCATGCCAGTCCGGTTGCACTGTTTGTTTTTTGCCCCCCAGGAGGAGGAGGAGGAGGATGATGATGATGATGATTCCCACTCTCAAGCTTCTCATTAGTCATTGCAGGTTTGTTCTTTGTTTCCATTTCAAAAGGGAAGATCAGTTGCTCACCATGACTGTTGCAACGTGAAGTCTCGACAATGCGGTTATCCTGGTCATAGCAAGCCATCGCTTGGTATCGGTAGCCTTGACCGCACTCCTTGATATCGCCCTGGACCTTCACGGCCAGGTGTCCTTCGGCGCGGCCGCTCTCGGAAAGTATGCAGTCGGACCAGTTGCCCACGGGCTGGGCGTTGTATTTGTTGCACGGGCAGTACTGAGTCTCACTCAGGGGATACATCTGCTGGTTCCTACACTGCTCTCGCTTCTTGCTCTTACCTGCAAACCCATACAAGCATTTGGGAAAATTACTCCTGGACATGAATGTGGAGGAAAATAATTGTGGCATTTTGAGTCCAACGTGTAGCTGTTGTTTTCTTTCGCAACGTACGTACGGATATGTGCTTACCCACAAGCGTGCGTTTGCGGACCCTGACCCCCACACAGTCGGCTGTGCAAGGGGAAAATTTCGACCAGTTGCTCAATTGGCAGTCCTCCTGGCAGGGCAGCTGGCAGAGCTGGGTGAGAGGCGGCATGGACCTGGAGAACTTCAGACAAGCTTCGATATCTGCCTGCCCACCATCCTGCCTCCGGCATGACACGGCTATGGGGGGGGGATGGATGGATGGATGGATGGATGGATGGATGGATGGATGGATGGATGGATGGATGGATGGATGGATGGATGGATGGATGGATGGATGGATGGATGGATGGATGGATGGATGGATGGATGGATGGATGGATGGACGGACGGACAGATGGACGGACAGATGGACGGACAGATGGACAGACAGATGGACGGACGGACAGACGGACGGACGGACGGATGGACGGGCGGACGGGAGACACGGTGCAGAGAAGGCTTTACTCTCCGTTGCTAATGCAGATATGCTACAACAGCAAAGAAATCCAGGTCAAAGCAAAAATGTTTCATCATTGGTGAAGAGAAAGAGAGAGGCTTGTCTATGAAGCCTACTTTGACAGGTGCTACATTCGAGCAAGAGACATCATCAAAGTGGTGGAGCAGGATGCGCATCATTGGATTAGATCATGGACTGACTCAATACGTAGTATGTCAGAGAGTGGGAGGGGAATTTGAGCGCTAACGTCTGCCAGTCTTCCCTTCGACTAGTCATTAGAAAAGAGCCCTCGCTTCATGTCCAGTCACGTTGAGAAGCAAGCGCTGTATTGGTTATTCTTCGTCATCAAGCAAACAACAAGGCTTTTCAAAAGACTCAACTCCATCTTCTGTTTCCAGAAGCGACAATGCGTTCTCACCTCGAACCTGTAGGCCCGATCCACAGGTTTCCTGAGCCCCAGGGCTGTCCTGACGGACTGACCATGGAACCATTTGGCATCTTCGCCATTTATGCGTTTTCCATCTAAAGCAAGAAAGCGTTTCGTGTGTTTCAAAGGCTGCGCGGGTTGCTGACCCGCTGAAATCCATCCATGCGTGCGCAACTCATGGATGATAGTGATGCCAAAATGAAATTGGCCTGTGACTTGTACCTGTATCCTGGACAGACAGAAGGAGCCTCACTCTCTCTTTCTTGTGTCAGCACTTCTGGACACTCTTGTCCTCCATTGGCTGGGAACTGGATGATGACGCGTTTTCTGTATTGCTTGCTCTTGCCGCCTGCAGGCAAGCAAAGGACAGACAAGCGAATATTCCCCATCTTTTTTTCTCTCCAATCGCCACAGAGAATGAAAAAGGCTGCCTCTAGCAAAAGAGTTTGGCCTTCAACATAGTAACATTCCATCCGTCCGTCCATCCGTCCGTCCGTCCATCCGTCCATCCATCCATCCATCCATCCATCCATCCATCCATCCATCCATCCATCCCGTTTCCCATATGCTGAAGCCAACCTTTTTGACATGTTGACGGATAGGGGCTCCAGTCACTGTACGGGCTGAGCAAGCAGTCCCTTTTGCAAGGCAAGAAGCAGGGCCTGACCGTGTCTGGACGCAGGCTCTCTGGACACCTGAAACAATGGACATTGGGTTTCGTGGCAGTCTTCCAACGGCGGCCGGCGCTCGCAGCCGTTGGAAGACTGCCTTTGTCTGGTGCGAAAAGAAAGAGCTATACACGTAGTATATCCTGCGGCACCGGCGTGTAGCTGTCATCTGCAATAACAAGATAGTAGTCATTTCCATACACGGCGCGGGGGCTTTAGCTACTCTGCGGCCAAAATAATACTTTCAAACGAATACATCATCCTTGGCCCCAGCGGAGGTCTAGGGAAGGAATTGACCCGGCCGGATGTTTGAACACGCCCGATGTTTGAACACGCTAGTCATCTCAAGAAGGCTCTCCGCTGGGAATGAGAGCGAGTCATCCAGCCGATCAATGATGAGCATCAGAAATGAACTCCCTCCCTCCCAGCCTCCCTCCAAAAGTCCACTCGATTTGACTCACTTTTTGGGCGGAACCTGGCCCACGTTAACCCGGACACAGATGACCTTCCGAGTCTGCATCCCAACAGAGCACGAGGACTGGTCTAGGGATGCGTTGGTCGCTGGGATGGAGGAGTCCTCTATGCACTGTCCCCACGGGCCCGTCTGCCAGTGGTACACCGTGCACGGGTGCTGGTTGCAGCTCCTCACCTCCTGCAGGCTACTGATATTGGGGCACTGGATTCCACCTATTGAAGGACAAGAAGCATCACTTGCTTTGTCCTTCAACTCGAGTCCAAGCATGAATTGAAGGAGCTATAGGAGCTTCATTGATTTGTATCTGTAAGACACAAGAGAATTGTTGATAGGAGCCCTGGGGGAAAATGGCCGGAGATAAGATGCAGGCAGGCAGAGCACAAAGGCAGAATAAGCTCTCTTGCACTTGACGTGACCTTCTTCACCGCAAAGCCAGAATAAGGTCTTGCACTTGACGTGAGCTTCTTCACCACAAAACCATGTCACTACTGGCCACTGTTGCCTGAATTTCAAACACCCTGAGGAGATGCTCAGCCATTAGCGCTCCTGACGGAAATGGGAATGACAGGCTCTTTTTTTTTTTTTTTTTTTTTCCCTCCTTCAAAGAAAAAAAGCTCCTTTGGTGTGATGAGCATTCCTAGGTCGGGATGTCAAACAAGATGCGGTCCTTCTATCTGCACGAGTTCCGCATGAACTCCAATTTGACCTTCAACAAACAAGATGCGGTCCTAAGTGTACGAGTTCAGCATGAACTCCAATTTGACCTTCAACAAACAAGATGTGGTCCTATCTGTACGAGTTCAGCACGAACTCCAATTTGACCTTCAAAGAGTATTGCTATTGGTTTGCGCTTACCCTCTCCTGCGTTGTAGGCCAAAATGGAGCGCGCTCTGCTCTGCTTGCCTTCCGTACTTTTTCCAGAGCAGGTGTGGGAACACTGGGACCACTGGGTCCAGGTGCTGAGGGCACAGTCCTTTGGACAAGGCACCTCACAGATGACCGGCATGGGCAGGATGGCATCGCGGCAAAGTTGCGTCTCGGCACGTTGGCCTGACAAGAAGGCTCGTGTTATCGTCGTGCCACTTGGACACACAGCCAGAGTAGAAAAGCATGCAAACAAAAGAAGAACCAGCTCCAACAAACCGTCAGTGTTGACACACTGAACTTGAGGATTGCGTGTTCCGGCTCCACATTCCCTGTCATTGTCAGGGACGCACTCTTCCAGCTTGAGCACAAGCCACTCGTAGCATCTGGGCTCTTCGCACGGTATGGCCTCCACCAAGTGCGGGCAATTTCCTGTGCCGCCTGTCGGATGGTTGACGATTTGACGCTTCCTCATTTTGAAGCCTGTTGACAGTGACAACAAGAAGAAGAAGAAGAAGAAAAAAAGCAGTCAACGGCAACGACATCATTCACTAAGGAATGCCTCTTTTTTGTCTTTCTGCTCCCCCTAAAACCTTCATTGAAGGCGCCGCTTTGAAGAAACCGTCCCACGGCCAAACGGACATGGACCAACGACGCTCCGTACCTTTCTTTGCACTTTGATCCTGGCACTTTTCGTAGGTGCACGGTCCCCAGGCGCTCCAAGACGAAAGCCGACACTCCGCCGGACAGTTGATGTGGCAGAGCTGGGTGGTGTTGGGGGGACTCGCCGCGCACAGATCACTGTTGACCGGTCGCAGCGCTGAAGGGAACACACATTGTCTGTCACAATGCGAGGCTGCGTGCGTGCGTGCGTGCGTGCGTGCGTGCGTGCGTGCGTGCGTGCGCGTCGTCCCCCTTTCTGGCTGCAAGGTCTTCCGTCAGCTCGCTGTGCCACACGGGGACTCGGACTCATTGGGATGCCTTCCTCCGGGCTCAAACGCCAAGTATTAGCGAGGTCGCCGCTACCACCGATTCTGGAGCTTCCGCGTCCAATGTGGCAAAACGCAACAGGATGACCATGCCATTTGCCTCAAATAGTCTCTCTTTCTATCGGAAGGAAGAGCCATTCCGAGAACAAGCGCATGCCGAGCGTCAGAGCCATTCCGAGAACAAGCGCGTGCCGAGCGTCAGAGCCATTCCGAGAACAAGCGCGTGCCGAGCGTCTCGTGAGAGCTGCTTCAATCGCAAAGCCGTTCCATAGCATTTCTTCTAGTCGCACTTGAGCAGGTTGGCAGATGTCAACTTGAGAGTTTGATCCAATATTAGGGAGAAATCCATGTCAGACAAACACAAGCCCTGACATGGACCTGTGACACCTCAGCAACTATTCAAGCCATATCATAGCAAGATTCCGTATTTTGCAAGCTTCACGCACAGAATTGCCAATGGGTATTTGAAATTGCAAGGAGATGGATGACCTTCTTTGCTGGCGAGGTGGGACGGCGTATCTCCGGCGGCCAGGACGCAGTAAACCTCTCGGGACTGAATGCCACCTCCGCACAAGCCAGTCTGGTTTCCTCTCCGCCGGTCCTGTTGGCTCAGCAACGCGTCCACCCTGCATTCGGACCACTCGGTGCTCTTCCACGTGTAACTGCGGAAAGATGTGCGTCGGAGATTGTACCGTAGCTCACAAACAGACGTGGCGATGAAGAAACAAGTTACGCAATGCAGGGTGGCGGCAGCGTTTCTCCCTGAGGATCGCACGGCTGCTTCTCTTCCAGCTCGGGGCACCGGGCCCCTCCTCCCACGGAGAACTGGCTGACTTTTCGAGCGCGGGTCCGCTGGCCCTGGGGCCCGGCGCAGTCCTTGGAGCAAGCCGACCATTGGGACCATTGGGTCACGTTGCAGTCTTTGGTGACGACGCACGCTTGGAAGGTGACTGGCAGCGATTGGTGCGAGCACAGACTGGAAGGAAAGAACGGCAGAGGCAGAGGCAGAGGCAAAGGCAGAGGCAAAGGCAAAGGCAAAGGCAGAGGCAGAGGCAGAGGCAGAGGCAGAGGCAGAGGCAGAGGCAGAGGCAGAGGCAGAGGCAGAGGCAGAGGCAGAGGCAAAGGCAGAGGCAGAGGCAAAGGCAAAGGCAAAGGCAGAGGCAGAGGCAGAGGCAGAGGCAGAGGCAGAGGCAAAGGCAAGGGCAAGGGCAAGGGCAAGGGCAAAGGCAAAGGCAAAGGCAAGGGCAAAGGCAAGGGCAAGGGCAAAGCAACGCCAAAGCCAAGCCAAGCCAAGCCAAAGCAATCTGGTCAGACGTGGGCTCGCTCTTTCGGCACAACGCGCGCCTCTTACCTTAGCGCCTCAACAGCGCCACTCTTATGCACACAGGAGACTTCTCTGGTCTGGTAACCAATTTGCAAATCCCAGAACTTGCCTCCGGGGCGGTTCTGACGGTTCCTGTGGCGTCTCTTTTTGATGAGCTCTCGGGTCTCGGGATCCTTAGCCTTCGCCTTCTCCCTCAACCTCTCTCGGGTGATTTTTTTCTTCTCGCGTTTCTCTTTGTTTTTGGCCTTTCTCTGGCGCTCCGGCGCTCTGTGGGCTTTTGCGTTCACCTTGCCCCATTTCCTCGCTGGCGCTTTGTCTGCCTGCCGGGGAAGCTGATCCCCCTGGATGTGGTCCTCTTTGGGCCGTTGGAGCCCCTCTCTCCTGCGTTGGTCCAGTCTCGCGGCTTGTTTTTTGCCCCCCTTTTTGGCCGCCGGATGACTTTCTCCGTCAGCTTGTCTGGCCTGTCTGGAGACGACGGGCACAGAGCAGGGGCCCCAGGACCCGACTCTCAGGCTGTACAGGCTCTCCTCTCCCTGGCAGGGTCCCGGCTGGCACGTCTGAAACTCGGTCAGGTTGGAGCAGGCGGCGCCGTCGAATAAGGGCGGCGCCAGAACGGCGCGAATTCTGTTCTGCAAGCCCATGCCGCAGGTCTTGGAACAGGGCGTCCACGGACTGAACTCGGACAGGACGCAATCCCGAGGGCAGGGGATGAGACAGGCCTGCTCCAGGCGGGGTTTGGGTTCAAAGTATTCACAGATGGCGTCCTCTGCCGGCCGCCCGTCCACTTTGTGGACGCAGCCCACCTCGCGGCTCTGTACGCCCTCCTCGCCCCGAGCGCAGACGGCGGCGGCGGCGGCGGCGGGGGGGCGCCCCCCCAGGCTGCGCACGGCCAGGCATGGGGTCCACGCGCCCACTTGCCAGTCGTAGAGCTCTTTGTGGCCGTCGCACACGCGAAAGCACTTTTGGCGGTTGTCGGGCCGTTGCGTCTGGTTGCAGTTTGTTTGGAGGGTGGTCCAGCCTTCGGAGTGAGCGCACCACACCGCTCGGCTCTGGCTGCCGCCCGGACCGCACTCGCTGCCCATGCATCGACCCCACGCACCTGAAACGAGCCAGAAATGCGGCTTAGCTGGAGGGAGGGAGGGGGGAGGGAGGGAGGCAGGGAGGGAGAGAGGGAGGTGGATGCTTCCAAATGACTGACTGACGGAAGGAAGGAAGGAAGGAAGGAAGGAAGGAAGGAAGGAAGGAAGGAAGGAAGGAAGGAAGGAAGGAAGGAAGGAAGGAAGGAAGGAAGGAAGGAAGGAAGGAAGGAAGGAAGGGAGGGAGGGAGGGAGGGAGGGAGGGAGGAAGGAAGGAAGGAAGGAAGGAAGGAAGGAAGGAAGGAAGGAAGGAAGGAAGGAAGGAAGGAAGGAAGGAAGGAAGGAAGGAAGGAAGGAAGGAAGGAAGGAAGGAAGGAAGGAAGGAAGGAAGGAAGGAAGGAAGGAAGGAAGGAAGGAAGGAAGGAAGGAAGGAAGGAAGGAAGGAAGGTTGGGTGAAAGCCCAAAATGAGCATCTTGGGGAGGATGCTAAGGCTTGGGGCACATTTGACTGCCTGCAGAAGAAGACAAGTCTGATAGTCAAATGTAGGTGATCCACACACACACACACACACACACACACACACACACACACACCCCGAGAAGCCTTTGTGACATTAAGGCACAGCCCTAAATGGAGCAACTTTCTAATCTATGAAAGCAAAAGAATAGCGTAAACATGAGCTAAAGAGACTAATCCGAGTGTCGGCCGGCCGGCCGGTCCTCAGCAGGTTAGCCAAGTGTAATTAGTGTCTCCTTTAAAGAAGCAAGAAGACAGCTCAAGTCCCAACTCCAACCAGCAAATATTGGCCCAGTGCGAACAAACATCTCTGCTTGTGTACACCCACCATCTAGTCATGTCAGTGCCAGTGGAAAGTCTTTGGGCTCTCAACACCATGACGGACGGACGGACGGGTAAAGTAGCCATTATGACGGAGTGCAAAGAAGCCAAGCAAAACACACCCAGCCTTAATGATCAGCGTGGATGACAACAAATGCTATTGTGGCCTGGGAGAAACAAGTGTGCAGGCCATTTGTATTTTCCTCATCAGTGGCGTGATTGCAATGCAATGCAATGCAATGCAATGCAGCAAATGTCACTCTGCATCCACCAGATCAGATGCTCCGCTCCTTTCCTTTCCTTTCCTTTCCTTTCCTTTCCTTTCCTTTCCCAGCTTTGGAGGCAGGATCAGCTTTGGGACGTTTCAAATTGACCCCAGCCTAGATTTGAAAGTCATTGTTGAAAAAGGGCAACCATGAAGATTCATGAGAATTCATCAAGGACTGTCGTTAGGATCAATTATTATTCAAATCATTCTGATCAGAAAGCCATGTTACCGTGACACTGCCACTGCCACAGGATCAACGTGTGCGTGCGTGCGTGCGTGCGTGCGTGCTGCAGCCTGCACCTCTTGTGACTGGCACAGACGCCGCCGTCAAGTACGCAAATGCAATAGCGCATTTCCCGTTGCGACATACTAAGATGCAATGCGAGTCAGTTGCTCTAGGAGACATGGGTTCCTGATTGTAGTCCAACTGACTCTATCAATGAGGACGCTGCGAGCCCACCGCTCGATTGTTTACAGCGGCTATTTAGCTCATTTGTTGGCCGGGGGTTAGCTGCAGGTAGCAAGTGCGCATAGAGAAAGACGAGAAGAGGAAGAAACACCTTGATGAAAAGCCCTTAATGCCGCTTAGGACAATCCTCCAGCACGTTCACTGGATCTCATAAAGCTTTCCAGGAATATCAATTAGCCAAAGGGAAAACAGGGCTTTAACTAGAGTAGGACGGCTAATCGCTAAAGCACACCATAGCAAGCACACCACCAGCAATCCATTTGCTTCCATCCCATTCTCAAGCAGAGAATACAAGTTGCCTTTTTGTTTTTTGTTCCTTCCTTCCTTCCTTCCTTCCTTCCTTCCTTCCTTCCTTCCTTCTTCCGGGACACGTTGTGTATGATGCCAAAATGTTGCCATTGACATTTTTGGATCTATGAGTGAGCCCAATATGTCTGCTGCTTGCCTGCACGTGACCAGAGTCATGGCCGAGTCATTCCGTGGACTCTTACCACCGCCGCCGCCACCAGCACCAGCACATCATTGAGCGATCCAACACTTTACACGTTGAAAGTAATCGTTCAGCCACCCGTGTGGAACGGCCGGCCCACACCGCACATACGCTCGTCCTCGTTTTCATTGGTCCAGTCTGTTGCGCAAACAGTGCTCGACTGAAAACAGGTAGAATCGTTGGAAGGAAGGAAGGAAGGAAGGAAGGAAGGAAGGAAGGAAGGAAGGAAGGAAGGAAGGAAGGAAGGAAGGAAGGAAGGAAGGAAGGAAGGAAGGAAGGAAGGAAGGAAGGAAGGAAGGAAGGAAGGAAGGACGGAGGGACGGAAGGAAGGAAGGAAGGAAGGAAGGAAGGACGGACGGACGGACGGACGGAAGGAAGGAAGGAAATGATGGCATTTGATCTTGTACCTGTATTCAGCTTCCCCGAGTCACGGCACCATACTTGACTTGCTCTACTCCCCCATTTATCGGATGTAATGAGGCAACCCTAGCACACTCAATTACGGGTGGCGGTCTTGACATTTGTGAGACCTGCTTGCAATAAAACGCCTTAGTAGGAAACAACAAATGTGCTCGTATTCAAAGAGAGTTAGCTACTCTCATGCATGTATGCATCCATATGTTTATGAATTTTTCTACAAAGCACGTTTCACTCAGGGCAGTCCACTGCGAAGACGAAGCATTGTCAAACCCACAGAGGATAATTGCTGCAATTTGCCACTTGAAACAAAACAACCCCCCCCCAAAAAAGGCACCATTTCGCCACCCCCGTCGTACGACCATCACAGCTCTGATATTCACCAAGTGCGTTGGACACGGCAAAAATGCCTTCAAATCACTTGTGGTTCATGTGTTCAAATTGTGGGAAAACTATTGTTACTGCTGTAAGTGCTGTCGTGAAGTGCACGCACGCACGCACGCACGCACGCACCTTTCGTGCACTCAATTGAAAGAGTACGAGCATAGCCACTTCCATTGGATGTCAAACAAACTGAGCTGTGTTCCCTCCCACAACGGCGCAAACACACCTTTCTACCGGCGGCGGTCTATCGAAATAGCAAAAGAAAGAAAATGCCACCGATAACATCGATCAGCGTGCAACGACACAATTGTTGTACGACAAAGCAAAAGCACCAAGCGGATTGAACTAAAATAGGAATGTGGCACAAAACAAGAGTGTTGCTCTCAAATAGATGTTTCCTTTCCTCATCGCAAATATTACATTTCAATCCATGCAGCTTTAAATAGGTTGCTCCCTATTTCTGGCCAGTAGGAACAGCACACGATGGTGCTACAGTATATTCCACACACGGCCAATGGCTTCCTTTCCGCTCTCCTCAGCTGGAAGCTGAGGGGTCATTTAACACAAGCGGTGGGGGGGGGGGGGGTATTTTTAATTCTAATGTGGGAGGAGGCAATGAGGACAATGGGGGGGAAGAACAAAGGGAAGAGCCACGTGCTTGACAAGAGGAACAAAGTGAGTCAACGTTGGCACAAATGACAACAATACAGGGATGATACCTAAATAGGCTGGCTGCTTTCACAAAGAGCATGGGGCATTTTGGGGATCAGCTGTAATTGACCTGGATTTCCATGCCAAGGCTTCCAACCTGCTAAAAGGCTCCAAGCAATGGTGAGCCATCATGACGACCAACATCTGTCTGCATCTTCTCATTCACAATTTGCTCGGCGAATACAGAGAAACAATGTCATACTTGAATCCTTGTTATGAGATGATGCACTCCTGGCTAATATGTCGTTTCCTTAGGGGCAGCAAATTGATGAAATGCTAATATTTCCTCTGTGCATTTGATATCGTACGTAGTCCTCATTCCCTTGGCACTTGCTGCTGGGAACAGCATGTAGTCTCTGGAGGACAAGTAACACCACAAGCCCCCCTTCTCCATATTGCGACAGATGTAGCCAATTGGTGACAGGCGCAAAATATACCACGTACCGCTCTCAAACCTTCTTTTGGTCATTTAAGAGAAGCAGAAGCGAAGGCAAGACGGAATCCTCCCCAAATATGTTGCTAGCTCGGATCAGCTTCAATAACCTTATGGGTACTGTAGGTTAACGGTGTCATTGGGCCAAAGCCAAAGTACCAGGACAAGTGGCAATGGATTTAAGCCAAGAGCAGCATGTGGACGGACGGCCGGCCGGCCGGACGGACGGACGTATATACGTAGCATATCTAGGTTAACTTTGGCCGGCCAATCTGCTCTGCTCTGGGTTGTGTGTGCATGTGTGCGTGTGTGTGTGTGTGTGCGTATCCTTAATCCCTTCCCCTGCATTGACTCAGAGGGAGGCCCAGCCCATAATAGCAGGAGGCGGCGGCGGCGGCGCATTTCTTTGCATTTGGTGTCAACAATCAAGCTTGTAAACAATCCAATTCAAAGATGCACCCAAGGGGCTTTTCTTTCTTGCTTTCTTGCTTTGTCGGAATTGTTTGACACATTTGCCAACGCTGCTCCGTTGCCGTTTTCAATTGCAATGAAGTGATCTATTACATGGTCGATTACCGGAATGCCGTTTTCGGTGGACTGCAAATGCTCCTGGAAAAGGATCCACGTGTAGCAAGCATGTCTGTCCAAATCAAAATGTACCAATATGATCAATTATTAAATGGTACTGGAAGCATCAAATCCCACAACTTGCATTGCACCTCATGACTACATTTAGAAATGGTGAATTCAACAACACCAATTGTGACCTCCAAATCTTCCCTTTTGATCTGATACTGCGTTGGTGCCTAATGAACAGTCAAGTCAAAGCCCACCTTGTCCAAATCATCAGCATGGTTCTTTCAAACTGGCATATTATGGATGGATTTTTTTCAAGGACTTGACTCCACTCAAAGCTTTTATTGATTCTATGCAGGCTGAACTACATTACTGGAACTCTAAGCATTGATCAGCTGCTGCTATTGGGGCTGGAACCAGCACATTGATCCAGAGAAATGAAACAGACGCCAACCAGAACCAGCTGCAGCCCCCCCCCCCCCCCCTATCTTTCCAGGTTGGGGGATCCATCCTCCTCCTCCTCCCTCCCTCCATTCTGCTCATTGGAGCATGCATTAGTATTGTGTCCCTCTGACCATGTGCTCAGAGTGAATGAGCCTTGAGTGGTGCGAGGCACCACCCAAAACAACAGTGGAATTGTGCATCACAGCTTGCCAATGCCTTCATCTTTGAAAATGGCCCTTTTGACTTTCAGCCCAAAGCAAAAGAGACGTGGGCTGGGCTGGGCTGGGCTGGATCCTGTACATATTTGTCAACAATGGCACACGTGTCAAAGTGTGATAAATCACTCCAATAGAAGCAGCGTCCCAGCTGCTCCAGGACATTGAGCGTTGCTATGGCACAAGCAGCTGACCTGAGGGATTGCAGTAGATCAGATCCTACCTATCGATATAGTCGGGTCAGGTGCTGCAACATCAAAATCACCAGGGATCCAACTTTGTCCTCTTTGAGAATGACGCCATTTCCTCTAAGTGCACAGTCAATCCGGAGATGCAAAGATTGCACGACCACTAAGTTTTTGGTTACGCTTGAATGTAAAACTGATGTAAAAAAAAAACATTTCTGACTCAGTATGCGGATCAGCACTCGGCAGCGCGTGCAAAACATACCTGTTTGCCAAATGTAGGTGGCTTTAATTGCCACTGCTGCCTGTGCATCCAGCTCCCAGATGGAGAGAAAGAGCAGCGCTAAGAAGCTCCACAGCAAGGCTCCCCTTTTCAGCACCCCCATCTTCCCAACAGCCCGATGGCCACTGCCGCCCGCCCGCCACCACCGCTCGCTGGCTGGCTGGCTGGCTGGCTGGCTGGCTGGCTCAGCAGGCACTGGACTTCCCAATGCAGATCAAAAGAAGAAGCCAAGGCAGCCACGAGGCGAAGATCAACTCAAGTGTGTGCTGCGCGCGTGTGTGTGTGTGTGTGTGCGCCTTCTTCAGCTTTGCTTTTGTCCACCCCAGCGTATCCAAGAGGTAATCCTGGTGGATGCAGGACGGAGGACTGGACTGGCCTGGCTCTTCTCTGTGTCTCGCTTTCCTTCCTGGCTTCTTAATGAGGGACAATGATGTTTGGCACCAATAACACAAGGAACAATAGAGCCAGCCCCCTAGCCAGCTTGCTGCTGCTGCTGCTGCTGCTGCTGCTTGTATGCCGGTTGATGCCGCACCTCCCTCCCTCCCTCCCTGCTCCCTCCCTTCCTCACTCCCTCCCTCCCCCTCACTTCTACACACCCACCCACTCTACTGCCTACCCTTCCTCTTTTTCAGATTCACCCCAGTCCAAATAAACAAACAAAAATCTTCGACACTGATGGAGACGCATTTTCTGTCAATTCAGGTTATTATTCTTCCTATTATTATTATTATTATTATTATTGAAATGCAAACCATCTTAAGAATGAGGCTTCTTTATTTTGATCCGTACCCTATCAGGAACAAAGAGACTATAATCCAAGCATAATAAATGGCATTGGTTGGGTGCAATCCACAACTGCTTACCAAGCTTTTGTATCATCGTGATCTTTTCATTGCCCCCCCCCCCCCCCCCCACCACTACACACACACACACACACACACACACACACACACACATGCACACTTTGGCTTAAGAATGAGGGGCCAACACAGTAGGGGCATGCTTTTAGAGAGTCCTATTTCTGCTTGGATTTAACTGGGTTATTACACTCAAGCACACAAAGCATTGGGGTCACAGTGTCAGAATATTTGGGCCCATTCTTACCTGCCAATAGCCACCATGCAAAAATGGTCCATCCCATCCCATCCCATCCCATCCGACTTGTGGTAGAGGCCATGGCAAATGCACCAGCCTTGTACGGAACTCTCAAAGGCTATTCTGGATGAATACGTTTCCATGTTCACGCACCAAAAATGTTTTCCTAATTTGGAATAGCGGCAAAGGACTTCACAATGAGCAAGCCTTGGATGCCGCCATCCCACACGCAACATTTGGCGTGCCTGCTCCGTTATACTGCAATGGAGAATCAAGACATAACTTGGCTTTTGCATGGGAACTCTAAACTGGCCATCCAGATGTCATCAAATGACATTTCTATCAGAGGGAAGGGTCTTTTCAATGCAAAGTGAGGGACATGAAGTGACCTGAAAGCCAACAGATGATGGGGAAATGAAGGAGACATTTCATGAAATGATTTTAGCGGGGAGGTTGGTGCTCACTCATCCGACTGTTGTACTTGCTTGATGTAGCAAACGTAGTGAGTGTCAGGAAGGGAACTTGCAGTGATGAACCACTGCACAGCAAAGCGCACGGAGCTGGCCGTTGCCTCGCCCTGCCGGCCCTGACCGATTTAGCAGTTAGCGCGGGAATGGCGAGCGCTTCGGTGTTTACTGACCCGAAACCACTGGATCGGTGCTACGACAACATGAAGCGGCGGCGGTGGCGGCGGCGGCGGCGGTGGCGGCGCTCATAGATTGCTTTGGCCATCTTCTGCGGAGCTGCCTGCCGCTGGTGTTTGCATTAGCAGCACCTTTGGCCTAGATAGATACAAAACACATCAAATATTGGAATTTCATCCCGCAATTTGCAAAGCACCCATTTTAGGCACCAAAAAAATCAAACACAAACTTCATCATGGCAAATTAATAATCATGTACAACGTAAGCCACAAGCGCATAGACTATAGATTTCTGCTCTGCTCCTGTCCTCTGTTTGACCTGTACAATTATGAGAGTCTATTGCACCAGTGCCGCCCGCAGCTGTCAAAAAAAAAAAAAAGAAAAAAACATGGCTGACCCATATTCTAGGAATATCACTCTTCAGTACAATCCCTGAATAAAAGATCTACAAGGGGAGGGGAGGGGAGTGGATGAATGGATGAATGGATGGACGGACGGACGGACGGACGGACGGGCGGGCGGACGGACGGACGGATGGACGGATGGACGGATGGAACTCAACTGGAGCAGCATAACTAAAGCCACGCTTCTTTTTTTTTTCTTTTCTTTTCTTTCAGAAATAAACCTAAATTCATTTTTGTACACATTGCTTTTAGAGGTTGCTACTGCTATCAACTCCATTCTTGTGTGATGTTGTCCAAGTAAGCTGCATGTTCAACTTCATGGAAGGAAGTTGTCCCAAGGAAGAAAAAGTAGGCCAGTTACTAGAAAACTGTCTGAATACGCTGTAATCCCGAGATGACGACGTACTGTGACACTGTGACATTGATATTATGCTTAGCGGATTTGCTTGAATACTTTGCCACTTGCAAAGCCTCATTTTCACGCAGCTGCCTCCCCAATAAAGTCTGGAAACTGAAGACAAGTCCGTTTGGATCAAAGGCATCCTATCTCAAGATGCAAGCGTTTGCATTTCAGCTTTGGGGGCGCAAACATGCGCAGCGGGCTTTTTTACGGCACGGGTTCACCAGGCAGGCAGGCGGGCAGGCGGGCAGCCAGGCAGCCAGGCAGCCAGGCAGGCAGCCAGGCAGCCAGGCAGGCAGGCAGGCAGGCAGCCAGGCAGCCAGGCAGCCAGGCAGGCAGCCAGGCAGCCAGGCAGCCAGGCAGGCAGCCAGGCAGGCAGTTGCCATGCCCAAGGGTGGCATGAAAAGCTCCAGATTGCGCACTCTACCAATTGGGTAAGTGCGCTGCGGAATCATTGAGCGAGCGGCAAGCGTGTGATTGGTGTTACGCAGAATGACAAGCAGAGGGAAACCTGGAGCTTCCTGTCTCTGGGAAGGAATAGCGCTCTACAGCTCTCATTGGCAGAGCCTCAAAGATCCTAGGGGGTCGAGGGGAGTGCAGAGTGGGGGTTTGCTTGCTGGGGGATGGGATGGGAAAGGAAAACGGGGTTAGAATCATGGCACGGGGAAAAACAAGCAACATCAACTTTGTGATCTCATCACTTCTCAACTACAAATGAGGTCAAATGGCTTTCATGTGAAAAACTGTTCTCTGAGCCAAAGAAAACAAACTAGATTCGACTCGTAATACTGACATACATGGAATCAATTGTTCACGTTCATCAAAACGATTGTGGGTGCAATGGAAATTGCAAGCCCTCCATTTCAATGATGCCAAGTGATCGGAAAGCAAACGACGTAGCCTATACGATTCAAACGTGTTCCATCGAAAAGATCAATCCAACAATGGTCGCAGAGGCTATACGCGCACCACATTGCTGTGTTCATTTATGCTTCGCCTTCAGCACTGCAAATATTCACATCCTTCTCATGATGCACTTTGCCATTGCTGTACGATCCACAGCTTGCCACACGCATCTTTCTTTCCTAGTAGTATCAACAAACACACTATTAATACAACTGGCCCGAGGCTGTGCTGTGCGGCGCAGCGCGGCGTGGCAAGGCAAGGCAAGGCAGGGCAAGGCAAGACAAGGCAAGGCAAGGCAAGATGCTTGCTGCACTGGCTCTCTTGTTCCTAGCAACGCCGCACAGCAAGAATACAGCTTCGGAGAACTCCTGATTAACCCCGACACTCAGTCTGACACAATCACTGCCTACTCCACCAGTCAATGAAAATGACAGCAATTTGATCTTGAGGACCAGTCACAAATAACGCTTGCTGATTTGTGCTGATCAAAGCACGGCTTCTTGGAATAAAAATATCCACCCAAGGTCAATTTGGCTCTGTTGGTGTGTGTGTGTGCGTGTGTGCGTGTGTGTGTGTGCGCGCGCATGCGTGCGTGCTTGGAGGGGCCATTAGGTTTTAGAAGTCAAACACACATTTAAAACAACAGTTGGCCAAAGGTTCATCAATAAATACAGTAGGTCAAATATAGCATCAGCAGGACCAGAGGTGTCAAAAGGATTGACCTTCATGACTCAAGTAGAAGTACATTAGGATTGAAAGAGAATGAAGTACATTAGGATGGAAAAAGAATGCCATCGAGAGAGAGAGAGGGGAAGAAGCAGCAAATGATTGAACGGATGTGATTGCACAAGTGTGCACACCCCCTCATAATTGGGATGTGGCTATCTATATACATACAGTATGTTCTGTCTGAATAAACCATTTGCAAGTCAACGCTCCACGTCACTAGATGGCAGTAATGAAGACGGGTCGTCCTCCTTGCGCACGCACGCACGCACGCACGCGCACGCACGCCCGCGCATGCGCACGGCGGCTGTTTCGTGCTTCGTAAACAAATCACAAAGCTACTCGAGGCTTCTGACGCATCGAGGTACTTTTCTCCATCTGACTTTCCAATTTTTCTCACGATTGTAGATTTGTATCACAGCCATTCATAGTCTCGTTTGTTGTTTATGATGTTAGCTGACATCGTTATGTAAAACTGTGGCCAACCATAGAAGCGAGCTCCTGCCATTGATGGCTCGGATATACATACGGCAGGCAGTATTTTCATCTTAAGCTACCTACCTAGCTAGCATCCGGCCATCAAGAAGCCCGCCCGAGCGAGCGTCACCATCCTCGCTCATACCAACAGTACAGAATGCACATTTCAGACAGTTATCATTCGTGTCTGACAATTGATTTTTGCATTTAGCGTTCATTAACAAAGGCTTTGTTCCGTTTCCACTAGTCCAGTCAAACACGATCAGGTAAGAGAACCTCTTTTCGTCCGTTTTTAACGGTTGCATAGCATATGCCTTCACCTCGGATATACGGTCGAGGTCAAAGGTAGATGTTGATCAAAGTACACCATTTCCATTCTGTCCATATTGCATATGACGTTCACGTTTGCAGGTGCAACCATGGGGAAGTGGTTTTCCCATCTACTGAAACCGACTATGTATCACGAGGATGGCCTCACCTCTCGCCTCGAAGATAGTCCAACAGAAGATGGCAAGGGTGGGGATGTTTCCCAGTTTCCATATGTGGAGTTTACAGGACGAGACAGCGTGACTTGTCCTACATGTCAGGGCACTGGAAGGATCCCGAGAGGTAACTCTTGCTCGTTCAGTGGAAAGAAAGCCGAAGTTAGTTGTTGCGCTTGGCGTTCCCACCCAATAAATAAACGTATCCTTGGCGGAGGAACAAATTGCACACAGCACACCGTGGGATTGCATTTCCAACATTGGCCATTTTGCTTCTTCAGCAGGTGCAAAACATATACGCAATCATCCTGCCTGATGACATCACCACAGTGCGCCCCGCCCCGCCCCATATTATGAATGAGAGCACAATCCCCCCGCCCCCAATCAAGTCACCGTTCGTCTTAAATTCGTGCCGCTGTAAAATTCGACAACTAAGAAATTGCATTTAGCAGGAGGAAAATCCAAGCAAGCCGTGTTCATTTTTCTTGACTTATTCATTTGCAGCAATCAAGCTTCAAATGTCACAACGGTGGAAAAAATACACCAAATTGTCATTGCTCCTTCTTCTTCTTTCCACAGGCCAGGAAAATCAACTTGTGGCATTAATTCCATACAGCGACCAAAGACTTCGCCCTCGCAGGACGTATGTATAGTTTGTGTGCACAGCACACAGCAAGAAGGTTTCATTTGCATGTTATTGAATAGGACAAGCAATTTGAAAGCTCACCTAGAAGAACTTGATACTTGCATTTACTTGGTCTGGGTTGAGAGCACAAGCTCAGGGATTGCACAGCTCTAGTGTACGGGATCACATTCGAGCTCCCTTCTTTCTCATGACATGGAAAACGAGTTCCGTGCGTGCGTACGTGCGTGCGTGCCAGTCAATGATACCTTATTAGCCTTCGTTGGAGCCTCATCAAGTTGTCTTGTGTCTTCTACAGGAAGTTGTATGTCACAGCGTCCGTTGTTGTCTGCCTGCTGCTATCCAGCCTGGCTGTCTTTTTCCTCTTCCCCCGATCCATCGACGTGGCCTACGTCGGGGTCAAGTCGGTTTACGTTGGCTACGACAAAGAGAAGCACAGCGTCTATCTGAACATCACGGTAAGGAAGCAAGCAAGCCAGCTTGAGACGGACGGACGGACGGACGGCTTTGTTGACCAGTTGCATACCTCTTCTGTAGAACACTTTGAACATCACCAACAACAACTACTACTCCGTGGAGGTGGCCAACATCACAGCTCAGGTGGAGTTTGTCAACACAGTGATTGGGAAATCTCGTATCATTAACACCACTGCCATCGGCCCTCTCGACATGAAGCAGGTAGATGACAAACGTAGTGAAAAGTCACAAATTGGACTCCTCTTTCTTTGGGAATCCAACACATCTGACTCTTCTTTCTTTCTTTTCTTGTCAGATTGACTATGTGGTCCCCACTGTCATTGCAGACGAGATGAGCTACATGTAGTAAGTGTTGACGTGCATACTTACAGTATTATTGTCATGCTTGACGCTCATTTGGATCCAATAGAATCCCAGACGTAAGCTCCACCAGGGGGCGCACATTTCCCCCCCTTGTTCCTTCGAAAAATCCACCACCAGCAGCAGCACAAGATTTGTCCCTAACGTGACTGTTTTGTTGAACTTTACAGTGACTACTGTACTCTGCAGTCTATCAAGGTTCACAACATAGTCTTCATGATGCAGTAAGTGGTCTTGAATTCCACAATTGGTGTTTGTATACGTGTGTCTCCATGGTTGTCACCCACCCCGCGCTCGCTCTCCAGAGTGACGGTCACCACCACATACTTCAGCCACGCCGAGCAAGTGTCACAGGAGATGTACCAGTATGTCGACTGTGGGGGGAACACCACTTCCAACAGCGGAATGACCAAGCCGTTTAGCATCCCGCATCCCGAGTAACAAGCCGCCACCGCCGCCGCCGCCACTTGAAGCATATGTATCTCTTGGCCACTTTTCTTCCTCACCCTCACATCACACTTTTTCAACTAAAGAGACTCTTCTTGTCAAAAGGTGAACAATGTCTCTTGTGAAGAAATTCATTACGACTTTGAATGATAGCGGCGTATTGCCCCGCGATCCATCCACTCTTGCCAGCTCACGTTTTTCGCCACAGAAAATGGACGGATGGATGGATGGATGGATGGATGGATGGATGGATGGATGGATGGATGGATGGATGGATGGATGGATGGATGGATGGATGGATGGATGCACGGACGGACGGACGGATGGATGGATGGATGGATGCACGGACGGACGGACGACCAGCTTTACCTGCTGAGCTGGACATGAAGGAGAAAACGAGAGCCTGATGAAGCTTAGATGTATCGTAACACTCATGCACTTTGACTAGATTGCACTCTGTGTCAAGATCATTTCTTCAGAACACTCAAACTTTTGTTGGATGGTTACAGAAGCGTTACATTCTGAAGAAAGTAATAATAATAATAAGATGATAACGATAATGTTTATTTAACGGCACTTTCATCACTGGACATTGTACACGATTTCAGTATATCCTGTATATCTACATTTTGAACCTTCTCAATCATGTTTGGTTACCGTGGTCGTTTTGCGGTGGCTTTATTCTTCACAAAGATTTCACGAGTGCATTTTGGGGATAACTGCGTTAAATCATTTCACTATTTCAGCCCAGTGTAAATCGTCTTCTGACCTACTTTATTGTAAAGATGATTTTTTTGGGGGGGGCTAAAGAACGCAATGTAACCACTGATGCATCACCAGCGCATCTTATTCATTCAAATCATTTCATATTGTATTTTTGGTCATACATTTGTAATCATTTACTTTGTACACTAGAAACAGCAGTCCTAATAACACTTGAGATTTTCATTGCTAAACATTTGATGCATAGAGCATGTACACAGATTTATTTCAAGAGCATTTTTTAATCCTAACCTTTCAGTTGTTAAATAAATGACGTTACACAAAGCTAGTTTGGATGTTTACTTGTTTTGTGATTGTGTTGTAAGTGATTGTGTTATTGTATGCATAGAATTGAAGTTCAATAAACAGATTCAAATATTTTCTTGTTGATCATTGATGTGAGGCATTTTTGGTGAACTTAAAAAAAAAAGCAACGTGGAGGAGAGTGTAGACTACTGTTACGACTTTTAGTTTGAAACTCTTGACCGGAAACCGCGATAGTTATTCGATTCTTGACGTTTCCGCTTTAAAGGTATTTTAGTTTGAAGATCTTGACCGGAAACTGACACATTTATTCGGTCAGCTTTAAAGCCCTTTTAGTTTGAAGATCTTGATCGGAAACTGTCATATGTATTCATTTGGACGACGTCTCCGCGGAACGTAGGGAGGCTTCTTTCCTCCGGAGAGCGAGCTATCCAACCATCCATCCATCCATCCATCCATCTATCTATCATCCATCTAGCTATCCATCAGAGCGTAGATGCGTGGAGAGGGAATTACACAGGAGTACCGAGCGTCAGCGACTAACTAAGAATGGCCTAATAATGTAAGTTTTTCTCCAAAATTTGAAAAGCCTTGTATTGTACCTGCCGTCAAAATACCATTATTAATTAGGGGACCTTTAAAAAAATGTTCTCCATCTTATTTGCAGCCTTGTTTATGAGTTGTGACGTAGCCTAGTGGAGATTTTGACATGGTTTTATTGATCAACTTTTACTACCAACTTGTGGGGAAAAGAGGCGAGAAAATCACACCCTTTCCTTGCCTCAAACTCTTTAAGTCACATTCAATATTTCAGGCCTAAATATGTGGCGGTAGATTGGGGTCAAAGGTTTTGTACTTTAAAAAACAACTTGAAACTGAAAATAAACGTATTTTCGAGATTTTTTTTTCAGTTGCATGTTTTAAATTTTCAGACTCACACCTTTCTTTCCGAGTTCAACTCTTGTTTTTTCAGGTTGCAGTCTTTTTTTCGAGTTTCCCCTTTTGACCGGAAACTGGCGTCACCTTATGTGAAAGTTACTCTGCATTCGCTGATCTCCCAAGGTTTTAGGGACAGATCTAAAGCCTTTGTTTTTCGTTTCCCCCTCGAAAAAGAACTGAGCGTATCAAATGCGCAAATGGGCTGCTATCCACCCTGCTGCCGTATTCCTCATTCATTCATCTCCGCGAGGGAGGACGCGTCGTCCGAAAGGAAATGCAGATCCACACCTGTGGTGGGTTTAGTCTTTGTGTAAATCACCAAGGTGCTAGTAGGTGTTTGTATGCTTTGACTCATTATGCCCCCCCCCCCACAGGCTGCTGCAGAATAAAAGCAGGCTCCTGAATACTAAGTGACCCCGCTCGAGCTACCAAGATGGGGAACGGCTTATCAGAATTCCCCTGCCTCTTGCCCTTCCAGCCTCTACACATTGTCATTCTGGGATTGGATTGCGCCGGCAAGACCACGGTGCTCTATCGGCTGCGATTCGACGAGTTTGTCAACACCGTCCCGACCAAGGGTTTCAACACCGAGAAGATCAAAGCGTCGCTCGGGGATAGCCGGCGGACAGCGTCCTTTCACTTCTGGGACGTAGGAGGTCAAGAGAAGCTTCGACCTCTGTGGCGTTCCTACACCCGCTGCGCCGACGGCATGGTGTTTGTGGTGGACTCTGTGGACGCCGAGCGCATGGAGGAGGCCAAGACGGAACTGCACAAGATCACCCGGCTGGCAGAGAACCAAGGCGTGCCTGTGCTGGTTGTGGCCAATAAGCAGGACTTGAGGAACTCACTGACCATGACGGAGATGGAGAAGATGTTGGCTCTGGGCGAGCTTAGCGCCGCCACGCCCTGGCACCTGCAGCCGGCTTGCGCCATCATCGGCGAGGGCCTGCCCGAAGGCCTCGCCAAACTGCACGCCATGATCGCAAAGAGGCGCAAGTTGCTGCGACAACAGAAGAAGAAGAGGAAGAGATGATGTGGCAAATACGCCACAACTAGCAGGAGCTGCGTTACTCCAAGGATCTTTTTCCCACCATCCTGGGATGTTTGTTCAGGTCACTTTGCATTAGAGGACAATCGGATCCATTCTGCCCTATGGACATTGAATGCTACCAAAAAGTGGGGACAATCAAACTTCCTGTTGCAAAAAAAAAATAATCAAAGACTGCAGAGTTCACTGCCAACCTTACGCTGCCAAAACAATCAACTGCTATACATAGTTTGGCTCGACCAAAGCTTGCTTGCTTACTTGGAGGAAACAGATTAGGGGCACAATCAAATGTTCTACATTCTGGGAGCAAGGATGTTCACATTGTCACACAAAGACTGTGTGTGGCTGTGTGCCTTTTCCATGATGAAGACAGGACAGGGCGCAATAAGAAGCTCCAAATAGGATGTTTTACCGAGAACAGGATCTTCAACATTGTCTTCTTTGGCACAAACGCACATTGGTGTTGTGCTTCTGACAAGGAGAAAAGAGAGAGAGAGAGAGAGAGAGAAAGCGAGCGAGAGCCCTATTACTGGTGTACTAGTCAAATCAAAAGGCTACTATATCTGTTAGGAAAGGATTCACACTGGCCTTTCCTATCTTGCAGAGTTAACATCACTGTTACTTCATTAGCGTGGTAAATTGTTAGCTTTTTTTTTTTTTGCGCACCTTAGCTCTGAAAACTTGCTAAGACTGAAGTTAAAGCAATCGTGACTTTTGTCAGGATGAATTACTGTTCCACATACGTACATACTATATGTGTTTGATATATCATGAATTGCTGAGTGTCACTGTGACACCTTAAATGGGATTGTTATCATGATTGACTGGCAGACGCCGCCGTCCGTCTACGGCATTCGCATGCATCCCTTGGTCAGTCAGCTCGTCGAGCATCCGTCCTCGCCTCCATTTGAAAATTCATCATGTGCACTTTAAATGGTCCCATTCATGGCCTGAAAAGGGACTCGAACAGAATGCTTCTGAAACCAATAGTGTTGCCTCAAAAGGGCATCTGATCATATTGATGTGCGTTTGGAATAAAGCAAATGGAGATGAACGACGCAGCTGCTTCCTTTATGCTGAAGGCTATCTGGATAATCCAAGTTTAGAGTCAGTCCCAAACTGATGACCCGAAGCGGTATTACGTTTGCAATATGGAAATGGCCAAATTGTCGGATGGCGCCGCTCGATCTCTTCCAAGCAGCCTTTCAAAAGTTGCCAAGTGTTGCTTTTGCACATTGTACCGATTTGATCGACTCCAATGTTGATTGATACGGCGCCACGGCAGAACAAAGGAATTGGATTTTCACGGCGAATGCGTTCTGTTTAGGAGCCCTCAGCTCACACGCTTTGGCGGACGCTACTAAAAATAACTGAGGCCGCCATCTGGCCAACCAGGTTGGATCAGATGCAGAATTTGGAGGAGCACAAAATCCTTATTGTTTCAAAAGAACTCAAGTGCTGAAATGTCTCTCTTTGGTGACAAGTCCTTTGATGGCTCACTGTCTTCTAGGCTGAAACCAGCGGACCAAGGAATTACGCCAAAGTATTAGAGGAGTGTGTCTTCAGCACAAGGGTTAAACATTGGCAAGTTTGCACAAGCTGGCTGATGTCGGCGTGTGAGCCGGCCGGCGGGCCAGCCAGCCCGCCGGCCGGCCAGCCAGCCGGCCGGCCAGCCAGCCAGCCAGCTCCCCCCTCAGCGCGAGATTGCGAAGGGTGTGAACAGTGTGCTTGTCACAGCGGAGGACAGGCAGGATGTGCTGATAAGGGAAGAGGAACCACTCCCTGCCTGCCTGCCTGCCTGCCTGCCTGCCTGCCTGCCTGCCTGCCTGCCTGCCTGAGCGGGTTTCCTGAGAAGAGCCTGGCAGTCTGCCACCCACCCCACAGTAGTGGCAAGAATGACGCTGGTCCACCTCAAAAGCAAGTTGGACTCAAGAATTGTACATTGATTTGTTCCTTCCTTGCTTGCTCCCCACACCGTTGAACTTCCCGAATGACCTCAGTGTGAGAAGAACAATAGCTGTCTGGGCAGGGTTGCGTTTCCTCTGACACAAGAAGATTTGCTTAGCTGGTGAAAGAGAAACTCCCACCATGGCAAATGTCACGGATCGGATGGAACATGGAGCAGGGCGACCAAGTGCAGCTTGGACCAGGGTTATTGAGGGAAAAGGGAAGTGGAAGGAGGCATGGAGGGAAACAGACGAGAACTGGCAAACTAATAACATGAGAGACTGACCGACAGGGATGGCAAACAGAAACAGACTCGAAACAGACAGGAACCACAAGGACAGCAAACGGGACGACATCGACCATCCGACAGGGAGCGAGGGGACGCCAGGCAGACAGGACTTCTATACACGACAGGTAACGAGAGAGAGAGAGGCAGGTGGGAATAATCACACTCATCATGGGCACACAGGAGGGGAGGGGAGGGGAGGGGAGGGGAGGGGAGGGGAGGGGAGGGGAGGGGAGGGGAGGGGAGGGGAGGGGAGGGGAGGGGAGGGGAGGGCACACAGACACACGAACAGAACTATGACACGATCGGGGACGAGTCCTGACAGCAAATGGACTTGCTTTGCCTAAAAGACACAATGGATTTGTGCAGTTGCAGAGAAGTTGGCTGCATGTGGAAGGAATTCTGATGCCGAGTGTGCACGCTGAAGTTTTGTTTCTTCTTCTTCTTCTTCTTTTCCCCCTGCTCTGGTGATGGGTAAAGGAGAGAGCGAGATGCCTCTCCTTTTTAGCTTTTGCTCAGCAGGTGCAAGAGCGCTTGTGTTTCACACCCTCCTTTTTTCCCTGCCTCCTTTCTACACTCCATAGCAACAGTGCCCCTGGAGAGGCACAATGTAGGTCACATTTGTGTACATGCTTCACGCGTGCTCTCCAGCAGCTAGATTTCCTGCTTTTTGGCATCTTCATATGTTATCATGAACACAGTAATGTAAACTTTCTATTGGGCTCACCTAAATAGCTCGTCCAGCAGCATGACTGTGCTGCACCGTTGAAGATGAAAAGCCAAGCAAGCGCCACCTGCTGTCCAGCATATAACCTTAGCCATCACCACCAGCTACGTACATGACCGCATGCAGATGCAGACCCACTCCAAAAGAAATGTCTAAAAAAAAGCCAAGACACAAATACATAAATGTTGTTTTGGCAGATGTGGCAGCTTTTCCCATTTCCATGCCATCTCACTCAGTTCTTCTTCTTGTTTCTGGCCACTTCTGCTGGTAAATCCTTGTTGGAGCGCTGGAGCCACTTGTAATGCACCTCACGTTATCTTTCTTTTGAAGCTCCCTGGAAAGCGGTCTGTCCTTCCTTCCTTCCTTCCTTCCTTCCTTCCTTCCTTCCTTCCTTCCTTCCTTCCTTCCTTCCTTCCTTCCTTCCTTCCTCCCTTCCTTCCCCTCATCCAACTCTTACAATCTTCCCAATACATATACTAGAGACATAGGTGCAATTTTTGGATCATGTTGAATCACATGTATTGAAATCTCTCTCAGATGGTCTGCATGTGATGAAAAAGGCCTTTTCTCGATACTACGTATGAGGGAGGGCTGGCTGGCTCTTTTGACTGATACTTTCTGGATTCATGTCAGGGTTACACAAAATCATGTGTGCACAAGTCCTACGCCAGGTTGCCGGAGGGTCAAAGTACAGACTGCAGGGATCAAGCCATACTCGAAAAGTTCAAGCAAAGCAGCTTTCAAACAGAAGCTTTTTCTTTCTGCCAGCACTTTAGCCAGGGAGAAGGTGGCTTGCTATGGCTGAATGCTTGGCTTGGCTTTGCACTCACTCACTGCCTCACTCACTGCCTCACTCACTGCCTCACTCACTGCCTCACTCACTGCCTCACTCACTGCCTCACTCACTGCCTCACTCACTGCCTCACTCACTCACTCACACCATTTGCTCTTACTCCAAATTGAATGGGAAAAGTGGAGCAGCGTATGAGGGAGGGGGCATACACGGGCCAAAGCGTCATACTGGATTTGAGAACAAGCAACTAAGTTTGTAACCAGACAGAGATCATGGAGAAAAGAAAGAAAGAAAAAAGGATTCATTGCAAAGAACGAAAGCACTTGGCAATTGAAGTCATCATTTGCCAAGCAGTGTGCTATTTAGTAGACTTTACTGCCCTCTAGCGGTATCAAATGATACTAGCGGATCTTGCCCCAGAGGACCTCGGAAAAAGGTTCCTTTCCATCTTCAGTATATGAAAACGAGTTGCGTACTGAACATGAAAACATATAGCCTATTTAAATGTAAAGCCATAAGAACGAACCGAAGGCTTGCTATTTCTCACGCTGGCTCGGTCTTTTCCAGCGGGGCTTTGGCCCAAGAGAGCGAGAGAGCGAGCGAGCGCCATATAACAAACAAGACGCAACTTGGGCAGCATACGTATTTGAAAAAGGGTGTCTTTGAGACGCCACTCTGCAACTTTGACTTTTGCAAATACGAGTCGAATGCTTCTTCACTTTGCATGAGCACCGGTCGGTGCGCCATTGTAAATCATTTTCAATGGTTTCTTTCGGAAAGCAAAACAAGGCCTGCGGGCAAATGTGGAAAAGTCTTGAGCTGGCCCAGTTGATCTTGGCACCGTGTGCTGCCATGACAGCATACCCCGTCCTGCTCCAGAGAAATTGCTCCAATTTGGGTCAAAGTTCATCCAGGATCGGATCGGATCGGATCAGAAGCCACGCATTCCAAAACGCCGGGATTCTGACCGCTTTTGTGTTTTCCACGCACCCCGTCCGAGGACAAAAGAGGAGATCCGTGGGCTCTGCTCTCTCCGCCCGGGCGTCTTGTCTGACTGTTTCTCGTCATGCTGGTCTGTTTGTTGATACGGGTCCCTGCTTTTGGTTTCGCTATTGTTACAAAAAAGGATTTGTCCTCATTCGAGTCGTGGCTGTGCTGGAGCATATCCCAGCTGACTTTGGACCCAGTTGGTAAAATCATTCTTGGGGGGGAAAAAAAAAAATGGATCTTCCATTGTTTATGTCCGCAGCAAAGTAGGGGAAGGGAAAAAAAAAAAAAAAAAATGAACAACTCCAGCTGGATCAGCCAAGGCTCACCGCAACACAGAACAAAAGAGAAACAAATATCTGATGAACGCAGCCAGCAATATCAAAAAATAGAACAAATAAAGAGTACGTAGTAAAGAATACGGCTCAGCTCTAAGTATTTGTCAGCTTGCTGGGCGTCAGTGAGTGAGTGAGTGAGCAAACAAGGTCATAGGGAAGGATGTTCTGAGCTCGGGTCGCTGTCTGGGCTGTCTTCTTGGTCATCACTCGGGGTTTTGGGTGAGCTTGCCGAGCGTGGCAGTCCTTCCATACTGCACATCTCCGAGGGCAACAATACGCCTTTTTGGACATTTTGCAGTTCTCTCTCCAGCGCTTGCGCCCCCTGTTGACCACTTTGAAGGCGTTTCCACTTCATCCTCCTGTTCTGAAACCACACCTTCACCTGTCACCAAAAGAAACCATCACTGAATTGCACCAAAATGGATTGGAATGCGTTTCCTAACTCCTGTATGGAGTAAGTAAATCAACGGGTAGCAGCGTACTTGTCGTTCCGTCAGGTCCAGGTTGACGGCTATTTCGTAGCGTCTCAGTCTGCTCAAATAGTTGCGGTGCGCAAACTCGGACTCCAGTTCCCAAATCTGGTCTTTGGTGAATGCTGTGCGTTCCTTTCTGGCCTTGTTGATGCTGTCTGACTTATAGCCCCCGTCGTCTTGGGACTCTGAAATGAAAAGCAGAACATTTGCCAGTCAGTCACTCCCAAAAAGTGAGTGAGTGAGTGAGTGAGTGAGTGAGTGAGTGAGTGAGTGAGTGAGTGAGTGAGTGAGTGAGTGAGTGAGTGAGTGAGTGAGTGAGTGAGTGAGTGAGTGAGTGAGTGAGTGAGTGAGTGAGTGAGTGAGTGAGTGAGTGAGTGAGTGAGTGAGTGAGTGAGTGAGTGAGTGAGTGAGTGAGTGAGTGAGTGAGTGAGTGAGTGAGACAGTGAGACAGTGAGTGAGGCAGTGAGTGAGGCAGTGTGTGAGGCAGTGAGTGAGGCAGTGAGTGAGTGAGTGAGTGAGTGGAGTAAAAAGGGGCTGCACTTCTACTAAGAAAACACAGGAAGCCTCGATCTTTGCCTTTTCAACTAGATGTACGTACTACATATACTAGTTACGATTAGAACGTTCTTTATTAGCATTTGATGATTGTTGAGAAGAGAACAATGGATATACTATTTACGCTTACTTCTCGCCCCTCAAAACGACGTCAATTGTTTGCATTAGGTTTTGTTTACAAAGTCACAGTAGCTGAGAAAGAACGTAGCAAAAGAGGAACAATAATAGATCATCGAAAGAACAATATGCAAAATGACTTGATTGAAAGTGGTCATACAGCAGTAGGGCTGTTCTAAGATATGGTGAGGCTCATTATTTGCAATAACCAAAATGTCAGTAACATCAGGGTTGGCGTTTACATTTTCAATGCCCCGTTTCCTAAAATGCCATGGTGTGTTTAGACCAATATTAAGGGGGGAGAACTTTTGCTTCGTCGCCAAAGAAGTTGGAGCTCAAAAAGTGAATGTGGTTTTGGCCTCTTTGCTTCCCCCCCCCCCCCCGAACTTCAGCGTCTCGGGAATCCGAAAATTCTCCACATGTCATGAGCCCCGAAACCGCTTGTCAGTGTTGCTAAACGATTTAAAGACGATGTTTTGAAGTCTTCCTCCATTTTTGACGAAATGCTTTCGACAAGCCTTTTCTACAAGCCTTTATAAACATTTTTGGTTTTACGCCACTGGTGCCAGCACTTGCTTTTCTTAACTGACGGAGTGACTGTTTGGAATTCGTACTGTAGGGATACAGAGACAGCCTTAGGATGCCGGCCGGGGTCATGACCCCTTTATTTTGTCTACGAAAGGCGCCAAGTTCTGGCTTTAAAAAAAAAAAACATTCCGTGGAAGACTTTGTGTCTGGAAATATGTGTTTGCAATGAGTAGTAACTTCATTTGGAGATCACACAGCAGCATGAAATGACTTGGGCTTAAATTGAACTTGACGACACAAAAAGAGCCGCTTTGCAAATGTTGATGAACAATTGGTCAACTTTGTTTTTCTTTCTATACTACTTGCAAAAAGAAGCCACCACACACCAATTCTTTTCATGTCACGCACAAGTGTCCCTGGGTAACAAACTTTTGTGAGGGGGAATATCTTCAAATGAATCCTCCTCTCGTAAAAAAGATACTAAGCGGCAGAGCTAAACAGCATCTCTTACTGTGAACAAAACACAAATAACTTTGGGCTTACCTTTGGGAGTCATCCTGTCCGATGACAGATTCTTCTGGCTGTACGCCCCACGGGACGTTCCCGTCGGCTCCCCGCCGGATATATTGAAATCCCCGGAGCGCAATTCCAAAGCGCTCTTCTCAAGTGGCGGCAAAGCGTTGCCGTTCTGAGGAGAGCGAATCCGCCCAGAGTCATTTTCTTCCGGCTGTTGGGCAAGGTGAGCCGTATCGTGAAGCAGCTCATCGTCCTCTCCTTCTTGGTGAGGTGAGAGCAGCTTATTGTGCCCCTCGTGGAGAGGCAACCGCTTCATGGCTGGACGCGTGCCCGGAGCCTCTGTGTGAGGGCTGCGTAAACAACCCAAAAGAGAACCATCCATGGTGGGAGCACGCCACCAAACCCTCACTCCAGCCTGCTGGAGGAAACCAGCCGCTCTCCACAGATGTTCCAATGAAGAACCTGGGGATGGGGGCTGCCTACGATGATCTTCAAATTCCACACAGAAGCCAGCTTGAAAAACGAAATAAGTCAGCAGAAGTAAAGAGGCACATGAGAGCGCCAAAGGCCAAGAGTACTTCAGCAAAACTTGTGCTGGAAAGAAGAGGGAGAGGGGGATGATGATGACGAGAGGAGGAGGAGGAGGCAGAGGAGAATATTGCATACAAGTTGTAACCTGAGATGGAGGCTGGTTTATTGCCTCACTGTGACTGACCATATATTTAACAATACGCAATAAATCCCAACCATGCTCGCCGCTCACAATATAATTCGAGTTCACCGTGCAGGAGGTGAGCTATAATTATATTGTCATATTGTTTGATTTGGTTATATTATTTGATGCTTTCTAAAACTAGATTGTACGGTAAGCACAAGCAAGAGGGCAAACGAAATGTATTGATGCTAAATAAATGAATAAATAAATAAAATCAAACAAAAAAATGAAGGGCCAACAGGGACTAACACAGTGGCGCGTATGTTTTGGTGCGGTCACTTTAAATGCAAATGAGACACTTGACAGCCCGCTTCCTCCGGGGCGCAAGGTGTGCGCCGTCTCCCTTTCCGGTTGGACATATTTGTAGTTTTTCGGGGTTTTTTTTTTTAGTGCAGGAGGCGTTTACTTGCGCCACCAACTTTTGGATGGATTCAAACATGTCAACAGCAGAAGACTTGTCCATCCAACCATACATAACACGTAACAAACTAAATCCCCTCGAATGTTGATGAACACAAGCACAACAGTCAAGTCAAGCAGTAAGCTAACGTTAGCGATAAGCTAACGGATGCATTTATCACATTGTGTCCTCCAAGAATAAAACCTTCGATGCAATTCATCGGATACAGCCACTCAAAATACATCCACAAGAAGTGAAAACATGGAGAGCACAGCGCTTAAATCAGCAGAAAGACTCATGCTAATGCTATGTAAACGAGGGCATCATAGACACACAATATGAAGATCATATGCTTACCGCCCGCTTTACTGTGTCCGCCGTTTCAGGCAAGCAGGACCTGAACAATTCAATCAACCAGGCACGTCTTTGAGGTGCTGATGCTGAGTTGCGTGCATAATTGCATCCAACAACGGAACATTTCTCCACTTCTGCATCCTTGAGTTGTTTGGACAACAAAATTGTCTCCGAGTCAAAAAGATGGCGGATTTGGCCGCACCCATTATCTTGTTTAGTAGTGCCGCTGCCCCAATGACCGTGACGTCATAGATCATAATAAGTCACGGATAACACAAGGTGACAGGTGAAATTACTTATTAGAATTACGGATCAAACTGAACGGCGTAAAAAGTATACCCCAGAAGACGACAACGTCATCTCTACAACCTCGGGAGGGATACATTCCATTTTTCTACCGTGACTCCAAGTGCACAATAAAATGTATTTAAATGCTAGAAAGTGAATTTTCTTTCCATGATATGTCTGCTTGCGCAAGAGACGGGGCTATGCTAAACTCCTGTTATCCTATTCCATTTTCTTGTCAAATCTAAAAACAGCTATCTCTTTCCCAGCTTCTTTGTTCGGCGTACTCGCCAATGTATCACTAACCAATCAACGGTCTCCTTTTTGAGCAGAGTCGCAAAAGTAACCAATCAAAACCAAGAAACGGGTTACCCACAAGGCAATACGCAGTATTTTTCCAGCCTCCAAATACAGTCACATATGAACACAACCGCAACCACTGTGAACTTTGTCGTCTCCGTCTTAGTATTGATAATACTACCAACAGTTTTATACAATTTTAAATATTATTCACCAACTTTTGCCGAGACTGTGACACCGCGACAGAGAAACGTTTTACCACTGAACATACGAGAACTGCAACAATAGTTCCGGTAAAAAGGGCTTCAATAACGTCAGTGTTTCGGATGACGACCTTAACGGGGAGTTGTTCGCGGAATCTCAATCAAGAGATTTCGGAAGCACAATTTTTGCACTAGGGAAAACTGGCAACCGATCGTTCCGGTGTCCCGCCTCTTAATGTCCAATCGTCAACTCGACCAATGCTGGCGTGTCTGCACCGCAGCCGCGCTAAGCCACAATCGAAATTGAATGAGAGAGCAGTCAATCAAGGCTGAGTTGTGTTCATGTTCAACGCTGCAGACTTGAACAAAGCACCAAAAGCCCTCATCTGAATGGAGCATTCCTCAAGACGTTTGATCGCAGATATCATTTGATGAGACAAGAGAAACCATTTCGATTAGAAATTTATTGAAGACAAAAGAATGAAAAAGACATCAAACAAAACACATGCAACACAAGTCAATTTTCCAATGATGTATTTTAACATCAAGCTTAAATTTGTTGGCAAAAACCTTAGACACAACTTGCATATGAAAGAAAGAAAAAAAGCATTTTTGTCCTAACAAAATGATCCGCTTGGCTCACTTGACTGAGAACAAGTACGCCTAGCTATTTCGAAGAAAAGTCCATACTGTCAATGCTCTAGCAGATGTCTGTAAATGAATTCTCACGAAGCGACTGCATCCAGTTTTACTAGGAAAGCGGGTCCGGTATGGTTAACATCAGTTCGTCCTGTTCTGCCGAGAACTCTGCTGATTTCCACTGACAGTCAATGAGAGCATCATACAGTTCTTCGCTATTCTGGAAGAACCTTTTGTTTGTTTCCACCACATCCAGCTCTGCTGATGGATCTGCAACACAGACACTTTCCGACTGAAACACACCACGACAGTAATGAGTTTGTGATGGATCTGAACAAACCTTCGAGGCCATCGTCCTGAAGATCGATTTCCTGGAAAGAGAAAAAGAACAAAAAACGACGTCACAATTGCCATTGCCTAAAATTGGCACGTCGGATTCCAAAAACGGAAAGGAGAGCTTACCTGCGATTGGGCGTACTGCGAGTAATCGTACTGCGGGTACGTGTAGCCGTACGTTGCTGCCGTCTGATCGTAGCCCCAGGAGGAGTAATAGTTAGGATAGGCCTGCTGCTGGTACTGGCTGTACTGGTCGTACGGTGGCGTGTAGCCGGTGCCCGTGGGCCACGCTTTGGTCTCGGGCTGCAGCGGTCTGTTCCTTAAACTGCAGCAGGCGCACACAACCGACCGCATGTGTCGGGAAATACCGTTCAGGTACGAAATACTTCAGCACGTGTCGACAAATGTCACGTAGAGAAGGAGACCAACTCAAATGCGTTACATTCCTGCCAAGTTGGCAATGTTGGACAATAACGTGGAGCGGTGACCGAACCGTTTGGGAAAACAAATCAAACGGCTTGAAGTCACGCCGCGGATGAGATCGTTGACCGACGATTGAGCAATTGGCGAAAAACAAGAGCATTCGCTCCGGTCGTCGGATATCAGTTTGGAGTTCCGCAACGACGCCACGCAAGAAGCATTCTGAAACCAACGTACTTGCTGGCTGCCAAGCTGAGTCGCAGGGGTTTACCCCCCAGTCCCACAGCTCCTTGACACTCATCAAGTGCGCGTTTCTGCAGGCGCTCGTCCGGGAACTGGACAAAGCCGCAACCCCTATAGCAAAACACGCAACGTCTCAATGGCATTTCTTTTTGATCCCCTCCCTTCCCCCACATTTGACATTCTCGACTTACTTGGAGTTTCCCATGCTGTCCAGCACCACTTTTCCTCCCCGACAGGAAGGGAATCGATTGTAGAAGAACTCGTACAACATTCCGTCGTCGACCTCCGGAGTGAGATCTCCCACAAACAAAGAATACATCTGACTACAAAAGATGAAACGGGATCAATTATGATGTGTCAACAACAAAATAAGTCTCATGGATGGCAGGTCGGTCGGCCGGCCACTTTCAAATCTTCATTTAGACTCACCCCGTTTCTTGTTTGCCAAAAGTGGCTCGGTTTAACTTGAATCTTGTAGGCTGCGGGATAAGAAAGTTCAATGCGTTGTCCGATCAGAAAGAATGACAAACTGGCCAACAGTTCTTCATACCGGACTGGCTCCTGGTAGAGATTTCCCGTTTATTTTGCGAAGACACCTTTCAGCTGTGGCCTCATCGGCCATTTCCACAAAACAATAACCCAATGCACTGCTGGATGGTGGCGCACTGTCAAAGGGCAAATCCCAATCACATGTACAGTAACAACGAGAACTAGACGGAAGCTGAGACACTCACCCTGGAACTTTGCTGCGTATGATCCGAACACTGACGGCCTGCTCACCCATGGTAGAAAAGGCTCTGGTGATGAACTTCTCGTCCATATAAGCATCCAGCTACAGAGCAGCATAGAAACTAAATTCAGATAACGAGCAATTCAATGCTCAGGTCACATGTAGTCAGTCATCTGGATTGGTGCGAGCTGCTGACGTTGGCGATGAAGTCAGTGAATACAACACGTGGACAACAAGTGCAAATTGTGAAAGTTGAAACTAACGTGCATAAAATTCACAACGCTATCGAATGAACATAATGAATTGACGACAGAAAGGGGTCAAGTGGGCAAAACACATCGTTTTAACGGCGCATAGTTAGCTGTTGCTAGCATGGTGCGCCCGCGTTGAGCTTAGCTAACGTGACCATCTGGCTGCATTTCAATAGCTCCTCGAATACTTCAAAAAAGAAGAAGATATGAGCTTACATTCCCCATCCATAATGTACTCATGGTGTGGTCGACAATGCAGGATTTGGAACTGGAGTCTACAAGCCAAAGGAAGACGGAAATAAAAGTATTAGCGCCCACATGCTAACAAGAAGGCGCGCTAGCGCAGACGTGCTAGCATCGCTAGCTGTACGAGTCGACGTCAGTCAACGTGCCGGAAATGCCGGACTCGGCCCGCTTCTTCTTCTTCTACTTCTTCTTCTTCTTTTGACCTGGCCTAACACACTTTGGTTGCATAGGGCCACCTACTGTACAAGAATTACAAAAGCATTTGGCACTCTGTGATGACTTCCTTCACTCGAGTTCATTTGAAAAGCGCTTTCGAAAAGTAGACTTTCAAAACACAAGACAATGCCGTAGAATGGAAATCCGTTCATAGTAGTTTATTGTCAAATATACAGTATTCAAACAAAGTGATGAAGGCTTAAATAGAGTTGACTGCTGTGAGGAGAATCGCAAATTGGTCGACCTGGATCCAAAATACAATGTAGTGTAAATACATCGTGAGATTTGTGACGCCATCAAATCCCCGCAAATAACCAAGTTGACATTTTGAAATCACAAGTGTAACTGTTGACAAGTTTGCAAAAAATAATTTAGAACAGATGAGCTAGAGGTTGAATCGCAACAGAAGCAACTACTACATGATACGAATGCTGTACAGTCTATGAAAATATTGATCACTTATTATAATGTGTATACGTGTGTGTGTGTGTGTATATATATATAGTATATACTATGTCGAAATAATGACAACACAATACACATTAGGACTGTAAATAGAAACCCAAAGTCTCGCAAGGTCATCCGTCAAATATGCAAAATGTGTCAGTTGAAGCAACATGACATTGTCTGTGCAATTGAGTAGCTTTCTTGCAAACATGACAATGTGTCGTTTACAAATCATGATCATTTCTGTGCAAACATACAATAATTACCTTGGGCAAAAAAAAAAAAAAAGAAATTCTCATGAATTAAAACTACTAATAACTGAGGACAATATTTAGATGACTGCACAATATCCTTATACCACACTCCGAGAAATAAATATCACGATGACTGGCTTCGTGATAAGTGTAGCAGTACAAGTCAACAAAAATTTGCATACATGAAAAAAACGGTTCAAAACTTCAGGAATATTGATACTATTTAATATAATAATGCAACGATTACATACAAGTGGTTACTATCCAGTTACCTTAATTGTATATGTCAATTGGTCTTGGCAGCCATTAGGAGTACATTTCTAAGGAAGTTCAATCATACAAAAGTAGTCATTTGCGCAATGAAGCTCTTTTAGCTTGGAGGGACAATTGTTGCTTTTCACGAGTGGCGGTAAGGCTCACTCGCTCGCTCGCTATTCCGTCACAAAACTGTACACAGAAAATGACAATGTAGGCTAAAGAATCCTGACGTACACACAAAAAAGAAGGCAACTGAAGAATACAGGAATGGTAGGAAGTTGACAGGACGACCAAAAGTGTTTTGCCAGGAGGAAAAGCTGTTGCTCTCAATCCAATCCTTTTGACTACATGCCTTTTGGACCAGATGAACCCTAATCCTGGTTTATTTGTCTGTGGAACACACCACGAAACATCTTAAGCTACTGTCCCTATTGCGAGGCACCGAACGTTGCGTTGTCGTCAAGGAGTTAGTTCATCGGGTTTAGGCAAACGCTTGGTGATCATTTGCGAGCTCCCCGTTGAGAACGCAATAATCAATGCCTTTGAAAAGACTCCAATTGTTCACCCCTCAAATATGGACACATCAGATAGCATGTGAAGAGAGAAATGTTGACAGTACATCTTGCTCTGGTGCTCAGAGTGATGATTGCGTACCCCGATATGCGCGCGCGCACGCACACACGCACACACGCACACACGCACGCACACACGCACGCACACACGCACACACACCACTTGCTCAGTCCATCTTCTCTTTGTGAACAAGTTTAGGAGCGTCCACAAAGTCTTGCCCGTTAAAGAGGATGATGGTGGCTGTGATGGCGCTACAAGCGCCCCAAAACATCACATAAGCAAAAGTCTCCGTCCATGTGTCACCTGAAAGAAAGAAAACAAAGCCCGAAATATTATTGATTGAAACAACTGACTACAAATAAGTGGATTCTTTCAAGAGAAAAGACACTTTGGGAGGAAAACACACTCACGTGTCTGGAATGTATTTTTTCTATTCCAACATGTTTGCTCACTGTCAAACAGGATATGCAACAAGCTCGAACTGACACAAGGGTGGGTGTGTCACATAATACTAAGTGCTAAATGGAATATCATACCAAGGCCTTCCTCATGGAGGACGACAAAAAAAAAAGAAGCCTTTTAGCTCAAGTGATGCTTATTCATTTATTCATAGCATTGCCCCATGTTCCTTAACTAAACTTGAAGCTCTCATGGCAAAGGGTTCTGCAGTGCGTTGAAAATAGTCGAGATGAAATACAACTTACCAGCCATGAGAAAGCATACAATGCACATTGAGAATGCCACCAACATGACGATAGGTAGCTGTAAAGCAAGATCAGAAGACGACATTGAAGTTCATTTGCTGACGCTGCAAAGTGACAAAATAGTCATGGACTCACGGTGAGGAACTTCCAGTCTTTCTGCACCCTGAGAGGACCGGGGCCGTCCGATTCATCAATGGCAAAATTGCCCAGGAACAAGTCAATTGAATCCTGAAAGCAAAGAAAGGGTACGTATTTTCCTCCACTATTTTGCTTGAATGGCATCACGACACCAAGTCTTTCTGCGTATGGAACATACTTGTCGGAAGCCATCGGAGAAGTTGTTTTTGTAATAGCGGATCATTGAGTTCCAGCCATCCATCAACAATCCCCAATGGGTTCTTTTCCCTGTCCTGAGTCGGTCGGGAAAAAGGGAGAAAACGTTTTGTCAGAGAGAAGCTGCGACAATCATGTCAGTCACAAGTGGTAGTCATTTGATATGCGACTGTACCTTGTGAAGTCTGTTTTTAATGCACCCGTTCCGGCGTACTGTACGGCGCATGCGTTGGCATTGTCAGCCCATGCTGATTCCATTAGAAAGCACACACACACACACACATCATGTGAGCATGTGAGCGAGGCAGAGAGGCAGAGAGGACGCTCACGTCACGTCACGCCACGTCACGTCACGTCACGTCACGTCACGCCACGCCACGTGCTAACAAGGTAGATACAAGTAGCGCTTACCATTTTTGTAGATCCTCTCAAAGTCAGCCTGTTCTTCAAGACGCTGTCCGACATTCAGAACCCCCATTCTCTGAAGAGAGACGAGCCCATAGGGACGGTCAAGCTCATGGATCGATTGGCCTTTTGTCTCAGCGTTTACCTGGAGCTGAGACTGCAAGGAGCGTCGTGCCAAAAGGCTCTGGATGACGTTGGTTCTGTCCAAGCAGTCCATACAGTTGCTGCGGAAGACGCCTTTCTGCTGGGCTAGTACCTTGCCGTCCGGGTTCACCATGAAGTAACTGCGCAAAGGGAGAGAAGGAAGGCCTTTGCGCTCGAACCTTCAACGCTTTCATTCGGCCGCCGTGTGAAACACCACCTGTATTCATCTTGCGTTTCGGCCACAGCTTCCACCAAGATCTGGAGACGCTCCCATCTCATGTGGCTACACTCTTTGTGGAAGTCAAAGGCGATGTAACTGAGGATGGAAAACATTCATGGCACACTCGTTCCAAAGAAAATAGAAGACAGAAATAGCACCCTTTCCAATTGCTTTGAAAAAGTCATGGAAAGAAAATGAAAGGAACCCAACGAGCGGCACGGCACGTACTTCAGCAATCCATTGTTGGTACTAGCCACCATCTTGGCAAATGCCTGTTCAAGTGGCTTTTCAGAGCCTTTCTGATTCACCTGGAAAACAACATCAAAAGAGCACTTGGAAATGGAGCTGGCTGTACATGCTATTGCCAAAGCTTTCCAATTCGAGACAGCGTATGATCTGAGCGGAGCGGCCTCAAACGATTTGGCCCCGTTTCATTGGAGACTTACCAGGTTGAGAAGAGTTTGTTTGCCATAGATGAGAAGCTGAGAGTCAAAATGACTCAATGACCTCAAATGATTTGGCCCCGTTTCATTGGAGACTTACCAGGTTAAGAAGAGTTTGTTTGCCGTAGATGAGAAGCTGAGAGTCAAAATGCCTCTGGAAACCATCCAACTGAAAGACATTTTCAAGCGCTTACTACGGAGTTGCGGCCATTGAAAGAGCAACTGAAGACTTGTCCTTACGTGACTGCTGGTTTTGCTGATAATGGGTTTGGGTTTGTATTTCAGGTTGGGCCTCTGACTCCAGTAAAAAGGCATCGAGCCTCTCGTCTACGGGACGGAAAAAGGATTTGACCACTTGCACACGGGCGGGCTGTCTGTCGGTCTGTCGGTCGGTCGGTCACAGTTGTCGTCACACTTGCCTGCACAAAGGAAGCTTTGGCTCCTTCGTATAATACCATCTGCTCCGTTTCAACAAAGTTAGCAGCGTGGCCCTCCGAATCAATGCCTGGGGAGCGGAGCACAGACTTGGCATCTTTTCTGCTGCTACTCGGTGTCAAAAACATTTGAACTCAAATCAACTGGAAGCCATTCAAAGAAATGGGCAGAAAAACGGTCTTTTGTACCAAGTTGGACAAATCTCCCTGGATCCGTCCGTTCCTTGCGCCAATATCATACGATGAATTAGAAACAAAAATCTCACCGATTCAATGAATGGTCTGCGATTGCTCAACTTTGAGCCTCGTTGTGTAAGCCTGAGTCATGAAAGTAATATGCAGACTTTTGTTACCTACCTCTGACATAGTATCTGACACCAGCTCGGAAGCAGCTTCTGCGGGATATGAGGATCCACTCAAAGATCTTCCCGTTGATGCGACACGGTTTCATGACAATGACTGGACAAATAGATAGAGCAAGGAAACTAGTCTGCTACAAGTATAAGAATCTCTTCATTCGCTTGGACATCAGCTGTTTGACTTTGTTTTCGACGAGCGCAAAAAAGGATACAGCCATGGAGAACAGGGAGCGCAAACCGGTGGAGCTACAGGAAGGTAGATGGCAAGTTAGGACCGATTAGAAAAATACACAGCCGGCCGCAAGTGAAAGGGCCTTTGGTCACGTTACCTCTGGCTCGGCCGCCAGCTCTCGAAGGAGATTTGCATTCCACACAAACCTCTGATCTGCCTGAAACACGCACACGTATCCTTATCATTTCTCGTTTGTGAGCCGTCGATTGCGAAGGTTAGATTGGACTAACAGGGCTTCCCATTTGCATGTGCTTAGGGTGGCCAGGAGGGAGATGGGAGGCGGACTGATTGCTCGCTGGCTGGTTAGGGTTAGGGTTGCTGGCCGGCCGACCTGCCGGCAGGCCAACCTGCCGGCCGACCTGCCGGCCGGCCAACCTGCCGGCCGACCTGCCGGCCGACCTGCCGGCCGACCTGCCGCCTCACTTACTCACTCACTGCCTCGCTGCCTCCCTCCCGCCCTCACTCACTCACCCTCTCAAGCAAGCTCATCTCCTGGAAGTCGGGGCTGGTATTGGCCAGCCGCTGAAGGGTGTGGCTCAGGTCATAATCCGTGCAAAAGTAGAAACCGTCTGTCGTCAGCACATTGTTTAGCATGGACAGGAAGGTCTTGTTCTCTTGAGACTAGGAAAACGACAGGAAAACAACATCCTTAGCAGAGGCAGGCTGAAGTGGATCACACCAATGTTGAACTCAATTGGCAGCCATTGGAAAAGATGAAGATCATAAATGGACGGAAAATGTTGTCCTTGGTGTATTTCAACCGAAGCATGCAGAGACTTTCTATTCAGACATTTGGGGGGGGGAGGCTTTCATTTGGTCTCAGCGTTTACAATTTTCAACACAACTGGCGTGTGTTAAGGTTTTGGGCTTTGTGTCTCTCTCTCGGCATAATAGGATAAGAGTGCCAAGCCAATTTGCACGGCAGTGAAACCTGATGTGAACTGCCAACATTTCCCAGGAACACAAACCTATCCTACGTACAGTACATGTTCTCCACGGTAGCTGTAGTTCCATGAGGACCTTTGAGGGTTGGTTTTGCAAAGTGCCTAAGATTAGGACCGTTCCAAATTACAAGCGGCACCTTTTCCCTGCTTCTCTTATACCTGGATCTCTGACAGATGCAAAATTGTCTTCTTGTAAGAGATGATATCAAAATCCACGGCTTTCCACACTGCATGACCCATGAGGCTGCCCACATTTCTCTTCCTCGTAATGACGATGAGGTACATCCCTACAGAAAGTCAGTCAGTGCAAGATCTGCAAAGACATACGCTTCCATGAAAGACAGTAGCTACCAGCAACCAGGCGAATGGTTCCCATGATGCCGCAAATTGGCCTGGTCGCCGCTGAGGCAGGGATATCCTTTTTACCTGTCAATTCAAAACAGATGAGTCTTTTGACAAAGTGCCAAAAGGATAAATGTCACCTGTCAAGTTAACATGAAGTCGTTAGACAACATCAAAATAGCCCCGATATGCCACTCAATTGTCTGTAAGAGTCGTTGGTCTTACTTGTAAGGGTCATCTCGTTTGACACCCTGTCGACGGTCAGGACGGCGTCAGCCCCTTCATCGCAGGCTTCAATGAAAAACTTTTCTGGGGTGGTGTGTCTGACAAGAGACTTACTGGTTACAATAGTACGTCAAAGACATGGTAGCTGGCAGCTGCTGCCTCAATGATGCAGATAAAGAGCCGTGGGAACTTCCATCCATCCATCCATCCATCCATCCATCCATCCATCCATCCATCCATCCATCCATCCATCCATCCCTATCCTATATGGCTTACGATCATTAGGGCGGGGATGCCGGAGCTTGGAATTAAATCTCACAGGAACTGTAGTTTCTGAGTAGTGCTCAGAAACAGATGAAGATTCCTGTGTGACCTGATATTTAGCCACAGCGTCAAATAGAACTGAAGCCATGGGACCAAGCAGTGCTCAAGTGAGAGAGCTGCACAAACAACCTATTGTTGCCCTTTCATAATCCAAACTCCACTAACTACATGTTCCTTGGCTCGCACCAAAGTTTGCTGAAAAAGCAGTAGACTTGGTCTTTTCATTCAATATATGTTTAGAGAAATGCTCGTTTCGAAGCAAAGAATACATTGGAACTACGTTTCAACTAGTTTTAACTAAATCATGGAGTGACGACATAGCAAGATTTCAAACAGAATTTGCAAGTGGTCAAGATTGCTTTTCTGGAATGTTACGAAAGAAAGGCTGTTGCATACAGGATTTTATTTGCCAGCTACCGGAAAATCAACTGCCTCAGTCGACGAAAATGGTTGTATCTCCTGAGAGACAAAAACACTTTGAGGTTTTGCCTTGGCGCGGATAATTGATTTATTTTAATAATGGATAATGAGTTTCAACTTCAGTACTTCCGGGTCCAACAAGAGTACTCAGTGAACTTTAGCTGTCCTGGCACCTCGTTAGCAACAGCTTAATTTCCTCCCAGGTTGTCGTCTTGTGGCTAGCTTACTGGCTACAGTTTGCTCGAGATAGTGTCTTTAAAGAAAATAAACATTGTCAATGAATGTACTTACAAATTGTATCGCTCGTAGGCGGTCGCCATCTTCGCTCCGTCGACCTAACCAAGCGCCCCAAAAGTGACAGCCAGCCAGGCAGCGTCTGAGCTTGTGTTGCCAGCACTAATATATTGAACACGGAACAAAGCTTCGTGCCTCAACTGCTGTTTGTCAACGTTATCTGGCAACCACGAAAGGCCCTAAATGCGCAAATGAAATGTGCCTGACCTGTTTGCGGCTCCATTGATTTTGAATTTGTTCTTTAATAGCTGTGAGTAGCTTTACAATCTTTTCATTGACATAAAATCACCGCTAAAATGATTTTGAACTCTTGAATCTTGAATTTTGAGAATGAACATTTCTTCTCTCCTCCACGTTTTCGTTAGAAAAAAAGAACCGACGGACTCAGTAAAGCTAATTAACCTCGAATCATGTCAAAGAAGTGCACGTTTTTTCCTCTCCACGCTATAAACGTGCCTACATTGTCTGTGTTTTTTGGGTAAGCGAGTTTCTGTCAGGCACTGATGTCGCCACCTATCTCAAACCGAGAAGGGCCCAGCTTTATAAAGCATCGAAAGCCGACGTTTCTCTCTTTTCTCCCTGGTGGTGGCAGACTGCAGCTGGTGGCACACGCAGAACCAATAGTTCACCCTTTGCCACGAATGTAGTGCATTCATGAAAGAGCAACAATGAACGGTAATTATAGCTGATCATGTATTAGAAAAAGTGCGATCCAAGCGAGTCCGCGTGCGCTGAATGTCCTTGTGGGAAGCACGTGGCATGGGGAGCCAAGGAAGTGTTGCGTTGATCATTTCTTTTTTCCATTTATTCCATTTCAGAAATGATTCGTCAAGATTTCCTGATGACTTTCATCTTGTCTATTGAAGTTGTAGAATTCCGAATCGGAGATGGATGACCAAAGTGAGTGAAATGTTGCTTACTGCGTGCGGCCTTGAAGTTTGTAGGAAGGTTGTTTCTTGCTTTTCTATTTCTAAATGTCAATGCCGAAATGCTTTTTCTGCTCAACCCCCCCAGGCTTACTCTTCTGGGTGTAATCACGACAAAAATGTTGGAACGCCCGTAACGTCAATGGTAAGTGTTGGTTGATTTTTCCCGGAGTTTCATGCATTGGAGTGCTGCAATGATGATTCACTAGACTAGAGTCTCTGACTTTTCAGTGATGCTCTTTCACAGTGCACTGACCATGCATGTCGTTTCCTCTGCAGAATTTGTGTCGATGCCTAGATGGAACTTATTTCTACTCTCCTACTGTCTTCAGGTATCACAGACCTGCAGCTGAGTACTGTGTGATCCAAACTCCGCATTATGGATACACCGGGTGAGAGCAGGGCAACGACCTTGACACACTGCTTTGTGTCGATGGCGGAGATTGGCGACGTCCGCCCGTCTATATTGAATGCACCGTATGATGCGTTTATGGTGAGTGTTGCTTAACGATGCCTGCAACTGATCCAATTGCTGCAATGATGATTCATTAGACTAGAGTCTCTGATTTTTCCAAATGAAGTTCTTTTACAGTGCTCTGAGCATGCCTGCTTTACTTTGAGAAGGTTTTTGAGGTGCAAAGTATTTGAACTCTCCTTTTGCTTTTCAGCCTTCCAAATGGCAGGTTCCTCTCAAAGGTACGTCGAAACCAAATCATGTTCCTCCTCTAAATGTGGACTACTGACTTCATAAAGCTAGTTTCGGAGCATCCTGATGGACAGGGATCACATCATGGGCTATTCATTTCCAAAATGGTGTCTTGACATGGTGCCGAGGCATTTTGTCACATGGTTGTGCCGGTGCCATTTTGTCTTGTAGCTCCCGCCCGACGCATATCGGAAGGATGCCGCATCTTTGACTTGTAAGTACAGTCGTTCCATTTTGTGCTTGCGTAGTGTGTGAGAACATGCATGCTGTATTAATGGACAAAAAGTGTTCCATGGTCTGTTTGGTCAATGATGATTCATGTTCATTCGGTTCTACTGATTTCAAGCTGAAGTTTACCCGCAGCGTACTGAGACACTCGGACCATTGAAAATAGTTGTTGTTTAACCCAGAAACTTGCCTTTTTACCAAAGGTGATCTAAACCTATTGTTTTATATCCAGCTGATTGTGAGGCACTCGACACGATTGCTTTGGACTACAGTTGCTTTGGAAAGGTTGGTGTCAATTTGATGTTCATTATGATGAGTTGATTGGCTGAAATTTTAAATTCTCTTGCAGGCGCCGAAGCAGAGGTGTTGAAGTGGCCATTTTGTCTGCTGTTGAATGCATTTTGTAATCAATAAAAATGGATGAATCTGACATGTGTGCTGATTTAAACTTGTAATGAAATATATTTTTCATATCACGAACACAGAATGTCTCTAAATACAGAGGAGGAAAGTAGTCATTTATAATCTATGAATCATTAGAGCTCACAAAATTGGCACAAATGTCAAATCAACTCGTTTGGAGGCTTATAAATGTTAGAACAGTTCTTTGGCCATTTAGAAGTGATAGCAAGTAAACCGATGCCCTTTTTTTGTCGCAGTTAAAGTAGTCTAGAATTAAACCTGTACCTATTTCAAGTATGCAGTGGGAAGGGTCGACTATTTTATTTTGAAGGGGAACCGGAACTCCGCCCGCCCGCCTGCCTGCCCTCTTTTGTTCTTGTTTATGATGAACCTTCTCTTCACTGGCAATAATGGTCCACCTGCAACAGGCCGTATCCAAACCAAATGAGATTTGATTCCAAATGGTAGTTTTGCGAGCAAATTGGTGACTTGCCTGGCTCAAGATTTGGGCAATTCAAGCGGAGTGCTGCTGTACGAGCATAGCAGGAACGTGGATGAAGGTGATCTTTTCGTTCTCTCTGTTCAACATTGGGGATATGTACGCGTTGCCACTTTCCGTAGCTGCTGATATTTACTTGAGGTCTTTTATAATCGTAGTCCGATCGAATCTCCTCAAATGATGTAACGTTACCGCCGAGGCATGTACGTATGTGCAGCATTAGCCACACTCGATCGAGTGAGTGTCTACGTGGAAGGAAGGAACGAAGGAAGGAAGGAACATTTCGAGCCTGAGCATTTCCTCCTTTGCATTTCCAGATACACGGAGTGAAGAAGCAGGGCTCGAGAAACTCTGGACAAGCTTGCCAAGCTTGCCGCCGCCGCCGTACAAAAACGTTGGCTACATGACGCCAAATGAGCGCACCTTCTATTTACTTCCGCATTTGACCAACTTGCACAGCAATTGGGCTTCCAACATATGAACACGATTGATTGATTGATTGATTGATTGATTGTGACAAGTCCGACTTGATTTTGGAGCCACTTCAGGGTGTACATCATCTGCACTGTTTTGTCCAACTTGTCCGTTTGAGACAAAAGGAGCTGAGAAGTTTGCTGCAAAAAGTTCCTCGATCGACCATGACAGCTGTGGCCGGAAGAGCATGGGGATGGCTGCGTTCCTGGGGTAGGAGTGCAGCGTCAGACAAAACCAGGTCGGATCAAGATGAGCTCAACAAGCGCACTGGCTCTGGCTCGAAAGAGCACAGTTGTCCAGGAGACGACGAGTACTGGGAAGCTCAGGAGAAACCGATGGAAAGGGAAGATGCGTGTGCAGGAAAACAAGAGATGGAGCCAACAGTTGAACCTGTTGCAAGATGGTGGTGGAATACATTTCTTCCAAAGTCTTTTCTTCCGTGGGGAAGGAAAAGACAGCCGAGCGGACCGAAGGCGAATTTGCGTCACGTCAAGAGCGGCGAGCGGGATATCGACGGGGACTTTTCAGACTACGGAACTCCTCCTCCGTCCCCGACTCCCCGTTCTCGGCTAGCGTCGCCCTTTCGTCTCTTTGTGCACAGCTGGAATGTGGAACTCTTTCCTGAGCACTATGAGATCTGCTTCAACTTCCTCCGCCACCTGTTTGACCTGTTTGTGGTGGGCTTCCTGTGGATTGTGTCGCCTCCCGTCAAGCTGATCTTGGAAATTTTGGGCATCCAGGGACCGCTGAGGCTTTGGCTCCACGGCATGGCCATGTTTTTTGTCTCCACAGTGGGAATGGCTGGACTCCTGTGGCTCATCCAGGAGCATCTCCCAGAGTTTGCTTTTATCTACGGTATCGTGCAAGCTTTGGTGATCTCCGTCAGCTTGAAAAAGAGCGTGCTTCTCGGATTGGAAGATGAACAACCACGAGCGGAAGAGGAGAGCATGGAAGCTGAGATGAGCGACGGGGAGCAGAAAGAATTGCTTTGTGCAAGTGACCAGAAGAAGACGAGCTAAACCTCTTGGTAAGTAGGGAAAGTCATCCGTTGGCAGGCTCTTTGACACTAATACTGGCGCTCGCACTCCATTGCTTATCTCCATGTAAACATGCCTCAGGCTGCTGCTGCCGCTGCCGCCGAAGTAAACGCCGTTGTCAATTTGCGTTTATGATATCAAGCTCTTCCCGATCCGTGACCCAATGACAAAATGGCCACCTCTCCACAATGGCTAGCTCAGTATCACGTCGCTTGGTTTACCATTGAAAATCAAGTGTGAAACCAACTCCAACCACTGAGAAAAAAAGGCACACACATCCAAATGCTGTGCCGTATGACCAATTTAGAACGGTGGGTGTTGCACCCAGTGGAACGGATCACAATTTGGTCTTGCCAAATCATTGTATGAAAAAAAAAAAAAGCACCATTTGAATAGGTAGAGTGGAGGCCGGAGACTCTGATGTCTGCAAATCCACAATACGTTAACAGTGTGGTGTCCTCCGCAGGTGGTGAAATGGATGGAGCTGATAGCAGAACGTCAGAATGATATCACAGTCGCAAGAGCGCCCGGCGCATTTTCTTCCAGCACCCTCTTAGCCGTCTGTCTGTCCGTCCGTCCGTCCGTGGCGCATTTATGACAGATCAAGTCACTTTGGACACTTCTTGTGAACTACAAGTTGGACCATCTACCACTTAAGTCGAATGTTCTTGAAATGTTCTTTCAGCCAAAGATTCGTGGGACACTTTCCCCATCCACTTTTAGAGTTTCGTTGCAATCACCACCCCCTGTGTGTTAGGAGATCAAATGCACAAGAGCCACTCTACTTGGCCCAAGCAAGCAAGTTATTGGGATGTGAAAGATGCCCTTTTCTTTCATGACCTGCAACGTTAACAAGGAAATAAAAGATACAACGATCAAACGACACTTGACATGTATCACTTTTTGTGTTTTTCCAAATGGAGCCAGCCCAACATTTGGTGTCATTCGTCATGAAAAGCAGACCTGGAAGGTAAACGTGCCGCTGACAAAGCACTTCTCATTCAATGTGACGGAAAACAAATGGCGCGACTCTTTCACATTTGCTTGTCTTTTTCATTTGGACACCATTTGCCTCCTCTTCCGCTCCAAATTGCTGCTTGTGCTTTGATGCACTTGGAAATGTGGCGTTATTTCGGACAGAAAAGACAAGCGCATCACAGTTGAAAACTTTACTTCACATTCAGTTGGCTGAATTGTATTTACAGAAATGTGCATTCGCAGACCGATGTAGCGTACATATTGTATCGCTTTTGCATGTACACAAAATGTCGGAATAAAATAAGTGTGTGCGTGTGTGTGATCCACAAAAGACATTGTGATATTCAGTGAAGTGAATTCTCTCAGTGGTGAGAAATGAGAGCACAAAGCTTGGGGCAACATTCATGCACCTGCACCTGCACCTGCACCGCCACCTCTCGTCTTCTCCTGTCTGACAAACAGCAATGAAAAGCAGCCCAAAGCCCAACGCAGCACAGCAGGAAGAGCACAATCACCCTTCATCTGTGGAATGATGATTTGTTTTTGTTTGTAAACAACATGCAGCAGAACTTCATGTTGCGGTGATTATTACAAAACGTGTTGAGTAAATGAGCAGTTATTCACGCCAATAGTATCGATCGCTTCTCACATGGCAGTCTGCTGCAAAATGTCCTATGTTGGACGACGTATATGTCCAAAGGAAAACCACATGCTAATGAACACGCCGAGCTTTTCAAAACTACCAACACCAGTTCATTAAACCTAACACTATCGGGGGGGGGGGGGAATGAAGCCACGAGTAGATTTGAAATCACATTTCTGTTCATGTCTCAATGTACAAGCTATTTGGATGGCAATGTTGTATTGTACAAAACCATACAGAGGAGTTTCCAGCTTGTGTTGTTCTTTCACACGACATCGTTGGGAATGAATGACTCAACGGTTTCAACAATCAATTCATTCCACACAAAAGTAGACCCACCTGCCAGTAATGATGTTGCATACCGAGATTTAGTCGTGAGTTTGGTCGTTTGCCGAGTAAAGCACCGTTGTGCGTGGTGTCAATTCATCCATGCATGCATCCATCCATCTTCATATTTCAAATCTGCTTGTCGTCACTATTTGAGAGTGCAGTCACATGGCTTTGGAATATAGAGCAAGAAAACAAGCCATTTCTGTTGTACAGCTCCGTATGATCAAGCGCAAAATACACGACCGGATTGGATTTGATTTACCATCTTCATACAGCAAGTCTTGAAATACAAAACGACACGCTGCCTTCCAGACAGATGAGTAAGTCATCAAAATTCATTGCGGTTTTTCTTTGGTGCTTATGACAAATCAATACAGGTTAAAAGCCTCAATAATAAATGTTTATGGAGGTTGGTAGCAAGCAAGAAGGCTCTGACCAGGAAATGGCTAAATACCATACATACGGACTCGAAATGACTGGATCGATGTGATGTACATGAAGGAGAGAATCACACCTAAAGTGAAATATCAAATCGATAGCTCGATTGAAAGAAAATATGTCCAAATCAACAGAGACATGTGCCCCTATGACTGTAAAGATGAAAAAAAAAAAAAGGAGAGCATCTTGACGCGGGTGGATTAAATGTTAGTTGAGCTATGGACTACTCCTGCTAGTTTCATTGTTTGGACTTTTCTCATGTCTTTTTGAAAACAACCCAAAAAGGAAATGTCATCTTTATAACGCATCTTGGCGAGATTCTGTTTTCTAGATGTTAGAAAAGAGAAAGCATATTTGTAGCATCTTAATAGCTTTGACAAGTGCCATGTGTGGAAGGTAGCATGAAGTTTGTCGCTGTCTTTCTCTGTGATGGGTGGCGCTTAACGCTAGATAGCAGGCCTGTGTCTATGTTGTGATGACCCCCCCCCCCACCCACCCAAACACACCATCCAATAACCAGCTACTCACTAATCCACCCATCCGTCCATCCATCCATCCGTCCATCCATCCATGGACAGGGCTACCTAGTGAGCATGTGACCTTCCAGACTTTGGGGGCGCCGTGGTTCCCCCGCCCCCCCTCTGTTCGTGATCCCTCCGTCCGTGGCCCAGGATACAGTGCGCGCTGCCACAGCCTTCGTCGTCATCGTCTCCCTCGCTTTCGGAGGACGACTCGCCAAACTGTCGAGGCTTCTCGTAAATACAGCAACCTGAAACACAGCGTGCTGGATGAGTGAGATAAAAGCATTTACACAATTTTAGGGGGGGACACATGACTTGAGCGCAACTGTAAGTGTTGCAGAAAGAACAACAGCAATGCTGCTGAGGTGGTGGGTGTGAGATACTCACATTTGGAGGACCTCCTCCCTAGGTGCTCATTGTCAACCGTGTCGCTGGACCATTCGACCTTTTTCTCGGTTTTCCTCTTCCTTAGCTTGATTGTCAGACTGCGTCCCTCCTGGAAACATGGCAGAAACACATCATGTCAACAGCACTTGTAACTTTAGCTCGATTAGGGTTGACACCATCCTTTTCTAAACGTTATCCCTCAGTGTTCCGTCAGGCAGGCAGCCAGGCAGCCAGGCAGGCCGGAAGGCAGGCAGGCCGGCCGGTGTTGTGCTCGATTTGGTTCCCCCGTGAGATTTTGTTCCCCCTGCCGCGGGAGCGCGCACAGCTTGTTTGGAAAGCGAAAAACCGATGCCGTACGGCGTCGTACGGCGTCAGCACTATGTTGTTTTCAATAATAACATGAAGAACTCACGTTTGCGTCAGTCAATTTTAATTTTTATAAGGGATTATTGTCATTTGATGTCTTTAAATTCATCCGCGTTCTGCCATTGAAGCGGGGTGCATTCAAAGACCAGTCGTAAAGACGGAACACTCACTCACTTCACCAAAAAGCAAGGATATAATTACGTGAGCTCTTTGCATAAACCTCGATGCAAAGAAACTCCTCCTTTTGGGTACCGTTACATGCTACAAGGAGTATATATTACAAAGGAGACTTTATTCTTAATTGTAATCATCATTCATCCATCCATTTTATTACTCAGGTATTTTCAAAGCAAATTAATATTGTTGCATTTATTAATTTGCTTTAAAATGACAGCGCAATATAATTAAAAGCTGACACTCTAGCAATGTCAAACGTGTTCATTTAAGAAAAAGCCAAGATTGTGATCAAATCTTTCATAACGACAATGATTTGAGTGAATTGATTTGAATGAATAATTGAGAAGACATTTCAGTTCTGAAGGCTCCTTTTGTCCCAAGCAAAGTGAAAGGTGGTGGGATAAAAATTGTAACAGGAACGCTATAAAAAATGTCAAGCCGTGAATATTTGTGCCCCCCTCCCATTTTGAGAACGGTGAGTCCTGGACATCGACTGGCTTTTTTTCTGTCTTCCTGGGGGTCTGCTCAGGTAGTGTGGCAAATTTGAACAAGTTCCCTCATTCCTGGCCCAAGTTACAGGGGGGGAACAAATCCTCACGGGGCACCCGTGAGGATTTGTTCCCCCCCCTTATTTTGAGAACGGTGAGTCCTAGACTCCAGCTGATTTTTTTCTGTCTTCCTGGGGGTCTGCTCAGGTAGTGTGGCAAATTTGAACAGGTTCCCTCATTCCTGGCCCAAGTTACAGGGGGGGAACAAATCCTCACGGGTGCCCCGTGAGGATATGTTCCCCCCCCTTATTTTGAGAACGGTGAGTCCTAGACTCCAGCTGATTTTTTTCTGTCTTCCTGGGGGTCTGCTCAGGTAGTGTGGCAAATTTGAACAGGTTCCCTCATTCCTGGCCCAAGTTACAGGGGGGGAACAAATCCTCACGGGTGCCCCGTGAGGATATGTTCCCCCCCCTTATTTTGAGAACGGTGAGTCCTAGACTCCAGCTGATTTTTTTCTGTCTTCCTGGGGGTCTGCTCAGGTAGTGTGGCAAATTTGAACAGGTTCCCTCATTCCTGGCCCAAGTTACAGGGGGGGAACAAATCCTCACGGGGCACCCGTGAGGATTTGTTCCCCCCCCTTATTTTGAGAACGGTGAGTCCTAGACTCCAGCTGATTTTTTTCTGTCTTCCTGGGGGTCTGCTCAGGTAGTGTGGCAAATTTGAACAGGTTCCCTCATTCCTGGCCCAAGTTACAGGGGGGGAACAAATCCTCACGGGTGCCCCGTGAGGATATGTTCCCCCCCCTTATTTTGAGAACGGTGAGTCCTAGACTCCAGCTGATTTTTTTCTGTCTTCCTGGGGGTCTGCTCAGGTAGTGTGGCAAATCTGAACAGGTTCCCTCATTCCTAGCCCAAGTTACAGGGGGGGAACATATCCTCAGCTGTTTTTTTTCTGATGATTTGTGCAGTGATACTGTTATTAATGCACTTTATCAACGTCTTTGGCCTTATTTGGGTCAAACAACTTTGACAACTTCAATAATTTCAATAAAATGTGTAAAGAACAAAATTAATGCCAATTGAGTTATGCCAGTTATAATGTCTTAATAAAGTTGTTGGTCCACTAATTGGCCCGACAACAATATTAAGATATTTAACTTCTTAACTTCATTGATAATTTTGCAATATATAATTCAATAAACAGTACTAATACAGACAGACCTTGAGTCTGTAGCCCAAGTTACAGGGGGGGAAACATATCCTCACGGGTGCCCTGTGAGAATATGTTCCCCCCCATTTAAAACGGTGTAAATGTTCTTTACACATTTTATTGAAATTATTGAAGTTGTCAAAGTTGTTTGACCCAAATAAGGCCAAAGACGTTGATAAAGTGCATTAATAACAGTATCACTGCACAAATCATCAGAAAAAAAACAGCTGAGGATATGTTCCCCCCCTGTAACTTGGGCTAGGAATGAGGGAACCTGTTCAGATTTGCCACACTACCTGAGCAGACCCCCAGGAAGACAGAAAAAAATCAGCTGGAGTCTAGGACTCACCGTTCTCAAAATAAGGGGGGGGAACATATCCTCACGGGGCACCCGTGAGGATTTGTTCCCCCCCTGTAACTTGGGCCAGGAATGAGGGAACCTGTTCAAATTTGCCACACTACCTGAGCAGACCCCCAGGAAGACAGAAAAAAATCAGCTGGAGTCTAGGACTCACCGTTCTCAAAATAAGGGGGGGGAAAATATCCTCACGGGGCACCCGTGAGGATTTGTTCCCCCCCTGTAACTTGGGCCAGGAATGAGGGAACCTGTTCAAATTTGCCACACTACCTGAGCAGACCCCCAGGAAGACAGAAAAAAATCAGCTGGAGTCTAGGACTCACCGTTCTCAAAATAAGGGGGGGGAACATATCCTCACGGGGCACCCGTGAGGATTTGTTCCCCCCCTGTAACTTGGGCCAGGAATGAGGGAACCTGTTCAAATTTGCCACACTACCTGAGCAGACCCCCAGGAAGACAGAAAAAAATCAGCTGGAGTCTAGGACTCACCGTTCTCAAAATAAGGGGGGGGAACAAATCCTCACGGGTGCCCCGTGAGGATTTGTTCCCCCCCTGTAACTTGGGCCAGGAATGAGGGAACCTGTTCAAATTTGCCACACTACCTGAGCAGACCCCCAGGAAGACAGAAAAAAATCAGCTGGAGTCTAGGACTCACCGTTCTCAAAATAAGGGGGGGGAACATATCCTCACGGGGCACCCGTGAGGATTTGTTCCCCCCCTGTAACTTGGGCCAGGAATGAGGGAACCTGTTCAAATTTGCCACACTACCTGAGCAGACCCCCAGGAAGACAGAAAAAAATCAGCTGGAGTCTAGGACTCACCGTTCTCAAAATAAGGGGGGGGAACAAATCCTCACGGGTGCCCCGTGAGGATTTGTTCCCCCCCTGTAACTTGGGCCAGGAATGAGGGAACCTGTTCAAATTTGCCACACTACCTGAGCAGACCCCCAGGAAGACAGAAAAAAATCAGCTGGAGTCTAGGACTCACCGTTCTCAAAATAAGGGGGGGGAACATATCCTCACGGGGCACCCGTGAGGATTTGTTCCCCCCCTGTAACTTGGGCCAGGAATGAGGGAACCTGTTCAAATTTGCCACACTACCTGAGCAGACCCCCAGGAAGACAGAAAAAAATCAGCTGGAGTCTAGGACTCACCGTTCTCAAAATAAGGGGGGGGAACAAATCCTCACGGGTGCCCCGTGAGGATTTGTTCCCCCCCTGTAACTTGGGCCAGGAATGAGGGAACCTGTTCAAATTTGCCACACTACCTGAGCAGACCCCCAGGAAGACAGAAAAAAATCAGCTGGAGTCTAGGACTCACCGTTCTCAAAATAAGGGGGGGGAACATATCCTCACGGGGCACCCGTGAGGATTTGTTCCCCCCCTGTAACTTGGGCCAGGAATGAGGGAACCTGTTCAAATTTGCCACACTACCTGAGCAGACCCCCAGGAAGACAGAAAAAAATCAGCTGGAGTCTAGGACTCACCGTTCTCAAAATAAGGGGGGGGAACATATCCTCACGGGGCACCCGTGAGGATTTGTTCCCCCCCTGTAACTTGGGCCAGGAATGAGGGAACCTGTTCAAATTTGCCACACTACCTGAGCAGACCCCCAGGAAGACAGAAAAAAATCAGCTGGAGTCTAGGACTCACCGTTCTCAAAATAAGGGGGGGGAACAAATCCTCACGGGTGCCCCGTGAGGATTTGTTCCCCCCCTGTAACTTGGGCCAGGAATGAGGGAACTTGTTCAAATTTGCCACACTACCTGAGCAGACCCCCAGGAAGACAGAAAAAAAGCCAGTCGATGTCCAGGACTCACCGTTCTCAAAATGGGAGGGGGGCACAAATATTCACGGCTTGACATTTTTTATAGCGTTCCTGTTACAATTTTTATCCCACCACCTTTCACTTTGCTTGGGACAAAAGGAGCCTTCAGAACTGAAATGTCTTCTCAATTATTCATTCAAATCAATTCACTCAAATCATTGTCGTTATGAAAGATTTGATCACAATCTTGGCTTTTTCTTAAACTAACACGTTTGACATTGCTAGAGTGTCAGCTTTTAATTATATTGCGCTGTCATTTTAAAGCAAATTAATAAATGCAACAATATTAATTTGCTTTGAAAATACCTGAGTAATAACATGGATGGATGAATGATGATTACAATTAAGAATAAAGTCTCCTTTGTAATATATACTCCTTGTAGCATGTAACGGTACCCAAAAGGAGGAGTTTCTTTGCATCGAGGTTTATGCAAAGAGCTCACGTAATTATATCCTTGCTTTTTGGTGAAGTGAGTGAGTGTTCCGTCTTTACGACTGGTCTTTGAATGCACCCCGCTTCAATGGCAGAACGCGGATGAATTTAAAGACATCAAATGACAATAATCCCTTATAAAAATTAAAATTGACTGACGCAAACGTGAGTTCTTCATGTTTTTATTGAAAACAACATAGTGCTGACGCCGTACGACGCCGTACGGCATCGGTTTTTCGCTTTCCAAACAAGCTGTGCGCGCTCCCGCGGCAGGGGGAACAAAATCTCACGGGGGAACCAAATCGAGCACAACACCGGCAGGCAGGCAGTCCGCTTCCCTCTTTCATTCCCGAAAATCCACGCCAGGTCATATGGAGACTAAATGGCACTTAAACCGTGACCTATTTGCACGAGCGTTATTACTGAGCGGGCCTATGAGCAAGTGGAATGCTTATTAGCCACTGTGACGCGTGCTCACCTGAAACTAAACGACTTGACGAGCAGTCCTTTATGATTTACCTGCTGAGGCGGTGGCGGTGTGCTGGTTTGCACAGTCTCCGTTATGGTCTCACTTGACGTCCCAGGAACCTCAGCCATCCCTGGAGCTTGTTTGCTAACGCGAACGTCAGCTAACTTTAAAGGTGGTGGATTTCCCAAAATCGCCCTTTAACAGCGTGTTCTAAACGCATCAATAATAACTCACAGTTGAGAATAAAGTCAAAGCTAGGAAGAAAGGTTGATGAAAGTCAGATATGAGCTCCCGAGCAATCTGATGGAATGGGTTGTGGCCAACCAAAATCGTCAATTTTCAACAATGACACATAGTTAGCAGGACTAGGAACGGAAATGTCTTATTGTGGTGTCAAATGTTACAACGTCTCTATATAAATAATGATACACGAGGGCTCCAAACAAGACGCAGTACAGTAGTTCTACTTTTTTTCAATATTTTATACAATGTTCGATTCGAACAAATATGTTGCTTTGTTTGAGACGTGCTTTTACATTTTTAAGCTGTAATATTTTGTTTTGAAAACCTACGGGACAATGTATTTCCGTTTTATATAGTCACAATTGTTTTGACGCGGGAGAAGATATTTGTATATGGACAGCAACCCCCCCCCCCCCCCCCTGTTTTTGTAGTTGATAATGTTATTATACTTAATGTGATTGTGTTTGAATAAAAGCTTGAACTAGGGAGAAAAAAAAGACTTTTTTCCTGTGTTCCTGTCGTGCGTCATTCAAAACAGACCGTCGCCATACAAGAATGATCTGCTGACAACGTTTCATTCGCATTATTTACCCTGCTAAAAATTCAACATGAGCAATTTATCACGGGACCATCATCACCTAATGTTTTGAAATGACAGTGGCCATTTAAATCATATAATGTGTTTTTACAACATTATTTTTCCGGGGAAGATATTTGTACACGGACAGCAAGGACATTCTTCCTGTTTCTTGTCGTCCGTTATTCAAAACAGACCGTCGCCCAACAACAATGATCTGCTGACAAAGTTTCATTCGTATTATTTACCCAGCTGAAATGTTTGCCTTGAGCAATCGATCAGATTACTATCATAACTTAATGTTTTCCAATGACAGTGGCCATTGAGATTATATGATGTGTTTTCACAGCATTATTTTCCGGGGGAAGATCTTCGTAAAGGGACAGCAAGGACTTCCTTTTTCCTGTGTTCCTGTCGTCCGGCATTCAAAACAGACCGTCGCCAAACCAGAATGATCTGCTGACAAAGTTTCATGCGTATCATTTCCCCTGCTAAAAAAAAAAAAAAATGAACATGAGCAATTGATGACGGGACCATCATCACTTAATGTTTTGAAATGACAGTGGCCATTGAGATCATATGATGTGTGTTTTCGTTTTGAAGATGTGGTCGGTAGGTAGTGTTCGAAGGCTGGCAAGGAGAGATGCGGTCAGGTTCTGTTCTTGTAACTCGTCCAATCCCGCTAAGTCAAGCGCACATTTTCGTCCCCAAGTTGAAAAACAAAAACGGAAAAAAGAGAGGGACAACGCCATACTATCCACTCAAAACCTTGTGAGTAGGAAGTCCTGGCTTCTGCATGTCGAGCCAGCGCTGCATTTGAATGAATGAATGAATGAATTTGTCCGTTTTAAAACTATTTACAATCGCCTGAGACCACCAACATAAGTGTGAAGATCTGCAGTTCTTAGTCCCACTGTGATGTTTTGTTTCCAGACTGATGAAGAAGACCTTCTCAAATGGAGCGAGAAGGAGAGAATTCTCTACACTGCTCAGACGCCACCCGGGGCAAAGAAAGGTGCGTTTTTGTCCCAGTAACCCAATCCTTTTGTTGTCATTGTCACTCTGCAGCATTGAGACCAAGATTTCCTACTTGTGAATATGTTTTGGCAGACACAAGCTTGCCATTCCCATCGTCATACAGCCCAGACTATGTGGAATCCAGCTGGTATCAGTGGTGGGAGAAGGAGGGATTCTTTAGGCCTGAGCACCATGTGAGATAACAGTCGTTTTGGATTTGACTTTTTTTCCAATCCAAATGGATTTTTTCCACAGGTGTGCCCTATGCACCATATTGCGGTGACCCCAAAAAGTAGATGGCAACGTATGATTGTCTTCGGTGTATTTATGTCCCATATGACAGTGCTGTTTTTCCTCTTTAGGATGTTGAGGAGTTATCTCACGCTGTGGATCAGAACTTCTCTCTGTGTATACCGCCACCAAATGTGACAGGGACGCTGCATCTGGGTCATGCTTTGACCGTAGCAATAGAAGATGCTTTGGTTCGATGGTAAATGGCGAGAAGAAGAAAAAAAGATCGCCTTTCCAGTCTATGTTTTTTACTCGAATGGACTAAAGGCATACTGTGTGTTTTGCTCAATCCACCAGGAGAAGGATGCAGGGCCAAAGAGTACTCTGGGTCCCTGGCTGTGATCATGCTGGTATCGCAACACAGGTAGCGAGTTGTATTTCTCTCCCCGCATTTGTCATAAGGGAGGGAGTATCTTGCGTTGATTCTCAGTGGCTGGAGCAAGGGGAACTGGACACTCACTCGGGAATAAAGCCAGCTGTCGAATGCTCTGCGGTTGAATTTGAAACCCGATATCTTCTTTTGGAATCAGAGCGTGGTGGAAAGGATGCTGCTCCGGGAAAAAGGGAAGCACAGGCAAGACTTCACTCGAGAAGAGTTTTTACAGGAGGTTTGGAAATGGAAAAATGAGTGAGTCTTTAGCTCTCGTAGCGTGTAGCGCTGGATCTATCGTTTGCTGAAAGGCCAAACTGCTGTTGCGTCAGGAAAGGAGATGAGATCTATCAGCAGCTGAGGAAACTGGGTGCATCCTTGGACTGGAGTCGAGCCTGTTTCACCATGGATCAAGTAAGACGTGGCATTTGAACTGCATTGACGGATCAGGAAATAGAACGGTTCCGCATATTGATGACGGAAGCGGCTCCTTTCTATTTCATGTGACTTTTCAAATGAAATGTACGTATCACGCATCATCAACGAGTCAAACGTCTCTTTTGTTTCAGGGTTTCAGTCAGGCAGTAACGGAGGCTTTTGTGCGTCTAAGTGATGCTGGTCTGATCTATCGCTCAGAGGCTCTGATCAATTGGAGCTGCGCTCTGGAGTCGGCCATCTCCGATATAGAGGCGAGTGATATGATACAGTGCTACGAGATGCCTTCTGTGTACCATCGAAACATTTGTAGCATTGCAGACAACTACTATGCTGGGACTTGAGAAGAGTCTGCAATGCACGTGAACTGATAGCCATCTTTTTTTTTTTTTTTTTTTGTACTAAATGTTTGCCCGTTCATTTCTTTATTTCCTTTCCTGTCAGCCCACAAATCAACGTGCAAGCTCCGGAATAATGTGAATGTTGTTGGCCGAGATTTTTCCCCTGAGTGAAATGAGACTTTTGGAATTGCTGAAAGTCTTAGCAAACGTTGTGGGGTTTTATTTTCGTCAGGTCGATTCAAAGGAACTATTTGGGAAAACCATGCTGTCTGTGCCGAATTATGAGCACCAAGTGGAATTTGGAACCATGCTCACCTTTGCATACCCCCTCGATGGCCACGGTGAGTAGGAGTATTGATTCAGGATAGGCCAGACAAGGCCAGACTTTGTCATTTTCAAAACATTCAGGTGGCGAAATCGTGGTGTCAACAACTCGTCCAGAGACCATGCTGGGAGATGTGGCCGTAGCTGTTCATCCTGACGATCCTCGATACCAGGCGAGGAATTGGAATGCTGAAACCGTGTTGATTGTTGTTGTCAATGTCCTTTTTAGTATCCAATTAAATGTGGAGAGGCTAATCAACATAGGATCTATGGGGTTGTTGGGTTTTTTTGGGGGGGGGTTCCAGAATTTCCACGGAATGCAATGCCGCCACCCCTTCAACGACAGACTGCTGCCCATTGTCACTGATACAATTGTGGACATGGAGCTCGGGACAGGTCACCTGCCTATTTTAGACACCAAACAATGCAAAGGTTCACAGTAGCTTCAGCGCACGCTGCCTTCCCAACATCTTTGTGCGTAGGTGCGGTAAAGGTGACTCCTGCTCATGACCACGCAGACTTCCTGTTGTCCCAGAGACACGCTCTGCCCCGCCTAACGGTGATTGGAGGAGATGGCAAGATGACTCCACTCTGTGGACAATGGCTGGAGGTGCAACCACTTGATTGACAAATGTCAACAGATGACAAATGTCCTCATTTGACCATGTTTGAAGGGAGTGAAGCGTTTTGATGCCAGAGAGCTGGTGGTAAACGCTCTGGTGGAGAAAGAGCTGTTCAGAGGGAAGCGGGAGCACGCCATGACCTTACCCATTTGCAGGTAGGCCTCGCCATCCATCATCGAGCGCTTAACAAAAGCTGTCTTTTCGCAATGATCACTTTTCCCATTTGGAAGCCGCTCGGGCGATGTGATCGAGCCTCTCCTGAAGAAACAGTGGTTCCTCCGCTGTCACGCAATGGCTCAAAAAGCAATCCGGGTAAGTGGCGTTAACTGGCGCTGGTGGCTGATTGTTTCTTTTGCCCCGTAGCCCAAACGCTCGGTGTCTTTCTTTATGGCCAGGCTGTGGAGGACGGCCAGTTGGAAATCATCCCTGCCTTTTACAAGAAAACGTGGAAGAACTGGCTGTCCAACATCAAGTAGGCCCACCGACCTTCGACTCACGTGGATGGAGTTCCCATTCTTTCTTTATCGATCGATCGATCTATCTATCGATCTATCTATCTGTGTGTCATCTATTGTTCTGCAAACACAATTGCGCTGATGAATGCATCCTTGTTTCCTTGCACAATGTGGCTGTGTTTGCTTTCCAGCGATTGGTGCCTTTCCAGGCAGCTGTGGTGGGGACACCAGATCCCCGCTTACAGGGTGGACTTTCCTTCTTCTACTGACAAACAAGAGGTTGTGCATCAGAGCTGTGTCAAACAATGGTGCTTTGAGATGCATCGATGACGAGCCATCATTACGCCCGTTTTAGGGTTTGACGTGTGCTTGCTTGCCGGTAGGCAGGCAGGCAGGCAGTGTACGTACGGCGAGTGCCGTGCAGTGCAGAATATAGTGTCACGCGGTTTAGAAATGGCTGAGGAGTTAGTTGGTCGATCATACGATTGTTTCCCAATATCCCTGTTTGGTCAGGAGCGATGGGTCTGGGGAAAGAATGAGGATGAGGCCCGTCAGAGAGCAAGCGTGAAATATGGAGTGAAAGCACAGGACATCACTTTGACTCCAGGTACATCATCACCGACTGAACTGTCGCCATTGAGACGGAATACCCCAAAATGGCAGACATTTCAAAGATTTGTATGGAAAAAAGAAACGTGTGGCCAAATAAGTGTCAAAAGGGAATGAACTATGAGCATGGTCTTGCTTTCGTCTTCTTTTGGCTGCGTCTCAGACTCTGATGTTCTGGACACCTGGTTCTCCTCTGCGCTCTTTCCTTTCGCCATGTTGGGCTGGCCTCAACAGGTAGTAGGTAGCACGCGGTCACCATTGATGTTGGCGACTGTAACGTGGTCACCCTCCTTCTCCTTCTCCTTCTCCTTCTACAGACCACAGATTTCCAACGCTTCTACCCAAACTCTATGCTGGAGACGGGGAGTGACCTGATCTTCTTTTGGGTGGCGAGGATGGTCATGCTGGCCACGGAGCTGACGGGCCACTTGCCTTTTAAACAAGTACCAGCATATCTGCTGCTCTTGAATTTTTTCCCGGGTCATATTGATGGGTTAGTATGTATGTACGTATGTATGTTTCCGCTTCTTTATTCCGAGGTGCTACTTCACTCTCTGGTGAGGGATAAACACGGTCGCAAAATGAGTAAATCCTTGGGCAACGTCATCGACCCCTTGGATGTTATTCACGGAGTCTCCTTGGAGGTACGTCACGTACAATTCCTTTCGGCGTTGGCGCTAAGTGTTTTCCGATTCCTTTTTGCCCTCTCAGAGGCTTCAGCAGAAAGTGAAAGAGGGGAACCTTGAGCCCAGGGAGCGAGCGGTGGCCTTGGAAGCTCAGGTCCGGTCCTGATGGACGTTTCCTGAATGCGCGCGTGCTCATTACTTGCCTCCGACTGCTGCATCTGCTTCCTTCCCTTAGAGGAAAGACTTCCCAAAGGGGATCCCTCAGTGTGGAACTGATGCTCTGAGATTTGCCCTTTGCGCTCACAAAATGATGGGTGAGTCAGACCTGAGTGACGTCCACTTTCAATTCAAGTCAAAGTAGAGTTGAAGCATGATTTTGTTGTTGTTGTTGTTGTTGTCGTCGTTTTCCTCCTTCCTTGCCTTTATTTTAGGAGAAGACATCAGTCTATCAATAGCTCAAGTCCTGAGCTGCAGACATTTCTGTAATAAAATGTGGCAGACGCTGAGATTCACTCTGGGAGCGCTGGGTGACAACACTCGGCCGGTGGGGAACCTGGAGCAGGTACAAGCGGCTTTTGCAAATGTTTGCTTGTTTGTTTGATTTGATGCAACTGCAGTTTTACTGGGCAGTGCAGTGTCATTGGACAGACTACCCATCCAAGCCGATGGTCACTTCAGACTAAATGAATGCTTTGTGCCCTTCAGGTGTCGGATTTGGGCAGTATGGAGCGCTGGATCTGCTCCCGACTATACAGCACTGTGGCACAAGTCGAGCGGGCCTTTGAAGAATATGAGCTTCATACGGTCACTGCTGCTTTGTACTCCTTCTGGGTCCACGATCTGTGTGACATCTATTTGGTGAGACGGACACGTCCGTACTATGTCACTAAAAGATTGATAGGAACAGAGGGAAAGATGACGGTTTGGGTTTGGGGTTTTTTTTGTGTGTGTGTGCGTGTTTTGTAGGAGAGCGTGAAACCTGTGCTTCTAAAGCAAAACGAAGGGAGCGACGGCAAGGCGAGACCAGCGGCAAGCGTGGTCCTCTATCACTGCGTGTCTGCGTCTCTGACCCTCCTCTCCCCAATTATGCCGTTCCTTACCGAGGAATTGTGGCAGAGACTCCGGCCGTTCCGAAGCCCAGCTGCAGCTCCGACCGCCAGCCTGTGTCTTCAGCCGTACCCCCGCTCGTCTCAACTGGTACCGTCGCAACCAAAATCCATCCATCCATCCATCCATCCATCCATCCATCCATCCATCCATCCATCCATCCATCCATCCATCCATCCATCCATCCATCCATCCATCTGGCATCCATCCATCCATCCATCCATCCATCTGACATCCATCCATCCATCCATCCATCCATCCATCCATCCATCCATCCATCCATCCATCCTAATTTTGCCACATTTGATGTTCTGCTGGATGTTGGACTCGGTTGACGCCACAAGAAATGATGCCCAGCGATCGATGTGCGTGTGTGTGTGTGTGTGGACGTGGAAGCTCACGTGGCTATTTTGTCATCTCCGTCCTGCCAGAAACACTGGCATTTCCCAGAAGAGGAACGGGATTTCCTGCTGGTCCAGGAAGTGATCCGCGTGGCTCGCTTCCTTAGGGCTCAGGGTGGTTTGACCAAAGAAAAGCCTCCCAGTAAGTCATAAGCACTAATTGCTATTCAAGTGGTTGCATGCATTGAGATTTGGGTTCCCCCGTCCGTGTGTGTGTGTGTTTCAGTGTGGGTGGTCTGTTCGCCCAGTCAGGCCCAGATTCTCCTTCACTTTGGATCTGCCGTTTGGACTTTGAGCCGAGTGTCGCGCTTCAATGTCTATTGTCCCCAAGAAGCCGCCGTCTCTTGCGCTCCCCCGCCCAAAGGCTGCCTCGTAGGTGTTGTGGACCACACGTGCCGGCTGCACCTTCCTCTGCAGGTAGTCGTCGGGCTCTTATCGCCACTCCAAATAGATAGATAGATAGATAAATATTTTCTTGTGAAATTTGAGGCCATTTTCTTCCCAAACTTTTGGGAACAGTTTGCGGAAGGATGTGTTTCTGTTCTGTCGTCACCCATTGTTTTTGCAATTTGTGCTTGCTCTTGCTCTTCATCGCCGCCCCATGGGGCTAAATGAAGTTTCGGAATCCAATCAATAACTCATCCGTGGAAATATTCCCCCAGAGCGCCGTGAACATGACCAAACAAGTGGCCCGGCTCACCCAACGAAGAAGCAAACTTGTCCAGAAGCTGGATGAGCTCTTGTGCAAAATCCAATCTCCAGAATACCTTCACAAGGTCCCAGCACACATCAGGGAGCAGATGGAGAGGAAGGTAAGCAAGCGCTGAACACTCGGTCGCTCAGCAAAATAACACAAATTGTCGAACTTGAAAACAATGTTCTTGCATTGGTAAACAATTGTTCATGCTTTCAGCATAGATAGTAGGCATTCAACACTTCATTGTGCACACTGTCGTATTCTAGGGCATGCAACATATTCTGTGCTTTGGTTCATGTCATTCCTCTTGAATTGTAGCTGTCAGCATTTCAGCAGGAGTTGAAGACTATTGAGGATCAGCTCCAGGTGCTGCAAACGACAGAATGTCCCACCAGCAGCCATTCCAATGATGGTGATCAGTGTCATACACAAAGGTCTTGAGGGCAAACGTTTTGGGATTTCTTTCAAAAATAGTCTTTTTGTTTTAATCCTATTTTCACCACGGTATCCATCAATGACACCCAGCGCAGTGTTGCATAATGAGCAACCTGGCTCTATTCGAACTGGTCTTCACAATAAACTATAAATACATTTTCAGACTGTCTAAACGTGCTCCCTGTGTACACTTTCTTATAAGTCTTCCAATATCATTCGAGTGTTGACTTTCATTGGGAATGTCAGCGATTGGGGGAGACTTCGGCTCGACTCGGCAATTCTCGTTAAAGACGAGTGAGGGACTATCCGGAAGTGTAGTCGAGCGGAAGAAAATGCATTTCCGTCATCATACCAAAGTGCTGGAGGCGGCGGCGGCGGCGGCGGCGGCGGTAGACCGTGCCACAAGCAGCTGGAGCATACCAAACTCAACCGCGACCCTCACTGTAGAGCAACATTAGTGCACAGTGGCACGGCGGAATTCTCTTCCGGGGAAACTTACTCATCCCCGTCCGTCCGTCCGTCCGTCAGTCAGTCAGTTCGTTATTAGCAGTCGGTGTACGGGACCAGAGTTGAGTGAGACCGTGTCGGAACCGCTATGTATCAGCTGCAAACGTGAAAGGCAAGCAGCGGAAACGAGAATGGCTAACGCTGGCTAGCCACAGACGAGCCGGCAGGCGGGCGGCCGGACTGGACTTGGTGCGAGCCCGGGCAGACGAGCATGACAGGCAGACCAAGGCCAGGCAGGCACACCGTTTTGGTGGGAGCGGCGTGGCGTGGCGTCTACGAGGTGAGTGACCGACCGACCGACGGACGGACGGACGGACGGACGGAAGCGCTTGAACCCTGGAGTCAGTCAGGTCAAAGTGAGCCATTGCTTTTAGCTAGCAGCTAGCTAAGGGCACGTCAGCACAACATACTGTATGTACGTATTAGTAACTAATAATGAGTTGATCGGTCGGTCGGTCGGTCGGACTGACCACAGGATTGAAAGAGCCCTCGTGTCTGTCTGGCGCTCGTTGGCTCGCTGCACACCGAATGCAAACGTAACACTCGGGACTCTTAGCGAGCAATCACGTGCATTGGAGCGTGATTATGGATAACAATTGTATTAGAGATCGATATTGACAGCGTAGCAAGGGGCGGTGCCTGCCTGCCTGCCTGCCTGCCTTGCGCTTATGAATTGGCTCTGTCACGGTGCTGATCATGTGAAGAAGCATTTGGCTTGGATGCCTCCCTCCCAAAGGCTGCCTGCCTGCCTGCCTGCCTGCCTGCTCCTTCTTCTTCTTGGCAACTCCACGTCTTCGTGGTGGAAAGTGGAAAGCCTCGGGAATAGAGTTTCAGCTGGTCCACTTTGTAAAGCAACAGTTCCCTCCCTCCCTGCCTCGCTCTTGTCTGCAAATGTTAACTCCCAACAACCTTGCAAGGCTCGGACATCTATCTGTCTATCTGTGAGCTGTTCTTTGGGCAAGTAGAGCTCGAGTTTTAACGTATCGTCTTTTATTGTCTTCCTGACATTTACGAAGACTCTTAGCGCAACTTAATCCCGATTTGTGTGCCGCTAGTGGAGACAGTTGAGTCCATCCTAACAAGATGACTATATTTATCGACACTAATTGGTTTCTAATGCTAATCCTGAGGCTCGCTCTCCTGCGGAGTGCTTCTGCAGCAATGTTCCACTAACCTCCTACTGTCATCAGAAAGCATCGTTTGCTCATCGTTTCGCACAATTGATTCCCAAAGGAGTCGCCCTAGATTACGCATTGTCTCCAATCGTTTGGAGTTCATATCGCTCAAACTATTTATTGCACCCTCGATTCTCTGACAACATTTTGGAAAGCGGTGTTCATTTCATATGTTCCTAGTGTGAAATACATTTTCCGTGACCAACCTCCATTTCTTTTCTTTTCTTGCTCTGTTTCCAGGATGATGGCTGAAGGATAATGTATAAGGAGTCAGTCGCCTTCCCCCAACCCAAAGTGACCGATTGTCGTTGTTGTTTTTTCTTCTTCCCATTCCCCCCCCCCCCCCCCCCCCCCCCCCCCCCCCCCTCATTTCATGGAATTGATGTACTCCACAGTGAGATGGTATACAGTTGAGCGTCTACTATTCCTCGTACGGGCACCCTGTTCAAAAGAAGACAGGCTTTGCTATGATGTAATTAAACGTCAAGTGTTTGGGTTGGATCTTTGTCTGGCTCCAACAAGGATTCCCTAGCTTCCTCCTTTTCCACAACGGCGGCCATGGTTCGAAAGAAAGGTTCCCTCATACTATGCGGCGCATTTCTGTTTGTGGCGTGGAATGCTTTGCTTTTACTTTACCTTTGGGGACGCCCGCCGATGGGCCGCCTCGGGGGGGAGGGTGGCGGCGGCGGCGCCGAACCGGGAGGGAATGAGGAGTGGGGTCTGATCCGAGGCAAAGGAAGCAGGATCGACCTGGCAGGGGAGGTGATCCGGCTGGCGGAGGAAGTAGAACTTCAACTTGAGACCCAGAAAAAGTTGTTAAAGCAGATTGAAAGTCACCGGGCAGCGTGGTCCAAGCGCAAAGATGTGGGCAAAAGAGACAAAGAGGCGGTGACAAAAAAGCACCACGTCCAATCCCTAGCGCTTCAGCCCCTGGAGCCTCTGCTTGACCGTGCCGATGGCGAGCTCCACCACGCTGTCAAATCTTCTGCTTCGCTTGGCCCGGACGCTCGGCGGCGCCAAGCCACCGTAATGGAGACGGGCAAGCGTGATCAACCGTCCGCTTTTGCCAGGCCCCCGGTGGTCACCATTCCCATCCTGGTCATCGCTTGCGACCGAGTCACCGTCAAACGGAGTCTGGACAGACTGATTCAGTACCGGCCTTCTCAAGAACTCTATCCCATCATCGTGAGCCAGGACTGCGGTCACGCCGAAACAGCCGGCGTCATCGCCTCCTACGGCGCTCAAGTGACGCACATCCGCCAACCGGACCTGTCCGACATCCGAGTGCGGCCGGAGCACAGAAAGTTCCAGGGCTACTACAAAATTGCCAGACATTATCGCTGGGCACTGAACCAAGTGTTCAACACGTTTGCGCAGTCCACCGTGGTCATAGTGGAGGATGACCTGGAGGTGAGTGGCCGGCCTCTCTTCCCACCTCTCTTTCCGTCAGCAAATGCGTCACGTGAGCTGCTTTGATTGGACTATGGCGTGAAAGCAACCTTTTTCTTCGTCTTCAGGTGGCACCAGACTTCTTTGAGTATTTCCGCGCCATGTACCCCATCCTGCGCTCCGACCCGACTTTGTGGTGCGTGTCCGCCTGGAACGATAACGGCCGAGACGCCTTGGTGGACCCGTCCAAAACCGCTCTTCTCCACCGGACAGACTTCTTCCCCGGTCTGGGCTGGATGCTGCTGAAGGAATTGTGGGAGGAGCTGGAACCCAAATGGCCTTCGGCCTTCTGGGACGATTGGATGCGTCTGCCGGAGCAACGCAAGGACCGCTCGTGCGTTCGCCCGGAAATATCGCGCACCATTACCTTTGGCCGAAAAGGCGTCAGCTTAGGGCAATTCTTTGACCAGTACCTGCGCTACATTCGACTCAACACGGAATTTGTGCCTTTCACCAAACAAAACTTCTCTCATTTGCTGAAAGACAACTACGACCAGAAGTTTATCAAAGACGTTTACGGCGCCCCGCCGGTGAAGATCGAGGAACTGCAACAGGGGGGAGCTTTAAGAGGACCCGGTCCGTACAGAGTCAACTACTCCAGCAGGGATAGTTTTAAAGTCCTCGCTCGGAATCTGGGGGTGATGGATGACTTGAAATCCGGAGTCCCGCGGACAGGCTACAGGGGCGTGGTGGCTTTCCTGCACCGCGGCCGCAGAGTCTTCTTGGCGCCGCCGGAAGGTTGGACGCGATACGACGTCAGCTGGGGTTGAGACGCATCCGCAAAGGCAAATGTTGGGAATCCTCACAGGTGCCCAATCCTGAAGATGCAATTCCAACAGCACACCAGTGGCTCGGGGGGGGGGGGGGGCAGGGGGGCACCAACCACACACACACACACACGCACACACGCACACTTCAATCTCATGAGAGCAAAATTCCACTCTTGAACACAGCTTTGGCACAGTGCCTTTCTTTTTTCAGCCACCCATCAAGTTGTATGGTTCGGTTTGCTCCTAAATAACCTGACAGACAGCAGCTGTAAATAATCTTTGGATTTGGGTCATCAAGCACGTTTCATATTCCTGTGTCAGGCCAAAAAAGAGTCACAAGACTTGGGAACTCTGTCAATGTGGTGCGCAAGTATTTCAATCTGTCAAACAATCAAGACAGCTCTGATGATAGCTGGCCTTTATGAGAGGCACACAGGAATTTCTGGCCAAATACGATCAAGCTGAGCTGCGCTGCGCTGCGCTGCGGAGTCCGAGTGTTGAAATTCAAGACTAATAAGCTGAAGTGAATACTAAACATTTTGTGAGAAGGCCAAAACCTTTATTACCTTCTCCAGTTCACATCCTGCAATAACCAAAACTTCACGTCATTGTGTGTGTGGTACAGTTCACTTTGACCACTGAGCATTGCATTGATTTTGAAACAAGCGCTCACAAACAGGTTATTGTGGTCTTTATCAATTGTGCTACTTTTTTAAAATCATTGGCTGTCACTTGTGCCAGTAAAGTGTTGCTTGACAACAACTTTACTGTTTCTATGGAAGTATTTTTCTAATCACTCCCCCCAATGTTTTGTCCATTCATGGAAAAAGACTGCCAGCAAAGTAACCAGATGCGAATAACAGTAGAACATGTATGTACCTATCTTATCTATAAGGATTCTTTTGTTCACTGCCATGGAAGAAGTCAAAGGTCCATTTTCGCTGGGCAATGGCAGTCAAGGACGGTGGAGTTTTCTTTTTGTCGTCGCTGTTGTTGCTTGAAATTTGAGCGCTGTGGTCCTGAAGCAAAATGTCCAGATAAAGCTACCAGTGATTTTCCAACCAACTTATTTGTGTCTATTGTTCATTTGCTCTCTAATGAGAAATAAAAAAAAAGCAACAACCTTTCATGGTGTCCTCAAAATGGACACGCTCCAACATGCACATGCTCTTTGCAAGTGCCATGTAATGTGATGTTTTGACGTTTGAAAAGCATTCCATGACTGCTCTAAGTGGGGATTTGATGTTAAGTAGGTATGTATAAGATACGATTTGGACTGACAATCTTTTGTTTTCTTTTGTTTGAAATGCTTTTGTTGAGTCTCTGTAGGATTTTGAATGACTTTGCCATGAGCTTGATTGTCCCCTTTCTGAGTGTTAATCTGCAACCACTTGCGTGTGACAGGAGACTGCATTTGGTCTGTCCGAAGATATTGCCACAGTGAAGGGTGATTTTGTAAGATGAAATTGAACTGTCTTTAACTTGAAGTTTAAAACAAATTGCCAAGCAGAGTGACCTTGATACCCTGACAGCAGCGTTGGTGGTAGTTTTCATCCAAACTGTGGTTTGGTCATCTTAGGTTTGTTGAAAAACCAAAATGATTGTCTGCTCTTTTTTGGTCTCTTTCTTTCTTTCTTTCTTTCTTTCTGCTTAAAAAAGAAAAAAGAACGCTGGTGAGTGTCAAGAAATCATCACTGTACTGTATAACGCTTTTGGGGGGTGTCCATGAGATTGAGCGACATGTCTGTTTGGTGAGAAGAAACACTGCCTGTGTTTAGATCTTTAATACATTATGAATAAAATCAACTATTTTGATATTTGCGCCAATGTTTGAAGCATTTTTACTTTTGATTCATGTTTGTGTGTGTGCGCATGACAGCTCAACTGGGCTTTTGTGTAAATGTTTAGATCAATTGAATGAAGGCTTTTTACTGATCATATAAATTGTAAGAGACAAGCTTGTATATTTATACTGTTGTTGATTTTGAAAGATCACCCACCAAGAGCGATGATTCGATCATTTTTTCTTCACTTTTAAGTAAGGCTTTGAGACTGACGAACAGTGAGTCCACTATTGGCCCAGAATTTGCTGACTTTCCAGTATTTGAGTAGCGATAACTTTTCGAATAACAATGAAAAGCTCGAGCAGGGAGCAGTGCAATGTCCTGCTCCTGCTGCTGCTCCTACTGCTGCAGCTGCAGCTTCTGCTGTGACAAACAGTCCAGAAGCTGAGCTCAGCAGTTCCGCTCAGTCATCCTGTTGGATGCTTGCTCAACTTCCTCTTGCACACACTGATTTATGACCTGAAAACCTTTTCACATTGCCATTCTACACAACGCGTTGTGTCTCTCGGGCAAAAGTATTTAAGCTTTACAAAGTGATTGAGAAACATGAAATAACCGGGGGAGAATAGAACTGAAGATTTTGAGACAGCCAGCGCACTCTCGATCTTATGCAGTGCATTTTTTCATCATTCAGTAATTATTGATTTATTTAGAAGAAATGTACACATCAAAAACAAAAAGGACACATTTTTCTGACATCATCAAAGATGTTTACAAATGAATGTTGTAAAATGGAATACTATGCATTTTACCAGAATTAGTTTTTAAAGTGACGTCATATTTGTGCGACGCGTTGACTCAGGCATCGGAGGCATCGCAGTGAACGCTTAACGGTTTGTTTATAGCGTTATTTGGGACAACGGGAAGGTAAGAAGCAATTATGATACCCACGCAAAACTGCGTGCTTTCTTATTATTTGTGAATAATGTATCATTTCCAGATACGTATAGAGGCTATGTATTGCCACGTGCTGCTCATGCTGCCCTGTTGACAATTTCATACACCGTGGGCAGCCAGGCTGCAGCCAGGCAGCCAGGCAGCCAGGCAGCCAGGCAGCCAGGCAGCCAGGCAGCCAGGCAGCCAGGCAGCCAGGCAGCCAGGCAGCCAGGCAGCCAGGCAGCCAGGCAGCCAGGCAGCCAGGCAGCCAGGCAGCCAGGCAGGCGTTGTTTTCATACACAACAATACGTTACCGTTGACGATCACTTGAAAGCATAGGTAAAAGGCGTATGTTCTCTTCTTCCAGACATGTCATGTTTTACTGGTGATCCCAACTTCTGTCCAGAGTGTGGCAATGTTCTTCCTTTACCAGGGATGGAAGACTCCATCTGCTGTCCCCGCTGCTCCTTTTCCATCTCTGTATCAGGTACTGCTGCTGCTGCTGCTGCTGCTGCTGCTGCTGCTGCTGCCGCCGCCGCCGCCGCCGCCGCCACCACTGCTGTACACTTTGCTCCCAGCTTTTGATGTACTTTTTGCTGTCCAGAGTTGTCAGGTCGAGAAATTCGCTCAACAGTCGTATTCAATCCGGTGGACAAGTCTTCCATGGTCCAGGAGAGTAGTAACGACACTGAAGTCAAGGGTCCTGTGGTAAGATGGAATCCTTCCTTTACTGCCTCTCGAATGCACGATTAGAGTCCTCTTGGCCAATTTACGGTTATGTGCGACGACTCGTTGTTTCAGATCGACAGACGCTGCAGTAGGTGCAATAAAGAAGGCATGATTTATCACACAAGGCAGATGAGATCTGCAGATGAAGGCCAGACTGTCTTCTTCACATGTATGCACTGCAGGTACAAATAGCAAATCTCTTCAATAAAGTTATTGTCTGCTATTTGCTGATGATTGTGAATGTTTTCTTACAGGTACCAAGAGAAGGAAGACTCGTGAGAGAATTTTGCAGCTTTTGTCAATGTTTTGTTTTCTACAGAGCTTATTCACCAAAAATGTCATATTTGTCATAATCAAATGCTTATAGTAGATGTTTTAAGGCAACCATAATAAAAGATGATTAAAGTCTGATTGGACATCTCACTGAATAATGGAAAAGAAAAAAAACCCAAAGTGTTCAGCACGGGTGCCAATTAATCGACTTGTTGACAGCTCGAATGGGATTTTTGTACAGGTTACTACTCTTGATAAATCACAAAAGAGTCGGAATGATTGACCAAATAGCTCATTTTTCCTATACAGTATTTCAAATGAGAGCAAAAAATGCCACAGAACTTTGATCAGTTCCAGTGCAGTCACAAAATGTGCCTCTAAGTGGGAGTAGCGCACCTTTCAAGTCCAACGAGCAAATTGACGATAGAGAAGAAGGATTCCGAACCAATAAGAGCGCACAAACAATGTCACATGACCCGGTAGCGGTAACGCAGCCGGCTAAAACACCCATCCCGATCCCGTTCAATGGTGTCAAAGGAAGCCAACAACAACAACAGCAGCAGCAGCAGCAGCAGCGCAGCAGCAGCAGCAATGCGGCTTCCATGCTTTGCTTGATCATTTCAAGTTAAGAACATTGTGTGAAAACAGACGAGGTTTTTTTCGGCAGATGAGGATCAAGTGGCGTTGTGCAACCACAACGATCGAACACGATCGCTTGGACGGACGAGCTGCTACGAGAGTTCCGTTGATTTATTACAATTATTACACTTATTAGGATTTGCTGCAGCATGCAGACATTTTTTCTTCTTTTTTAAATCGAAATTAATGATTGGAAAATGAAGCTGCGAGTTCAGCTGCAGTGCAAGAATTTGCACGAATACCTCAGAGAACTGAGCCCAGATATTTTGGACCGACTTTACAATCATCCAGCAACATGTTTGGCCGTGTACAGGTAAACTGCGGCAGCGTTTTGCACTGAAAGCGCCGTTGGCATCTTGATTGAACATGATGACGATGATGATGACGTGAAACTCTGCAGGGAGCTTCCATCTCTGGCCAAAAACTATGTGATGAGAATGCTCTTCCTGGATCAGCCTCTTCCACAGGCAGCAGTGGCATTATGGGTGAATAAAGAAAGCCAGAAGTGAGTTACTTAACTCACTTTGATGTTGAGCAACTCTCCAGACTTTCTATCTATGGCAGTGGCATGCGGATGATTGTGGAAATGCACGCGTGCGTGTGTGTGTGGCTACTTAATCGCCCTAACCCAACAGCAAGCATCCCTCCATCGCTGCCTCCCTCCCACCCCACAGGAATCATGACGAATGTGTCTCCGTGCTGACGGGACTTCGCCTTTGGCACAGTCAACAGCTGCAGGGTGGTCTGCAGGGCTATATCCTGAATCCAGTGTTCAAAGATAACCTGAGGATTGCGCTGCTGGGCGGGTTTGTCCGCTTTCCTCTTTTTTGAGCATACGACTCCTTCTCTCACGGGCTTCAAAGAGTTGTTATATCTATCTACATATGTAAAAGCATCGTCGTCGTCATCATTCCTAACGGAGCAGCCTCGCTGATGCCGTTTTTGCCGTCGCGCAGGGGCCAGGCGTGGGCGGACGAAGGCAGCAGCCTGGGGCCCGACCGGCATGCTCGCGACATTGAGAGTCTGGACCGTTATGCCGTGGAGCGCTGGGAGGTCATCTTGCACTTTATGGTGGGTTCTCCCAGTGCTGCGGTGAGTCAGGACCTCGCTCAGCTGCTGACTCAAGCTGGCCTCATGAAAAGGTAAGTGAAGCGCTTTTCCATGCGGACTTGTATTTATGAAGGCCGTCAATCCTTGAGTTATTCGCGTGTGGCCTTCTACATATGCTTGACAGTGAGGCAGGAGAGGCCCCCTCCATCACCTCTGCTGGCTTCCAGTTCCTTCTGCTGGACACAGCCTCTCAGTTGTGGTATTTCACCCTGCAGTACCTGAAAAGTGCTCAGGTAAGCATCTGACGTCCTTTACTCCTGAAGAATTTCCATCGGCGTTGCGGACGGCTTGTCATTGCTCTGATTAGAACGCACTCGGTCGGGCGGTCGGGCGCTCTAAGGATGAGGAGACCTGGCTGATAGAAATGACTGGCGTCCGAATGATCACTTGCAAAACAGGCTACCCGCCGAGGACGCCGGGGTCCGATGGAAATGTGGATACGCAATCATTTTCAAAAAGAAAAGGACGGACTTGGGTTGGGTGTTTTTCTTCCCCCCAATCAGACACGATAGACCGTGAGCGACAAGACTGGTTTTCATGGCGTATAATTACGCTCCGCATTCGGTCGGCGAAGCCGTAAATCGGAGGCCAATTGCGTCGATACCAGTACGGGTGGATGATGACCGGACCTCTCCCAGACTCCGCGCTCCAGATGATGTCGGGGCGTTAACTAATTAACGGCCTGTCCCGAGTGCCCTCCCGGGTTTCAAATAGTGATAGCTGCCCGTCAACAGCGTTGTGCGTATCAATAAGCATGCTTAGCGTTTTCCTTCATTTGAACAACAGCTGCAAAAGTCTGGCCACTCCTGATGTAGCGGAACAATGCACCCAACTATCATTTGAAGCCAATGCAAGAAATTGGTAGGGAAAATGCGCAGATGTTGCAGACGTGTCCGCTCATGATTGTTTTCTCCTGTAGTCAAGAGGAATGGGCCTGGTGGAGATTTTGTCCTTTTTGTTCCAGCTCAGTTTCTCAACCTTAGGCCGAGTGAGTGCACGCAAATGCTCCCATTTCTTGCTCGCTTTGACTTTTTCCACCACCGCCAGTTGAGGATGTGTTTTTGTTGGCCCCAGGATTACTCGGTGGAGGGGATGAGTGAGTCATTACTCACGTTTCTGCAGCACCTTCGGGAGTTCGGACTGGTCTTCCAGAGGAAGGTAGGTACCTACCTACCTACCTACCTACCTACCTACCTACCTACCTACCTACCTACCTACCTACCTACCTACCTACCTACAGAGGAACGACTGCCTTTGTTGCACTCCCCTTTGCTCGACACGACGAGCCGCTCGGGAAAGTCGATTTATGGCTGCGGTAAAACGGCGGTCGCTTCTGGAATGTCATGAAATCCTAATTGGTAACCAAAGAACCATCTCTATTGAATGTGACTGTATTTTTGCCCATGCATTCCCCAGGCACCTGAGGGAAAACAAAGAAGTCCAACTTTATTCGACATCAACTGGACATAAGAAAAATAGAATTGTGCAAATTTGACCATTTTGCTGTGACATCCATTCAGCGGTGCGGCAGAAACGATTTTTTTTTTCCTTTTTCCCCCTTATGGTGTGAATGGGATAGGGTTTGTGCGACTTGACTGAGATTGCTATATGATCTGATATTATTTTGGTTGTTTGATTTCCAGAGAAAGTCAAGGCGCTACTATCCCACCAGACTGGCCATCAGTCTGGCCGCGGGAGTCACCAGCAGCTCTTCCTCCCTGGCCTCCTCTTCTCACTCGGGCTCCGGCACCGGGGGGGATGCCGGCTTCATTGTGGTGGAAACAAATTATCGCATCTACGCGTACACAAGTATGTCACGGTATGACAACGTTGGGCTGCCGATGAAATCGATCACTCGTTGCATTGACTCGACCTCTCCCAGACTCAGAGCTCCAGATTTCTCTGGTAGCGCTCTTCAGTGAAATGTTATATCGCTTTCCCAACGTGGCGGTGGCCCAGATCACCAGAGAATCCGTGCAACAGGCCATCGCAAATGGCATCACTGCACAACAGGTACGCCCCCCCTGTAAAAAAAACCCCCCACAAAACAACTAGGATCAAATTTTGCATCATTTTGCAGATCATCCACTTTCTGAGGACCAGAGCACACCCTATCATGCTGATGCAGGTAATGATTTGAAAAGTATCAGCGTTGCCGCCTGCGCCTGTGTCTTCCTCACCTGTGTGTGCCGCCGCCGCCGCAGACACCAGTGCTTCCTCCAACCATAACGGATCAGATCCGACTTTGGGAGCTGGAGCGAGATCGGCTCCAATTCACCGAGGGTGAGTGGAATGAGTGACTTTGTCACTTTCTTTGAATTTTGCACGTCATACGTCCATTTCCATGTGAGTTGAGTGAAAACGTAGCAATAGTAAATGATGCTCCTGCTGTCGTACGCTTGCTTCTTCCTGCATTGATATGCTTGCTATGTGTGATTGAGTTTGCTTGGCATTTGAGCTCTTGCCCTTCACATGCCCTTTTTACAGCTGTAAGGTTTTTATCTCCTTGTCACTCCTTCTCAGGTGTGCTCTACAACCAGTTTCTCTCCCAGGCTGACTTTGAGGTGCTGCGAGACAGAGCTCAGGTTGGATTGAGGTTCTTCTTAAAGCCGTTTCATGCTTGATTTGGGAACTATTAGACCGTATCGTTACGTACATACAGCGGAGGTACATTTTGAGACGTGTCGGTCGCTCCAACGGGGCCTGGGGCTGCTGCGACTTGACTTGACGGGAAAAAAAATCATTTCCAATGACAAAAGGCTGTTTGAATTTGCACTTTTCCATCATCCATGTTTGATGACCGTCTTTCTTCAGATAGGCTTTTATTGTCTCTTGTCCGTTCATTCTAATCACACTTCATTTGATTTAAATAGCTTTAGAAAATCACCCCAGCATCTCCTCCATGTCCTTGACCTTCCCAAACAGTGTGTGTGTGTGCGTGCGTGTGTGTGAGTGTGAAGTTTCTGTTTTCTACCTCCATACTGAACTGAATGTAAGTGATGGGCTCCAAGTGAGTTGTTGTGCCTGCCTGGCTGCCTGCCGCCCGCAGGGTCTGGATTGTCTGGTGTGGCAAGACGTCGCTCACAGGGTGATGGTGGTGACACCGCACGGACACAGTGAGGTCAAGCGCTTCTGGAAACAACAAAAGTCGCACACGTAAGGTGAAAAGGAACCAGGAGGGATGCCATCCCACCATCACGTCCGCACGTCCCTTCCCCAGTACTTTTAGCATACCTCACGATGCTGGTCATGCCGCGAGCCACTTTTCTATCCACAAAGTTAACTGTAATGACAATGTATTGTTAAAAAAAATAAACCTTTGCAAACGTGAACAATGCAATGTCTTTGCAAGTGCCTTGCAGAATACATTATGATATATGATTATCCATTTTGAATTTTGAATACACTGATTAAAATTCTTTGTTGACGAAATGTATATCACGCTGCCAGATTTCCAAATTTCAGATTACACTCAACCGATAATGATGAGCACCAGTTGGATGCACATGCGGTCGACAAGATGACATCAAAACAAGCAAGAGTTGCGGGGAGTAGTCATGTGCAAGCGCATAGGGGGGAAAGCACTTTGTGGGGGACGCGCAGCTTGACTGGACGGAGCCAGCAGGCGGGCGAGCGAGCGAGCGAGCGAGCGCCTTTAGCAGCTAGTCTTAGCCAGACGGCCAAATCTACCGTGCAAAGCTCGCCACGCCAGCGACGTTGGAATGGGTGACGTTCTGCAAGAAAAGCGCCAGCCGCGTGCAAGACGCCTCGTTTCGTGCTCAGCTTAATTAAGCACGCTCGCCCCAAAGGGAAGGGAGGAAGGTGAGCGACAGGCCGCAGATGGAGCCCGAAAGCTCGCGTCAAAGTCCAACCGACGTGGGGTGCACCAAACGGCCAGACTTGAGGCAAGAGACCCCAGGCAGGGAGGAGGCAAAAGGCGCAGACGGGAGCGCAGTGGTGGCCTTACGGCGAAGAGGGTTAGATGAACATGGCAAAGATGGCAAATCGGAACGTGGAGCGTGTGCTGGAGAAAGCGAGCATCTGCTGAAAAGCGGACACCAACAAGATGCTGCCGCTGCTGATGCTGATGCTGCTGCTGATGCTACTGCTGATGCTGCTGCTCCTGCAGCTGCTGCTGCTGCTGCTGCTGGCAAATATGAGGAGGAGCTGGATCCAAGAATTCAGGTAAGATGCTCAGCAAAGCCTGCCCGCTTACCTGCTGGGAAATCAACTTGAGCTCTAAAATTCTTCCTTGCATTACAAAAGGCTAAACAAGGCAACACAATCAAAATAAGTGACAACAATGTGGCCTTTCTTCTGTCTGTTTCAACAAGAAAGAAAGCAAGCAAAGTCAAAACACGCTATTCTGTGGCTCTGCGGAACCTGGAACAGATCAGCGAGCAGATCCACGCGCAGCGAGGGCCAGCCCGCGCCAGCAGGGGCCGACTGGGCGCCGGCGGCGGCGGCCGCCGCAGCTCTCCGGTCGGCGCCGAGGCCGAGAGCCGGACGGCCTCCGGCGGAGGAAGCTTGGCGGGAATGGCCCAGATGGAGAGCGACTGGCTGGACGGCGAGAAAACGCGGCTGTGGGTGGAGAAGCACCGGCAGAACGGCTGGGGCCAGAGAGAGGCGGCTTCCGACCGCCTGTCCGTCATCAGCCTGCAGACCATCGCTTCGGACCTGGAGAAATGCGATTCGGTGGAGCACCTGGGTGACTTCAGCGACGGCGCGCTGGCTGACGAGTGGGACTGGAATAGGAGGGCTCCGCTCGGGCCCGCCGCCGCTGCCGCCACCGGCCATGAGGCCAAAGTGGGCAAAATACAAACGGGGAGTAACGAAAAGCAGGACGGCTTGGTCAAGCGGCACCACCGAAGTGTCAGCTTCTGAATGGATGGCAAACGGCCCTAAAAAAAATGAGGAGAGTGACGAGTCTATTCAGATTACATTGATTGATTGATTGTGCATTGTTAATACGTGTATATAATATTGGAAAGCTTTCAAAGAGGTTTGTGTGTACATAAGTGAAGCTTGACTGAAAAGATAACTTATTGATTTTAGTTAGCTGCTGTAAAAAAGGAAATTGTTTTCCAATTTAATAAACCAATATATTGGTGTTTTCATCTCAATACTCATCTGGACTTTATTGATTTGTTTCAAGCGTACAATTTGCCCAGCAAGCTCAAATGGGAGCGAAATGTTCTAGGAGCAATGCAAGCAAAGTGAGGAACTCATAAACGCTCGATTGGATGGATGGATGGATGGATGGATGGCGCTGGGAATGATCAAGAGGAGGCGGGCAGGATGCCCTTTGTGCCTCTCAGCTCCTCTCTCATTTCTCAACTAGGTAAAATGAAGAAAGACATCAGGGAATACAAGCACTCCATCTATTTGCTGAGTGAACAAGATTGGTGACCTGGTCCTCTCTCTTTCTCTCTCAAAAGACTGCCTGATGTTCCCGGCGTACCTGTTTGACTTTGTTCGGTTTGAAGAAATGACATACGAGTTGAAAAAAAGAAAAGAAAGCTTGAGCAGCGGAGACACATGACCCTCACGCTGCAGCCTTTTCTCAACAAAGAGCAGACGGAACACACAATACAGTCAATTGTGCACGCGGGAGACGGCGGATGACTGCTCACATGGAGGCTTTAGCGCTCACACCATTCTGCTGGCTGCACACTGATGAGTGAATCACAGCTATGCGGGTGGGGGGTGGGGACAGCCACAGCTACAGCCGCAGCTACAGCCACAGCTACAGCCACAGCTACAGCCACAGCCGCAGCCACAGCCACAGCCACAGCCACAGCCACAGCTACAGCCACAGCTACAGCCACAGCCACACCAGGCCACACCAGGCCACACCAGGCCACACCAGGCCACACCAGGCCACACCAGGCCACAGCAGGCCACAGCAGGCCTCAGCAGGTCTCAGCCGCAGGTCTCAGCAATTTATCAACCATGCACAGCCAACCGCTTCCCTCAATTGAGTGACAAAGTGTCATTTTCCTTTACAGGAGATTGGATTCATGCTGAGGTTGCTTTCTGCATATGTTCTTATCTAGCTCGAGCAGCAGTGTATTTTTTCATGATTTTGCCAACATTGTGATAAGCAGAGCTCAAGCGTCAGGTGACGGCTCTTGTTGAGAGTGCCGAAGCCTGGCTGGCTGGCTGGCTGGCTGGCTGGCTGGCTGGCTGGCTGGCTGGCTGGCTGGCGAGCACATTTTTTGTACGAGAAAAGAAGCAGTACGCTGCTATTTTGCACATCTATTTTTTCAATGGCACTGCACCAATTCTCTCCCCTGAAAGTGAATGATATCATCAATGTGCCAAATGAGAAAGTCATGCAGCCTTTGTAGAATTTAGTACATGTTATTAATTGCAAAAAAAACAAAAACAAAATAATAATAATAAAAGAAATATGGAACCAACGATGGAGGGAAGTTTACTGTATTGTCTACAAAGTGGTTTTGATGTTTGTGTTTATAAACAGTATTTAATCCACTAACTAATCATATTGGATAAATTCCCTTTTTTTCCTTTCTTTCTATTTTTTGTTCCTTTATTATATTTTTCTGTGTGCACTCACGCCATGCCTACAAGCGCACCTGATTGTGCGTAATGGAAACATTCCAAAATGGATTTGCTTTTGGATTTTGTGTCGTACTTGCATTTTTTTTTCTTTTTTTACACATCCCCATCTGAATATGTTAACTGCGGCCGAGTTTTGCTGTGACGTCATCAGCGAGCGAGCGAGCGAGGTATTATGGTGAAGGAGAGGTAGGAAAGGAAGGAGAGGAGGAGGAGGAGGAGGAGGAGGAGGAGGGGGCCGAGGGGGGGCGCAAGATCCACGGTGGTGAAACGCCGTGTGAGGGTGCGTGTGTGTGTGTGTCTGTCAAATGTTTGTTCTTGTGTGATTGTGTGTAAAATCGGCGCATTTTGTGGAAAGTGAACAAGATTGAGCAAGCGAGCTAGAGACAGGATTTCATTTGGGCGCACGCACGCAGGCAGGCAGGCAGGGAGCAAGCGCGCGACGAGTTGGGAGTGAAAAACGCTTGCTTCCCTTCCCTATCCTTCCCTTCCCCTACTAATTGTCCACGGGAGACACTTTTGCGCTCAATGCAGCCACGGAGCCTTCACTCAATCGATGTCAGCCTGCTCATCCAGCCGCCCGATGCTTCTTGTGAGTACAACTAACAATTGTGGCTGTTGAACTTTGGATTTTTGTCTCTGTGTGTGTCTGTGTGTGTGTGTGTGTGTGAGTGAGTGAGTGAGTGAGTGAGTGAGTGTCGCATACGTTTGCAGCACACTTTGACACTTGATGTGTGTTGCCGAGATTTTTCGCTATGCACTCGATTGCTGTGATATTAGTGACACGTTTGGAGCACGTTCGAGCGTGAGATGTGCTCGTAGGTTTAAAGGCGCCCTTGCGCGGATACGAGCGAGCGAGCGAGCGAGCCGCTGCTGTCATTAAGCACTTGCTTGCTTGCATGCTTGCTTGCTTGCATGCTCGCTCGCTCGCTCGCTTGTTTACTTGCCTGCTTCCTTGCACGTGCGCTCGCTCCCTCGCTCACTCTCATCTCCTCTCATGTCACCTCACCTGAATGAGACAAGCCCGGCCGGCGGCCGGCTGGCCCATGCACGATGCAGGCAGCGCGAGTAGACGCGTGGGCGTTGCTCTTCTTCTACATAGTGCTTTGCTTTGCTTTGCTTTGCTTTGCTTTGCTTTGCTTTGCTTTGCTTTGCATCCGTGCGCACGCGACGGCTGACGTCAAGGTGAATCAGTGCGGACGGACGGACGGAGCAAGTTGCTAGTGCTTAATGAGACTATTGGCACATCCCAATGTGCCTCTAATAGACTGCAATCCGTCTCAAGTGGAACATCCGGAGACTGAATGTACACATTGGGCTCAAATGCTGTCGTCCTCTCTTCTCCACTGACTGCTCCCCTTATTTCTTCCTGTAACTAAGTGCATTCATTCAAAGATGAGTCAGTCCGTCATTTATTCCGAGTCCAATGAATGACAACTCTGGCGCTGTTTAAAGCATCAACTACGCTCCAGTTAGGCAGGCCCTTTTATTTTCATGGAATATTGAGATGATTCACTCCAAAACCAAGTCGCATTTTATCATGGTAAAATGTTAGCGCCCTTCAACTATGTAGCTGTGCATGCTAAGTGCTTTTCAGAATGGAACCAACAACTACGTATAAATAGGACTACAAAAGTACTTAAAAATACAAGAAGAAAGACTTTTTCACTCTCAGAGTGGACTATTTTGAACCATTGCGAGCCATGTTAGATTGTCGAAATCCACACAATTTGGTGCCATGACAAATGAGAAAAATCTTCCCAGAGACTTCCCAGCATAGGAATCTTTTTAAGGTGTAAAGAAACTGCAGGTAAACAAACGACTATTCATGAAGAGGCAGTTGTCGGGCGAGCGGAGCCGCGCTTAACAACACGCATTTGTAGTCTCGCAGGTAAGTCGAGGCACCGCTGTCATATCATCATCTTGTATTGCTTTTCTGATGAGACTTGTTGGATTTCCGACGGGCCGTTGCTTTCGCGAAGGCTCCTTTCATCTCATTTGAGAGATATCGATCTGATGGTCCCACAAGGAAGACATTGTAAACCATAGCTATGTGTACGCAAAGTAAATCAGTCACTAGATCCAATCAACTAGAATAAGAACAATTTCAGTTGTCAGAAATCTTTCATTCCAGCTTATTTTGGACATGAAATCAAATGTGCGGCGGCGGCGGCGGCGACAAATGCTTCATATCTTCTAACGGCACAGACGGTTTGAATGGAGTTTGGATGTGTATTTGCCAGAAATCTCCTGCAGCATTTTGACTTCCAAGTGAAGATGTAAAGACTATAATAAACAAGAGAACGCCAGAGGGGAAAAGGCTTGAAGTGGAGGTGATGGAACTATTTGCGGCCTGCTGGCAGATGAGATGAAATTGTGACTTTGGCTTGAGGACTTTGCTCCTCCGTCATCCTCGCAGGTAGTACTTTGGGAGATCAACTCGTGGCCTCGGCTGGGGCTTTTGTTCTTCTCCCGTGCTTGGAAACGCTTCCATTCCTTGTCAGCTTTAGTTTGTGAAGTCGGGAGGGTTTCTTTCTTTTTTTGTTTTGTTTTTTTGTGCTCTCAGCTGGCTCGGTCGGTGGGGTAAGATTTGCTGCGCCGCCTCAGGGCCAATCCGTAGTCACAACGGTTGCAGGCAGCGGTGCGTGCGGTGAGGGTCGTTCCTGCTGATTTATGCTTGCCTTCACCGCTTCGTGTTTCCTATTGTTTATTGCTTGGTTACATTTGCCCCCAACTATGGTATGTTGCACTTTGAGGCAAGGTCTTCCTTTACAACACTTGCAGCATTTTTCGCTGCACTTTTTTGCTCTTAAAGAAAGATTGCGCTTTTATTTGTTCGACTGCTGCACTTTGCTATGAAAGAAAGGAAGAAAGAAAGAAAGAAGGAAAGAAAGAAAGAAAGAAAGAAAGAAAGAAAGAAAGAAAGAAAGAAAGAAAGATGGCACACCGTACGAGGATCATTGCAAAAAAATCAAACAAGTTTAGTTTTTAAAAAGAGAGCAGTGGTGACAAGTTGCCATTTTTGTTAAAAGAAGAAAACTAGGCACATTGGTGTGGGCTTCCTATTTGATCCAAAGACAGACTCATTTGCTCCTGGCTGGCCACTTGCCAGGAGCTGTTCTTCTCTACTAAAGGAGAAGTCGAGTCTTGCCATCTAGCGGTCAACACTGTTATCACAACTTCAACATTGTCATCGATTTTAATGAATTGAAATTTAATGAAGGGCCACTCCATGCGATCATTTCTACCTGCCTTATAAAATTCAAATGTTTCTCCAAATCAATGAAATTCAAACCAATTCAACTGAGACTAGAGGAGAAGGATGGAGGGAAACTTCCTTCCCTTTTAGGTTGAATTGTATGCCACCGATGTTTTGACGGAGGGAGGCTCTGGAGATAATTGTATGACCGAAGTTATGGACATTTTGAAAGTCTTGCTCAAATAGTAAGGAAAAAGGAACAACAATTTGCCTTTGAATCGATTTGAGTCAAGGATTCTGAAAAGAGCCTTCAGCTCATCATAAATCAGCTTGATGTCGCCACGAAAGCATGTTGCTTTATACGTAAGTACTAAATAGCCAGCCAGAGCATCATGTCTATTGGTTTTTTTTCTTCATCCTGTCAATGAAGCTGGGGCTTGCGGTGACAAGCTGTGATGGGAACCATACAAGACAAACCATCATTGGTGCCTAATCCACACACAGGAGAGAGCGAGAGAGAGAGAGTGGATGTGGATGTGGATGTGGATGTGAATGGTGGTTGCTAGGCAACAGCAATCGCCACATTTGCTGCCTTTTGCAGTCAGAGGAGGACACTGATTTTTTTTTTTTTTGTGTGTTCACTTCCCTGCAAATGTTTTGGAATGAAGTCCAACATTATTTAGTGTTGTGTACACGAATTGAATGCTACCATTTGCGGCGTCCCATTCTCGGAGAATGCTTCATCTAGGCACATGCAGGCCGGAGGCATTTTACAATCTACACACAAGAAGAGCCTGGAAAAGTGCTCCGCCCTCTCCTTGCTCTCTGATTGCCATTTGTCACATTTGTCTTCATTTGTGCCATGCAGCCAGGGGCTAGCTGTTAATATTGCTCATATTCATCAACACATATACACACTGTGACTGCTCTTCCAGGGAAGAATCAAATAGATGATTTTTTCATTATTATTGGTAGGTGTATTTACTACACATAGTATACTTCCAATTGCACCGGCCGGCTCCGCTCCGCTCCGTTTTGACAACATTTTGCCGATTGTGACTTTGAGAGACAATAACTCCGAAGTGAAGCATTGTTGAATTTTTCAAATGCAATGACAATGAGCCCAAGCCTCATTTGCATGAGAATGAGATGTCCTCTAAAGCAAATAGACCGTATGTGATGTTAGGTAAGCAGCCGCGGTGCATTCCTTTGGATTGTGAACGTGATGATAATGATCTGGATTTGAGTATCTGTCCATTCCGGCCGGCTTTTTCTATATTTTTCTATCGTAACCGCTGTAATAGAACACATTCATCAATAAGTGAATTGTCATAGCGCTTGAGTTGTTTATTCGGAGAGGGAAATAGTGCTGGCAGATTGTGTCAAATTGTCTCTTTACACGAAATGCATCATCCTCTTTTGTTTTTGTTTTTTCTTCTTCTTCCAGGTGGAAAGATGGCGGCGTTGTTTCTTCTTTTCTTCTTTGCTGCGTGGCCCTTACTCAGCGCATCTGCACACAATACATCTGCTGGTAAGGACCATGCTCCCGCGTAAAGCCCAAAGCCCGCCTACTTTCAGCCATCTCAGCTTTGATTCATCCGTTGAATGAATGAAGTTCTTTGCTGTTTGCCACATGCAATGAGTTGTGGGTGCGCGTGCCTCGTCCATGAGACATGAACAATTGAGTTTACAAATGCAAATCAGGCTTCATTGGAGCAAGTGTTGGGCTCCAACGTATGGCTTCATTTGTTTTTTTTTACATGATCAGAAATCCGAAAAGCTTGCACGTTCATTTCATCTTCTTCCTCCACCATTTGCTCCTTCCAAATACTCCATCCAGCCTTTCCTCACTTGTCAGTAAACGTCTTTGTCTGTCTCTAATGGCCCGCCCGCCCGTCTTCTTCCAAGCCAACTCTCCTTCTCCTTCTCCTTCTCCTTCTCCTTCTCCTTCGCTATCTTGTCTCGTCAGTCCTCGCCACATCCCATTTGGTCTTTCCTAAATCTTCTTACAGTCTTCCGCCGTTTCTTTCCCTGCTTTTGTCTGCCGACTGTAATCACTCTCCGCCGCCACTACCACGAGCGATTTGGAATTTTCCCCAACTACTTGCTAAAGTCCTCCCTCCCGCTTTCTCTTTTCTTAACATCCACCGTTGACACTGTGCATTTCACACGAATTAGTTCAAAACCATTTATTTTCTGCACGTCGCCTTGATCCACACGCTTCAGTTTGTGCTCAATATTCCATATTGGCGTCGGGACCTTTCCGTCTCTTACATCAGTCAGCCTCTTTGCATGAAAGTCATGTGGCGAGGCGCCATGGAGGCGAGGTCAAGGGCCATTTTGCGCCTTTATCGAAATTCCAGCAACATCCGTCCACCTATGTGAGGCGACGGAGAAGCTAATGAATATGGGCTGTAAAGTCATCCTGCTTATTATTATGAGGCTTTTCAGTGGGAGTGGAAGCACTGATGCTGCACTAATACCCGCAGGCAGGCAGGCAGGCAGGCAGGCAGGCAGGCAGGCAGCTGTCCTAGCCGTGTAATATACACACAAACCTGCTGTCAGATTAGAGAGCTGCCATTTCCTCTTTGTGCTCATCATCATCATGGTCATGGTGTTGTGAGGTGGCGTCGTTCCAATGGGAGTCACGTCCAGTGGTCTTTCCCCATGATTTAACCAAGCGGATGTTTAGCATTTGCTTGAACCTGTATGGCACCACAGGCTGCCTGTAAATGGCTGAATCATCCATCCCCGAGGAAGAATTGGCTTTGAATCAAATTGTGCTTTGCAGTCAATCTATGACAAGAAATGGCAGCACGCGCAGAGCTCCTTACTGCATGCTTCCGGATTGATTGATCTTTGTCCCCCCCCCCCCCCCCCCCCCTGTGCTAAAATGGATTAGTGATGCCTGTAAGGCGGCAAGAGCGAGGGGTGCGCATCAAGGTCACTCCACATCTCCATCAAAGCTGGACTGACCTCTTCATCAAAGAGTCTGTTCCCATTCTTCTGGCATATTTCTTCCCCCTCTGGTGGCATCTTTATCATGCACTGCCTCAGCCCCAGCCCCAGCCCCAGCCCCAGCCCCAGCCTCAGCCTCAGCCTCAGCCTTTTGTCGTGTGGTCGGCCTGCCCACTGCAATAATAAGCACAAAAGGCGGTATGATGTGACCAGAAAGCCAGGAGCCACTTTCTATGCTTTGTCCTTGTATTGCCACTGCGACACCTGATTGTGCATCTCTCTCGCTCTCTCTCTCTCTCTCTCTGGCAGGTTGCGCTATCATCCGTCCCCCCAGAGATGGTGGTATAAGATACAGAGGCCTTACACAGGAGCAGGTGATTGCCGCTTCCTGCCGTTTGCAGAAAGCTGCCGAAAGCTTCCCGCGCGCCCACGCCCACATTTGCACGAGTTCATGGCAAAGTGTTTACAGACCGGCAAGTGGACAAAATATGAATTGGCACATTCATTCGATCGCTGAGTGTGAGTAGGGGCTGGCTGAGGAAAGACAACAACAATTCCACACCGACACACTCGCTAGAAACAATGTGACATCATGGCGAACAAGCCATACCAATAGTTCTCCTCTCACATGAGTAGTCATTGAAGCGAATCGCATCAATGCCAGGAGCTCGCTCATTGGTAGATACCATTGTTTGCAATGCTGCATTGAATTGTATGTGTAGATTCGAAGTGTGCAGGTTGTCCCCGTTGACTATGAGATCGAGTACATCTGCAGGGGAAACCGTGTGATTGTGGGACCCAAGGTCAGGAAATGTCTGCCCACTGGCACCTGGACGGACCTCAACCAGCAGAGCCGATGTCGTGAGTGCAACCCAAATTCCGTCACGTCTTGGTTCAAAAGCAAACGTTGCCCTTTCTCCTGCCTGCCTGCCTGCCCGCCTGCCTGCCTGCAGTGATGTTATGCCCTCGGGTGTGGACGTCTTTGGAAAACGGTCGAGTGTCTTCGTGGCCGCCGGGGCTCCCGGTGGAGGGAACTGTGCTGCGCTACAGCTGCCTCCCCGGATTCATCTTGACGGGCCCAAACTCCACGCAGTGCAACAAGTTGGCCAAGTGGGACACGCCCAAACCCGTGTGTCACTGTAAGCGCAACGTTATGCTTGTCATTCTTTTCCATTTCTGCATTTTTAGTGATCACAAAATGTGAGCTTTCACTTTGCTCCATTCATATCATTGATCCAAAATCCAATTGTGTTTTCCATATTTTGGGGGGGTGTTTCTCTCTGAAGATGACAGACATTTCAAAGGTAGGACCATTTTTCTTCCTTCTATTGACTGCATGCAGCTATAATGTCAACCTTTGCTGACTCCACCTTTTCAAAAGTCCAATCTGGGGGTTGACGCTCCTCTATTTCTGGGTACCAGTCACCGTTTGTAGATGCTGCCCCCTAGTGGCCTTTCATACTTATTGTAAGTCAGAGTCAAATTGAGGGCGGGGGGGGGGAAGGAAAAAAAATTGTTCACCCCAACTAGCAATACTACTTTGTACCTCAAGATGGCAATGGTGCATTCTTTACATTTTGGGGGGATAGCAGTCAGTCAAGTTTCCATCTTTTTTAATTCTGTCTGGCAGGCAGAGCCACAACACCTCAAATGTCATTATTATTCAGAATAGAGGTCATAACATATTGATAGGACACACACACTGTATGGCATCATGACACATAAAGGACAAAGTCTTAGCAAAATAGAGCTTGAATATCGGCACGCTCGGATACAAGAACGAAGTTGTAGGTAGAACTCAAAGGTGTAATGCACTCACTCGTATGTCGTCAATATCCCGGGGTGCAGGAGTGATTCATGAATGACCGTGTCACTTGCCCAATGGGTCAAACATTTGCTGTAGCTACGAGTGAAGGGACACTCATTCACAGAGGATGCAGAGGGCCATAGCCACGGTGAAATCAAAGAAGAGCCAGCCTGGAGATTTATGCTTCCAGGAAATGCTTTTGTGTGTGTGTGTGTGTGTGTGTGTGTGTGTGTGTGTGTGTGTGTGTGCGCGCACGCTGCTCCATGTACCCAAATAGTGCACCTTCATTGCTTTCTGCAGCACATGCTTACGATGATCTAATTGTCCATATGCGTCCCGATGACAGAAAATGCGTTGGAGTTTGTCCTTAGTTGTTGCAAGGCTTTATTGTTTTCCGGCTGTTAAACAGAGGCAGCAATCATTTGACATACATAGGGGACCTGCAAGTGTGTTTGTGCAGACATTAGCATCTTTTAATTAAGACTTCACTTCCACCGTAAATCCCAATGCACCTCCACCTCCGGAGGCTAAAGGTCAATTTTGCGTGCGTCTTTTGGCTGCTCTGTTCTTAATTGGGCGGCGGGCGGTATGAAGGGTTCACAAGTGTTGATGTAGTCATCTCATTAGTATTTGTCTAAAATGTTCCCGTTGTACATTGATTGGAATTAAAAATTCAAATGACTGTTTGGAAATCCCAAGACTAGTTGACTTTCACGAGCAGTTTACAACAGGCTCGGTTTATGAAAACAGGTTTATTGGCCCGACTCACAATAATAATACATTTGAAGAAAAGAAAAAAAAAGGGTGTTTATCTCGATTGCAATGCAGTGGGCGAGTTTAGGAGCCTGAGGGGAAATCATGTAGTCTAACGGATGCCGACTATCAATGGCGAGTTTGCGGAAGGGTGGACTTTGTGCCCTTTATCAGAGGCTCAAACGCTCTGGCGGCGCTCGATGTTAAGCCGCGCCCACGGCTGACGGATGATGACGACGAAGCCTTTGTTGAGACAGGCCACTTGGTCGAAAAGAACGCTTATTGATCAGCGAGCCATACTTGTAAAAAGCTTGGAGACTTTTCTGCCTTGCGTGCCTCCAGCGCTATATTGCCTATAAATCCTGGCCAAAGGCCAAACTATTGCACTCTCCCTGGGTTGCTTGTACATACGTAAAGAAAGCAATGCTTTCAAGGCACAACTCCAATGTGCGCGTGTGTACGTATGTCCTGTTGCTCTAGCTCTGCTCGATGGTCCCGTCAGAATGATGGACAATTGCACCAAGGTGCCCAGAACAAGTTGGAGTTGGTGAATTATTCGTAGTAGATGCACTGTACCGACGGGAGTGGCCACGTTCGCCCGACCGTCATCTTGTGACGGACGCTCCGAAAATGTGGCCGTTTCACGGCTTTAGCTTTCGATACGATTAGCTTGTTAAAATGGCATTACAATCGAATGAGAAGCATTCTGCAATGAACTCAGCGTGGCAGCAGTAAAGATAATCCAGAGAAAAATATGCGTGGCTTGTTGCCACTTAACTGCGTTTAATATGGATGTGTAAATAATGGATGTGGATCTGTTTGTATTATTTAGACGCTTGCCTTCTTTATTGCGAGCGAGCGAGCGAGCGAGCGGTCATCATTGTGGCTGGAAGGAAACCATCTCCCATGAAGCAGGTTTCAGATGTGCAGCCGGCCACAAGAACCTTTGCGCTCGTGTCATCCAAGTTATCGGAGCCATTGATTTGCTTTCTGCTCCCACGCTCAATACATCGGGCGTCAAAAATAAAGCATCCAAACACTTTCTGACGAGCCCATTAAACATCCGACGTTGCTTTGAAGAGACGGCAAGAATTCGATGCGTAACAACGGCCAACCAAGCGTTTGGCGCTGGTGAGGGCTGAAATCCCAACTCAGTCAGGCCAGGTTTGACTTTTTCTATGAATTGAGTAATGTTATGCATGACTGCTATTTCTGGCCACGTGCCATCGTTCTTGGCTCCTTGTAATTTGCGTGCGTGCGTGCGTGCGTGGGAGGAAGATGGATGTCTCAGCCGAGCCCTACCAAGCCTTGATTTATCAATAAGTTGAGCACAAACGTATCCACGAGAACCAACGATAGCTTTTTCAGATCCATTTTTAAAAACGTTCCAGAGAATGAGTTGCTTGTTTTTTGTTTGGGCCTAATACGGTCACCTGCAAAAGATGGCCTTTCCATTTGATGGAGGAAGGAAAAAAAAAAAAAAGCCGATTGCTTCAGCGACATCACAGTCACCGTAATCATGATAAATAGGAGCGCCAGAAATAGCAGCAGCGGCGGCAGCGGCATGCCCGCAGACAGCCAAGGAGATTAGAAATTGTTTTATGGACGGACACACTGCAGATAACATTAACATTATTACTTTGTTCACAAGTCAGCCCTTTGGACGATGAGGAGAGACGCTGCAAGGCAAAGTGGAGGGAGGAGATACGTAGGTGAGGGGCCAAATGACACTCAAGGAGTGAAATAGAGCAGAAGGAGCACGTGTCAAGTCAAGCCGAGCCCAGAGAGAGGGCACTAGGAAAAAGGACAAGTCCAAATGGCATTCTTCAAATATCCCAAAATGCCCAAGTCGCATTTCAAGCCAGCTTCGAACGGCCTCGATTGTGTTTTGGAGAGCTCCGTCGTAGCGGCTCACAGCATCTCATCCGTCGGCCCGCGGGGGGGATCTTGGCATGGCGTTGAGCCCATTGTGCCGCACTGCAGTCATCCAGCAAACCCACGCAACGCAGCCCGACAATCTGGCCCGTGTGACCTGGCAACCCGTGCAATCCAATCGATTGAGGGCTTTGCAGCCATGCAGCCAGCCAGGCAGCCATGCAGCCAGCCATGTAGGCAGCCAGGCAGCCATGCAGCCAGGCAGCCATGCAGGCAGCCATGCAGCCATGCAGGCAGCCATGCAGCCCCCGGCCGGTCAAGTCCTGTCTAGCAAAGCCGTGCCATTCAGACACAAAGAACAGCGAGCTTGTTATTTTTCACTCCCAATGACGGCGCTTGCTGCAGAAGAGGGAGGACTGAGCGTAAATCAGGATCCGTCTGGTTATTTCCAAGATGCTTCATTCTGCTCAGGCGTCGTTTGATGCTGCTGCTGATGATGATTTTGTTTTTGGACTTATTCATTGGGCTGGTCGAAAAGCTCAAATACGTACTTGCTATATGCCAGCATAGCTTACGTCAATTCTTCTCACCGCTTGTGCGCCAGTGCCGTTGCAGCAGCAGCAGCAGCGGCGGCGGCGTAGTAGTAAATGAACATATTTGTGCACCCGAGGTGGGCTCTTTCTGCCAAGCGCGGCACATTAACGCTGTCCACGGTGCAGCCTGCTAGCTGTTTCACTCACGTCATTGTCACACAGAGCCTGTGCTCTATTTTGGAAGTGGCTAACACAAAGCCCATGAATATCAGATGTAGCCCCCAGCTTCTGGAGTCCTACCAAGACTGTCGCACCAGCAATCTCCCTCTTCTTCTGTGATCATCAAACAGATGTCAGGCACAGGCGGCAAGGTGAAAAGGGCAAGTCGCAGCAGTACAAGGCCAACGCAATGCACTACTTCAGCTTTTGCCTTCCGTCATTCAGCTCCCCCGGTAACAAGAGTCATTGAGTTTGATGGCGTGGCGTGGCGTGGCGTGGCCTGGCCTGGCCTGGCCTGGCCTGGCCTGGCCTGGCCTGGCCTGGCGTGGCGTGGCGTGGCGTGGCGTGGCGTGGCGTGGCGTGGCGTGGCGTGGCCCGGCCCACTTTGAAGACAAGCGCTGGCTCGGCCGGCAATAGATTCAGCAGCTCTGTGCTCGGGCGGAGGAAGGAAGGAAGGAAGGAAGGAAGGAAGGAAGGAAGGAAGGAAGGAAGGAAGGAAGGACGCAGTAGAAGCACTTAATGCATATTATCATCTCATATCATGTGTGCACGACTGACAGTGAACACTCTCAAAGCCTTGCATTTGCTCACATCCAATGGCACGCAGCATATTGGGACAAATGATTGGTCAAGATGCCATAGGTGTTCATTTCCTAACTGTTGTTTGTCATGGTGTGGTGCAGCAGATTCAGAATTGGATTTCCGATGCTCACAGCATTTCCTGTGTGAAGTTTGCACGTGTCACTTTGCTTGTGCAGATGAAAGCACTTGAAAAGCTTTGTTCCATTGCTGCGCTTGCTTGCATATCTTTCTTTTTGGAGGGTGACTGTACCCCCAGATATGGTTTCAAATGCCATTCTTTTCCACCGGCTACATATGCATGGAGACATTTTAGGATTTCAGCATGCTCTTAGGCTTTTCTTGCCACTTCATTTTGCCTTTACGGGACTGGTGAGGAGGAGAGGAGAGGAGAGGAGAGGAGAGGAGAGGAGAGGAGAGGAGAGGAGAGGAGAGGAGAGGAGAGGAGAGGAGAGGAGAGGAGAGGAGAGGAGAGGAGAGGAGAGGAGAGGAGAGGAGAGGAGAGGAGAGGAGAGGAGAGGAGAGGAGAGGAGAGGAGAGGAGAGGAGAGGAGAGGAAAGGAGAGAGGGATGCAACAAGTCCGACTCCAATGAATTCAATCACGGCCCATCTGTAGTCACATGACAAATACGAACGAACCAACCAACCAACCCTATTTCCTTCTGGATGACCATGAGGAACATTTCATGCAATTGGGTTGAAATTGTGTGAGTCTTTTTGGCGCTGAGGGCAGGAAGCTTAAGATAAACGAGCAGGGCTGTGTTATGGGATTGCAAATTCAAAGTGCTTTGTGAAACAGAGAGAACATCCCTCCTCCTCCTCCTCTTCTTTCTCTCTCTCTCTCTCTCTCTCTCTCTCTCTCTCTCTCTCTCTCTCGCCTTCCCTCCCTCCCTCCCTCCTCCTCTTCTTCCTCCCCTCTCACGCGCTCCCACACGCGGCGGGCGGGCGGGCGGCTGCTGCTGCTGCTGCTGCTGCTGCAGTCAAACCTCAGTCGGACACGTTGAGCTGCGCTGCTCTGCGCTGCTCTGCTCTGCTCTGCTCTGCGCACCTCTTGTCCGTTCTCCTCTCTCTCCCGTTCATCTTCTGGAATACTTTCCATTTGGCCACCTTTGCGCGAGCGAGTCCTCCGAACAGATGATGCCGGCCGGCTGGCCGGCTGCGGCGGCGGGCGCTCCCTCCTTCCCTCCCTCCCTCCCTCCCTGCCTCCCTCCCTCCCTCCCTCCCTCCCGAGCCAACGTGCCAACGTGTGTGGTAACGTGCCTTTGGAGCAGAAAGCGGAGAATGTAGGCGGGCTGATGAACCAATGCCGAGGCGAGCCCAGCGGATCTGACTCTTTCAGCCTTCTTTCTTCATGATGGATTGCGTTCACCCTATTTTCCAACACTGACTGTTGAACGTGAATGTTTGCGAAGCTTGATAGCCAGCTGACTTTGTATCCAAGTTGGAAGTGTTCTGCTCTGTTCTGCTCTGCTCTGCTCTGCTCTGCTCTGCTCTGCTCTGCTCTGCTCTGCTCTGCTCTGCTCTGCTGTGCTCTGCTCTGCTGTGCTCTGCTCTGCTGTGGAATTTCCCACCGTTTGAATGAACTTTCCATCCTGGTGGTGAACTTATGATGCTTTTTGGCCAAACGGTGTCTCTCATTCTCTCTCCAAAATAACAAAAAGCGTCAGCGAGCGGTGCAAATGCCAGGCCGTTCCCAAGGGCAAATGAAATTCATTTTTCCGGCCTACTCACACGAGACACGGCTCCAAAGTTGCGGTCCGATCAAGTTGGCTGGAGGAGCTCCGATAGCATGGCTCGGCTCCGGCAAAGCGGCTCCGCCCCCGGCCGGTGCCTGACCCTGGCTGTGCTCCTGTTGTTGTGCCCCCATCCAGCTCCGGGCAAGAAGAAGCTATACATCGGCGCGCTCTTCCCAATGAGCGGAGGCTGGCCCGGAGGGCAAGCCTGCCTCCCCGCCGCAAAGATGGCCTTGGCTCTGGTCAACCAGAGGGCCGATATTCTTCCCGACTACGAGCTGGAGTTGATTCATTACGACAGCATGGTGAGTAACTTGCTCTCTCTCTCTCTTTCCAGCAGATTTCAAATAGTATTGCAATGGTGTTATTGCCAAGCGATAGTCACCGTAGCTGGGTCATGGCAAATACGGTTTGAAGTTGTTTTATTTTTGAAGCGCATTCGAAGATTGTGTTCTTGAGGCATTTCTAATATTCCATGAGCTAGCCAGAATGGGCTGGCTGGCTGGCTGGCTGGCTGGCTGGCTGGCTGGCTGGCTGGCTGGCTGGCTGGCTGGCTGGCTGGCTGGCTGGCTGGCTGGATGGATGGCTGGATGGATGGCTGGCTGACTGACTGACTGGCTGGCTGGCTGGCTGACCTTCCAAAGTATGATGAGGCTACCCAAATTGGAAATCCAGTAGCGGGCGCAGTCTAAGAAGCGTGGCCACTTGATGGGTGTCCACTCTCTGGAGGCACGCATGCTACGCTGAGCTTTCTCCCCTTCATTGTCACACGGCTTTGTTGTCCTTATGGCATTCAAAACAGAGACAAATCAATACAATTGTGGATTGAGAGGAAAATGAATTTGCGTTTGCTGCAAACATTGGACTTTCACACCGGTGCAGATTTTATTTCCCGGCGTCCGACAACGTCAACAACAATGTAAAAGAATCAATGACGATTTCAGTGGCGTCGTTATTCAAATTGCCAGACAAAATATTCCTCCAGTTGTATTTTTTTTCATGTTGTTCAGCAATGAAGATGAATGGCCTTGTCCCAGAACATTACTTCCACTGATGACTTTGTATATTTGGGATCAAGAGCAGTCAGTCCCCTTTCAAAAGTTTCACTCGTCTCATGAGTGCAAGAAGCTTTGGTCATTTCCCTAATCTTGGCCTTGTTATTTTCCGATTGCTGAGCTCGTATATTCCCGAGCAGGATGCCCTGCTCAAAGACGAAACTAAAAAAGGAGCATTATTTTGTCCCCTATAACAAAATTGGTAATGACACAAAGGCACGGGGAGATGCGCTGTGACATGCTGGTGGATGCTTTCAAAAGTATCGCAGTGATTTGTCCCCGTTTCAAACGCCAGAGGCGAAGCGAGGAGGCTGTTGGGTGGCATTGGATGGCAATTGCCATGACAACAGTAACCTTGGCAACTTGACTTCAAACAAACGCTATTTGGGCTCTCCGACTCAATCAAGACCAGCGCAGCAGCAGCAGCAGCAGCAGCAGCAGCAGCAGGATAAACAAGAGCAGATGAGTGACGCTTGATTTTCTGCTGGAAAGTGACGCTGAGGTTCATCGAAGAAATAGCGCCTTGGCTCCCTCCCTGCCTCCCTCCCTCCCTCCCTTCCCTCTGCCTGACCGTTGCCAGCCAATCAGCAACAAAGGCTGCATCATTAGGTGCTAAACCAAGCAGAGAATTTCTTACTTTTATGCAATCTGCAGGAAAGCTGATTAAATGTCCTGTGCTTGGGTGCTGAAGTAAGAGGCCAGGTCCCAAAGGTGAAGGAAGCCATGCGTGGCTGGGCTTGCATGCGGAACCTATAGCATCCGATTTAAATGGGCCGGTGCCAGTGCCGGTGCCAGTGATTTCCCCAGAGTCACCGGCCGGCCGGGGGTTAATCGCTAACTGGGTTGGCGCAAGGGCTTTGACTGATTGACAGGCTAATCCTTCAATGGTGAGGGGACAACAGCTTGTTCCATTCGCCATTAAACTGGCTTGAAAGAACCCAAAAGCCATCAAACCCCAGCCAGCGAAAGTGGGATGGATAACGCCGGCCAGCCGGCCAGCCAGCCAGCCGGCCGGCCAGCCAGCCAGCCAGCCAGCCAGCCAGCCAGCCAGCCAGCGCGCCGCTTCTTTGTGATTATCACTCAGCCAAATTGATGAGTTGAGCATGGCTTGCCGGCCTGCTTTGGATTGTTGCTCTTGTGCTATTGCTTGATGAATATAGAGGAGCTATATGGCAGGGTTCACCTGATGTCTTATCATAGAAAATGAAAGTAAATAATGATTCATTGAGGAAAGTGTCAAAGGTACAAGGCAGCTGCATATTTGCCAACGCAATATCCCAGCCCAGCCCAGCACAGCAGCTCACATCAGGTGTCCGGGGAGCGCTCTTGAATCAACCCGGAGTGATTAATATGCCGCATCTGGGTGATTAGAATTTCATTAATACATTTCCACCAATATGATTTGCGCGTGCACCGACGCCGTGTCTCGTCCTGCCTCCATCGTGACAAACGCCATATCGGGTAGTCAGTCCACTGCGGGGAAATAAAATCATCCAATTTGAGCTTGGCAGCTGAAAAGAGTTGTCATTGTGATTTGAATCAAAAACTCAATAACATGATGGATTTGTTTTCAACAAAAAAAGAACTCATCCCTTAGTGGACACATCTAATAATGATGGCCACCCCAAGATCCTTAAAAAGCAAGCATCAACACTGAAAGTAACCCATTTGTCATGCATACATGACACAATGGTATTTGTTCTCACTGAGGTACTTTAGTTTTTCCATGCAGTGTTATGAAATCATGATAATGGAGCAAATCATGATTGAAAAGCCAAGCAAGCAAGCAAGCAAGCCAAGAGAAAGCCAACCCTGTGTGTGTGTTTTGCACTCGGAGACGTGATTAATATGCCGTTAGCATTATCACTTCAATTGCTTATTGATTTTTCATTTACTACAAGTTGTAAATGGAAAGCCAGGCGTACCATTTGGATGTGACTCCAGGTAATGGAACTTGACTGCTAGGTAAATGTTTTTGGCCAGCCGGCTGGCCGGCCTCCGCCTGTCAGATGACCTTGAAACATGGCTCACCTTGCTTTCTTGCCAATGCATGTGGGCTCCCTTCACATGAGAGCTGACATGTTGCTATGTCTATTGAGCAACAGTTACTCACTCACTTCAATGTGATCCAATCCATTGGTCTATCCTGAACGTCAACGTCGACTCAAGTACCGCTTGTGCCTTGCGTCTTGACCGCGAGCCGCACTATTTGTGTGTGTGTGTGTGTCAACAGTGCGATCCCGGAGAAGCCACCAAGCTCCTTTATGACCTTCTGTACACAGAACCCATCAAGATCGTACTGATGCCCGGCTGCAGCTCAGTGTCCACGCTGGTGGCTGAGGCCGCTCGCATGTGGAACCTTATCGTGGTAAGACTCGAAAAGCAAAGTGCACATTACAAAAAAGCAATGTCGTTTTCTTTCGTTCTTTCTTTCTTTCTTTCTTTCTTTCTTTCTTTCTTTCTTTCTTTCTTTCTTTCTTTCTTTCTTTCTTTCTTCCTTCCTTCCTTCCTTCCTTCCTTCCTTCCTTCCTTCCTTCCTTCCTTCCTTCCTTCCTTCCTTCCTTCCTTGGCTGGGCTCATGCAACTTACAGCCTGCTGTAAACAAAGTCAACCACGCAATCGAAATACTCGGAAACATTACAACCCCCTAGAAACACTTTAACGACATCACTTACTGCACTTTGCTCATTACACTTACTGCTGACACAAATGTTTAAGCATGTGGAGGAGGAAAAAAAAAAAAAAAAAAAGCCTACTCCACCCGTATGTGTCTAACGATGATGTCATTGTCTTCTGCTTGCGAAAGGTCCACTCTTGCATTTTTCATGCAGTCGCTCAGTTGGCTATTTATATGAAAGCGTCGGCGGCGGCCCGTATATTGTCTACTATTGTGCACGCGGGGCTCGGAGGAGGTTGGGATCCTTTCCGTGAAAAGCTGGCTCACTTCAACTGGATATTTATTCACAGCGCCGAAACACTAGTCACACTCGTATTCCCACCTGCGGTTAGTTTAACGACATTCTTCATCCTATCTATGGGCCGGAGGGAGGGAGGGAGGGAGGGAGGGAGGACGCCGAGGGAGGACGAGGCCGCCGCCGCCGCCGCCGCCGCCGCTGTGGAAAGAATCCATAGCAAATCTACAAAGCTTCCAGAGAATGAGTAAAGTCACAGAGGGAAGCTTCAAGTGGCTGTCCAGGGGCTTCAAAGCTGCCATTTCCCATAGCAACGTGGCTGGCTGTTAACGTCGCGACGCTTTCTTCGATCCAAGAGGTGCCGATAAAGATGATGTCATTAAGAAATGCAGAGTTGTCCCCTGAGCAAAACATTTGGATGAAATTCTGCGGCTTGGGAAGATCAAATGGCCATTCAGATGCAGCATGACAAACAATTCCTCTTTTGTATTATTTTGGTGCCTGATTTCCCTTCATTGGTTGACAATCTTTTTCTTCTTCTTCTTGCCTCTCAGTTATCGTACGGGTCCAGTTCTCCAGCTCTGTCCAATCGCCAGCGCTTTCCTACTTTCTTTCGCACTCATCCGTCGGCCACCTTGCACAACCCCACTCGAGTGCAGCTCTTCCAGAAGTGGAAGTGGACCAAGATTGCCACCATTCAGCAGACCACAGAAGTTTTCACATCGGTGAGCCATCCAGCTTTGTGTTGTGTTGAAGCATGCGACCGAAAGCAGTGACGCAAGTGTATCCAACAAAGAAGGAAGAGAGAGGAGGCTTATTTATGGTGGTGTGCTTGCAAGGTGACTTTGAAAAGGACACTGGCTTGTTTTCTTTCTTTCTTTCTTTCTCATTTCCCATTTGCTCAGCGCTCCTTATTTGTCACCTCGCCTTATCTGTCTCCTAGCTAAACCGCCACGGTGAGCTCTGTAAACAAGCCGCTCATCTTCTCATTTCTTTCTTCTGTGGCTTTGTGTGGCCTCCCTTTTGTGTCCGACTCTTTCATTGCCAGACCCTGGACGATCTGGAAGAGAGGGTGAAGGAGGCCGCCATTGAAATCAGCGTTCGGCAGAGTTTCCTCACTGACCCAGCCGTGGCTGTCAAAAACCTGAAGGTGCCTCAAATTCCCAAGCACACTGACTGACGTCTTTTATGCTGCAGCTGCTTGCTGCCATTTCCAGACGGCCACAATCCATTTCCAATGAGCTTTCATTTGCTCCAATTTCAAATGTGGAGGCAACTTCCTTTACATTTGCTCTATTGGCTGAAATTGAGATCTCTGGCTAATTTGCCATTTTTCAGACTTGCCGCCACTTGTGCTGAGAATCTCTCACACACACACACAAGTGTTTTTCTATCGAGCACAGACACACGCAGCTGAGTCCAAAAATAATATGTTCCTGCACGTACAGGCTGTCTCATGCGCTCTGCTTGCATCAACGATGAGAAGCTTTAGATGAGTGAATGTGCAGCAGCCTCTATACAGCTTGTGGGTGCGTCTTTTGTGGTTAGCTTAAGCTCCCCGTTATGTGTCAGCGCCGGAAGCAAATATTGGCTGGAGCCGATACACGTGGTGACAGAAATACGTACGCTCTTCCAAATGTGGGCCAATTTTAGACAGGGATGGATGGATGGATGGATGGATGGATGAATGGATGGATGGATGGATGGATGGACGGACGGACGGACGGACGGATGCATGCATGGATGGATGGACGGATGGACGGACGGACGGACGGATGGACAGACAGACGTTTTTTTTCAGTCAGCACGACAGGATCATTTCAACACACTTTGATTCATAGGTATCAATAATGCATGTCGTTAGAGCTCATTATCATTTGAACAGTCAGTTTGGAGAATTGAATTTTGTATCCAGCAGTATTCCAATTTTGTAACCCTAATCGGAAGAAGCAAATTATCGTATGCATGTCATTTCAAACCCACCATTATATTATTAGCCTCACTCAATTTCTTATTGCAATATTAATTTGGATATTCAAATTCCTTCCTTCCTTCCTTCCTTCCTTCCTTCCTTCCTTCCTGGCCTCGCTTGCATGTGTGTACGTGCTGGCTCTCTCGCTGGCTCGCTGGCTCGCTCGCTCGTTGGCTCACACTCTCTTAAGAATGACCTTGCCACAAACGCTGGCCTCGATTTAATGTGCAGGATTAATTAGTTGTTGGAATGGAAACCATGGCAACAGCACTAATATCACCAGGGGAGAGAAAGTCGCGGTTCAGCAAATCCGTCCGTCTGTCCGTCCATCCGCACCGTGAGGCCTGTTGCGTTCTTTTCATGTGCAGCCGCGTGGGTGGCTGAGCGACTGACTCTCTTTTCTTTCTCCCTCTTTCAAGCGTCAGGATGCCCGAATCATTGTTGGCCTCTTCTATGAAACCGAAGCCAGGAAGGTCTTCTGCGAGGTCATTTTTCCTTTTGCTCTTCCTGATATTTATCGGCGGCCGGCCGTGTGCGCTTGCCGTCAAAAAGAAACGCAATGTTCCATAAGTTGATTGTGTGTTTAAAGACAGTGAGAAGGAGAGATTTCTTTGCGCATCTTAAACGATGCGCTGGTCCTCCGAGCAACTCCAGTTTTATAGGACAGTCTAGCCACTGGAAGTAGCCCAACATCAGAATAGTATGCAATCTTTGTATGTGTAAAAGCCTCATAAAATGTTCCGAAATGATATATTAAAGTACCTTATCAGTGCTTGACATTTGGGAGCAATAATTTTCAAAAAAAGGAGCACACAGCACATGAATTCTCCTCTCACGTCCAAACTCTCATTATCTCCAAACTCCTCCGAGGTCTAAGTGACCCAGCTCATATGAAATGATCTTCCGGATTATGAATGTTTCTCTTCTGAGAGCAAAGTTCCATCACGTGGCGTAGTGAGTAAATTCACACCAAAACAGCCCTTCCTAGAGGACCCCAAGGAGGGAGTCCTCCCTGCCTTGCCTTTCAGTCCCCCAAATGATCAATATTAATCTCACTCAATGACAGTTGTTGCTCATGCCTCCCTCCCATTGTCAGGTTTACAAGGAGAAGCTGTACGGGAAGAAATACGTGTGGTTCCTCATCGGCTGGTACTCCGACAACTGGTTTAAAATCAACGATCCGGCCGTCAACTGCACGGTGGAGCAAATGACAGAAGCCGTGGAAGGTCACGTGACCACTGAGATTGTCATGCTCAACCCGGAGACCGTACGAGGAGCTTCCAACCTGGTGAGACGTGAAGAGTGGTGCTTCATCTCGCAACTGAATATTGTTGGCAATATACCCAATGCCGCTAATATACAATGGTCAGACATTCAACATGCTTCAATAGTGTCTGCTTGTACTTTCTCCGATGGATTTGCGAAACAAGCCAACCATCTGGCATGTCTGGCAAGTTTCTCTTCTCCCTCAAATGAAGGCTTTTTGGGGTTTTTTGGTGGTATCGCAAGAGCTAGTGGGATCTTCACGCCTGAATCGATTGCAATTTGTAAGTCTCAGGAAATCCATCGAAGGCTTTTTGAATTTTCCGCTGACCGACCATGACTTGATTGTCAAACGCAGTCATGTAGTCATCCGGTTGCGTTGTACGACTGTACTGTGTGACCAAGTGAGACGACAACATCTAGAGAGAAAAAAAAAATCCACACCTTCCTACGAGGATGCAAAGATGGCGTACGGGTCATTACATCTCCAGCCGCATGGCGCATTTTCTTCCGGCGTAGTGTAACGACATCGTCCCAGCGGCAAATGGGCCGACCCGACCAAAAGTATGAGCGCCCCCCCCACCCCGCTTTGCGGTGCCTGCCGTTCTACAATTTGGACAGATGGAGTTCTGCCCCGCTGGTTGGTGTCTTCTGCATAGTAGAATGCTAATTGAAAGAAAGAAATGGCAACAGGCACCGACCGAGTGGGACCAAAGGCGTCTCATCTATTGTAACGTGCTTGAGCTCTGTTCCCGTGCCACAGTTGTCTAGCCTCGGTAAAAGTTGCAGGAATGCGTTTCATTCTTCCTTCTTTTTTTCTTTTTTTCTCTCAAACGTGAAACTGGAACGCCGAGAAGGATGGTATAAATGATTCAAGAGTGTCGATTTCAAAGGCTTTGAGAAGGGAGGCACTGCTCTTAGCTGGATCCGAGAGAGAGACCTTACAGCAGTCATTATTCATGACTTTTGGACCACTGACTATATCCCTTTTGGGTGAATCATCATCATCATCATCAGTGTAACGTTTCCTAAAGGCTGCGTGTGAATGAATAATCACGACTAGAAAAGATGGGAGCCTTGCGTCCTTTTGCTCTCCTTGTTCTTCGATGTATCTAGTGCACATGGACCTGTCTTGCTTTTTCTTTCTAGACCTCCCAGGAATTTCTCGAGCAGCTGATGTCAAAGCTGGGGGGCAAAAACTCCGAGGAGACGGGCGGCTTTCAAGAAGCCCCCCTGGCTTACGACGCCGTGTGGGCTCTGGCTCTGGCGCTCAACAAGACGGTGGGAGCTCTGAAGGCCAAAGGTCGGCGCCTGGAAGATTTCAATTACAACAACCGAGACGTAACGGCCGAAATCTACCGTGCCCTCAACACCAGCTCTTTCGAGGGCGTTTCGGTGAGTATGAAAATGAGAGGGCTATTATTAACCAGCCGGATGAATCTGGAGGGAAGGTGGAGACAAGTGCCAACGTTCAAATTCAGCCCGTTTCTTCCAGGGTCACGTGGTATTTGACGCCCAAGGTTCTCGGATGGCCTGGACTCTCATTGAACAGCTCCAAGGTAGACGTCAGCTTGTTGAAAATGGAATCGGTTACAATCGTGAGGTCCACGTGCTGTCAAAAGAAAGTCGTCGTCGTACGTCATGCGGACGCATTTACGGACGGACGGTGTATTGAGGTTTAGCTGCTCATGTGAGAACATTGGAAAGGCGGATTGGAAAGTATCCAAGATGTCCATCAGTTGCACATTTGTTGCAAATGATAGAAGAAGATTGGGACTGGAGCTCAAAATGTCGGCCACAATATATGAAATGAGTTTGCCTGAGCAATACGCTATTGAGTTGGACAAGTCTTTTGGTATTAAACATTGCTAGCAGGGCTCGCTCAGTCAAGCACGCTCACATTCTCTCTCTCTCTCTCTCTCTCTCTCTCTCTTTCTTTCTTTCTTTCTTTCTTTCTTTCTTTCACAGGAGGAAGCTATAAGAAGATCGGCTACTACGACAGCACCAAAGGCAATCTGTCCTGGTATGGGAACGACAAATGGATTGGTGAGAATCATTCATCTCTCCTTCTTTCTTTTCTTTTCTCTTCTCTCTCTCTCTCTCTTTATCACTGTCCCGGCCCTCCTCCTATACCTTCCAATGACGCCGCACCCTTCCGAGTTGTTAATGCTCGCCATGGAACGGCGGCAGCGATGTGAGCCACCGCAGTTAAACGTCACGCCACGCAACAAATATTCCATTCCATTTTCTAATTAGAAACGAGCACTTGAAGACAGTGGAAGCGATGCAATGAATGGAAGGTGCCGCTTGAATTGCAATCTGGGCGCTAATAGCGTGGGGCTCCCTGGGTGACCTTGACTTTCACCAATCACTATGGCAGAGGCAATGCGTGTGTCATTTCAGTTTCCCTCAACACACCAAATCTCTTGCGCCGACAAATACGGAGAAGGGATGTATGTGAAATGGACTATTCCGAAGACGGACGGACGGACGGACGGACGGAGCTGTCGCGAGTGCCGTCTCGTGCAACTGGGATTGGAAAGCACAAGGCTATGATGTCTATTTTCCATGATTCTATAAATGTACAAAAGCCTTCATCTACACGTAGCACTTTCGGTGACAGGAATTATAGCTCGTCACGGTTGATCAATTATTCATAGATGGACATCTGTTATTCAAAAAGAAAAAAAGGTCAGGCGTTGGCATCGGCTGAAATGAAATCCAAATATGTGAGCAGCAACGGATGATTCAAATCAGTCAAGCCAAGTGTGGCACCAATCACCTTCCGACTGCGCTGAGCAAAACGGGGCCCACGAAAAATGCTGCCAAACACAGGCACGAAAAACGCCGGCGACGGGCACATTTCCTCCTGCATGGAGATCAGCGTATTGCTGCCGCTGGCGCAGCCGTCCAGCGCAAATAGCATGGCCGTCCTTTTGGAACGTTTCAAAGCAATCTGGCTGCCAAAGGGTCCAAAACGTTCTTTTTGTTGCTGGCCGCTGTAGGAAATAGACGGACGGATCCTGCAGGCTGGACTTTGGCCAAGACTGCATTAAAGGCTGTGCGTGCGTGCGTGCGTGCGTGCGTGCGTGCGTGCGTGCGTGCGTGCGTGCGTGCGTGTGCGTGCCTGCGCGTGTGTGTACGTGCGTGCGTGCGTGTGCGCCATGCAACTAACAAAGCCACCATGTCAGCCAAGCAACCTTTCCCTCTGCTGAGGGAAGGGAAGGCAGGGGATGCACTGACCTCCACAAATGTTCGACTCGTGCATGTGTGTGTGTGTGCGTGTGTGTGTGCGTGTGGTCATGCATCCTCCAACGTGTCTGCCTGGGCCATCTGGACGGAAGGTCATCAGATGCTTTTGGACAGGGCAAAAGCCAGTTAGGCACTCTTTGCTGTGTGCCAGCCAGCCAGCCAGCTAGTCGCCTCTACAAAGATGTCATTCTCTCTGCTAGCCACAGGAGACGATTAGAATACAGCCCAGTTGTACGCTTAGTGCCATACAGGCAAGTATCAGGGCATCAAAATTTGATGATGACTGTTTGCGACCATCATTGCCGGCCGGCCGGCCAACATCTTTTGCAACCTTGAACTCTCTTTCCTTTCCACACACATTGGAAACAAATGCTTGGGCTGTGGGGAGAAAAAAAAAAAACTCCAAAATAATGCATTCAAAGAAAAGAACACCGCTTCCATGGAGGAGTCGTGGTTGTGTTTTGGATTGGCTCAAAGCATAACATAGCTACCTGCGTCCAATTTGTAACATCCAACTGTTTGCCCTTGTCATATCTGGGCTCCTGCTCTGTCTCACCTCAGTGTATTTGCTCACTATCTCCTCTCCGTGGCAAGCACACCACTGCTGCATGGGTGCCTTCCTCTCATATTGCCTTGGTAACCATTACGGGGCTTGTCGCCATGGTAACATGTATTCCCATCGCACCATCAAGGGCAGGGAGAGGTTTTAGTGTGAAGCTGATCATATTTTCCCACAGGACTCCCTGTTACATGGATTACATGGATGACATGTACACACACGTACGCACACACAAGTTGAATGAGACCTTTGAGCTGAAAGTCAGTCGTCTCAGCAAAAGCCAAAGTGGTTCCAGTTGTGTTGAAATGACAAAGTGCCCGCAATGTTTGGCGTAGGGATTTGTCATTTCCTTGATGGGCCCATTCCCTTCCTTCCTTCCTTCCTTCCTTCCTTCCTTCCTTCCTTCCTTCCTTCCTTCCTTCCTTCCTTCCTTCCTTCCTTCCTTCCTTCCTCCCTCCCAACCTTCCCTCCCAACCTTCCCTCCCTCCCTCCCTCCCTCCAATAGCAAAGTGTCAATGTGTGATTGTCTTGTCATTGTCTCTCCTTGCTAGGCTCCGGCCCCCCCGCAGACCAGACCATGGTCATTGAGGAGTTTCGCTACCTCTCCCAGAAGCTATTTGTGTCCATGTCTGTGTTTTCGAGTGTGGGAATCCTGCTGGGCATCATCTGCCTCACTTTCAATATCTACAACAGCAGTGTCAGGTACATGATTTGATATTCTTCTACTTGTTACTTTTTCATACTTGACATCAAAAGGATGATGGTGACAATTTGGCAGGCAGGCAGGCAGGCAGCCAGGCAGGCAGGCAGGCAGCCAGGCAGCCAGCCAGCCAGGCAGGCAGGCAGCCACGCAGGCAGCCACGCAGGCAGCCAGGCATATGTATGTCAACATTTAGCCGCTCATTGAAGTGCCTTTACGGCTCATGGCAATTTGCTCCAAATCTCTAAATATTTGATGCGCCTTATTGACGAAGGGGTTGCGCATGCATGTTTTATTTGTAGTCTGGTGCGAAAGGGTTCAAGCCCCGATTGTTTTGCTTCTGACACCGAGCCTGCTGGCTTTTTTGATCCGCTTTATTGCGCTTTCTGCTTGACGCTCACTGCACTTTGGGGTGTCGTTTTCAACTTTTCCCTGGCAGAAGAAAACTTTCGACGCTAAAGCACAGTTAATGGAACAAACGTGGTGAAACATGATGCAATTAAAGGGGCCAGATATTTCCCAGCAGGCTTTGCAAAAAAGCTATCATGAGATTCAATGTTTTGTTTACATGAAGCACGCAGAAGAATGATGATGTTAGGCGCAAATTGGATGCGCAAACGTTGTGTCGTTGCGGCCGCTCGGCGATACTAAAAGTCGGCGTTCTTCTGAAAAGTAGCAGCACCGTGCTGCAAATGAGAGGCTGGCCGTTATTCACCATGGCCTGTGCTAAAATCTACGGATTTATTTCATTGGATCCTTTTGCTCAACGCATCATCGACGGCCAGAGCAAATTTGCAAGCGAGCTACGATGTTTGCAAGCTGTACTTTCTCACGGGAATTCAAATTCAAGCCGCAAAGAAGAAGTGTGACATCACTCACTGTACGAAGAAAGAGGAGAGGCCAGAAGAAGCATGTGCTACGGATTTGAAGTCAACTCGCAGCCTCCCAGCTCCTGGAGGACGTCGTACATTTGCTTGCTATCTGGGGCTTTCGACCATCACTGCTAATCACGAAGCCACCCGTCATGGGAATGCAAGACTCAACGGGACGATGACGAACTTTGTCTGTATGGAGTTGAAGGAAATGTTTGTGGTTTGTGCGCAGGTATATTCAAAATTCCCAACCCTACCTTAACAACATGACGGCAGTGGGCTGCATGATGGCGCTGGCTGCCATCTTCCCTCTGGGCATTGATGGCCTTCATGTCCGCAGGAAGCATTTCCCTGTCGTCTGCCAGGTACGTTCTCTCAATCACGGAATTTTCTTGGGAGCAAATGCACAGTTGCCATGGAGACGGACGGTCGGTCGGACCCGGCTTTATATAGACATTTCGACGCTGGGCGGCTCTGGGTCCCATAAGTGCGGCGAGGGAGGGATTGGGAAATCCTGAGCCCCAACTATATTCAAATTCCAAACGTTATCGGCATTCTCCTACGTTATGTGATGTACGACCGACATTTGGTCAGCCCTGAGCAATTGACAATGGGCTGCGCTGCAAAGCAGAGTGTGAGGCATCCCTCCAGTCGCAATATCCATCAACATAGCATGTGAGTGAGTGAGTGAGTGAGTGAGTGAGTGAGTGAGTGAGTGAGTGAGTGAGTGAGTGAGTGAGTGAGTGAGTGAGGCAGTGAGGCAGTGAGGCAGTGAGGCAGTGAGTGAGTGAGTGAGTGAGTGAGTGAGTGAGTGAGTGAGTGAGTGAGTGAGTGAGTGAGTGAGTGAGGCAGTGAGTGAGGCAGTGAGTGAGGCAGTGAGTGAGGCAGTGAGTGAGGCAGTGAGTGAGAAAGAAAGTATTTGAAAATTCCCCTTTAACTGCAGAAAGAGCGTAAAGATGAAACAGGTCACTTTTGAATGGTTAACCCCACAAATGGATTGAGCAGCCAGGGCAGAGCTCTGCATTTCCACATTGCTGCTCATGGTTAATATTCTGCTTTGCCTTGGCACCGGCAATACAAAGCAAGCGCTAAATATACCTACCTACACAGTTAATCCTCGAGCTGACGTCTCACGAGAGAGTCCGACATCACGCACCATCATGACTCAACACGCACGTGGTGCGTTTCATCAGCGCTCTTATATGACTTCAAATTGTTTTCCTAATTGCTTGCACAAGTACATATTTGACCTCAGAGCAGGAAGATGTTGCCCTCAAGGCTGTCAAGTGCATGTGTGAAGCTTCTTTGCCTGTCTTTGCTTAGTTCCGTCTTTGGCTGCTGGGTCTGGGCTTCAGCCTCGCGTATGGAAGCATGTTCACCAAGATCTGGTGGGTCCACACGGTCTTCACCAAGAAGGATGAGAAGAAGGAGAAGAAAAAGGTAATGGGGAAAGGCAAGCTGGAGATGGGATTGACTCTACGTAGTACGTAGCCCAGCTTCCAGTTGAGCTTTATTCAATCCTCCTCCCCATCTCCGTCAAGCGCGAGCTCCCTTTGTTGCTGTATCCCCCAATCATCTTTTAGCCATCCATCCATCCATCCAGCCAGCCAGCCAGCCAGCCAGCCAGCCAGCCAGCCAGCCAGCCAGCCAGCCAGCCAGCCAGCCAGCCAGCCAGCCAGCCGGCCAGCCAGCCAGCCAGCCAGCCAGAGTAGCCTGACACCTGTTCCTCTATTCCCCACTGGATGGCTGCTCTTTGTTCCTCCTTTCTGTCCCGGCCCAGTGCTTTGAGGGCAAATTGAATTGGCCTGTGTTAGATCATGGTTTTTTTGGGAGCGGCTCTGTCTGGCGGGGCTTCCCAAATGCATCAAGATTGTTTCCAATGTGTGCCTTTTTCTGCCCCTGCTGTAGCACCTGGAGCCATGGAAGCTCTACGCAACCGTCGGCGTTCTGCTCGCCGTCGACTTTTTCTCTCTGGTCATCTGGCAGATTGTGGATCCTTTACATATCACAGTGGAGGTAGGATGAGTCCCATCGCGATCTGGCTCATAGAAATGAGGATGAGGATGAGGATGATGAGAAGGAGGATCTTTCCCTGTCTTGATGTCGTTTGCACGGAAACAGAAGTTCACCCGAGAAGCCCCGAAAGGAGACCTGGATGTTCTAATCCAACCTTTATTGGAGCATTGCAGTTCTGAGAAAATGAACACCTGGCTGGGTAGGTTGAATATTTGAACTGAAATGTATTTGACCATTTTCTGTTGCTTCTTTCATGAACACGACCAAAAATGAGAGACCAAAGAGATTCTTGTCTAGTGTGAACATAAGGGCTGCAATAACAGATTCACACTCATGAAGAGTCACAACCTTTGGCCTTTTTTTTGGATATTGGCTCGATTGTGTCCACTTTGAAAAGCAAGCGTCTCACTGTTTGTGCGCAGGCGTGGTGTCCGCTCACAAAGGCTCGCTGTCTCAATGTTTGTGCGCAGGCGTGGTGTACGCTTACAAAGGCTTGCTGCTGCTGCTCGGCATCTTCCTGGCTTACGAAACCAAGTCGGTGTCCACGGAGAAAATCAACGACCACCGAGCCGTGGGCATGGCCATCTATAATGTGGCTGTGAGTTCCGCAAGCACTTTGGATTGAAGCGCATTGCTCTGTGATGAAGTATGAATGTATGTTCGGTGTCACGCTGGTTCCTTTTCCTCTGGTGGAGGCCCGCTTCTCTTTTTGCAATGCTGTCAGCCGTCGTTTGACAGCTTGGGCTTTGCGCTTTTGGCAAACATTATTCTTGCCGCGCCCAAACATTCCATTTAATGTTCCGCCATCGGTCCAGACGCCTTGGATTTCCAAAATCAATGTCACAAAAATTGACACGCTCAATTTCCAAAGATCAAAACATGACCACTTTTGTGTGTAGAGTGAATCAAAAATGACTCGGACCGTATTTGGACTTCCTGAAACATAAAGTAGCTGACGTCTGTTTAGCGACTCGACGGGGCTTTGGATGGAATCATCGCTTTGATGGATCCGTTTGTCCTCTGAGTAATTGCATTTGGGCCCTGAAGGAGATTGCTTGGCTTGGGTGTCTCTGAAAAGAGTTTCCTTGTTGACCTGCCTGCAATCACATCAGCGGCGCAGTGTTGCAATCGAGACAACAAACACTCTTATTAGGATTTGAATTCCTTTCGCTTCTTGCGAGTTGTGCACTGCCGCTAGATTGCCTTGGATTTCAGTCATTTCTATCTAGACCGATTGAACAAAAAAAATGTATTTCCTCCAATGTCAGTGGCCACGATGAGCCTTTTGTGTCTTTGGCTCAGGTGCTGTGTTTGATCACCGCCCCCGTCACCATGATCCTGTCCTCTCAGCAGGACGCCTCGTTCGCCTTTGCCTCCCTGGCCATCGTTTTTTCCGTCTACATCACCCTGGTGGTTCTGTTTGTTCCCAAGGTAAAAGCGCACCAGCGTCACTCGTTTGAATCGATGGCCGTAGGTGTCGTCATCTGAGCCGCTACAAGCGTCGTCCGTCCGTCCATCCATCCACCCATCCGTCCGTCCGTCCGTCCATCCATCCACCCATCCATCCATCCATCCATCCATCCATCCATCCATCCATCCATCCATCCATCCATCCATCCATCCATCCATCCATCCATACCCACCCACTCATCCATCCATCCATCCATCCGGCTGGCTTTTGCAGATGCGTCGTCTGATCACGAGGGGTGAGTGGCAATCCGATGCTCAGGAGACCATGAAGACCGGTTCGTCCATGAACAACAATGACGAGGAGAAATCCAGGCAACTGGAGAGAGAAAACAAGGAGCTTCAGAAGATTATACAAGAAGTAAGACAAACACTTTTTTAACACATGACCCACAGTGTCAAGTTGAACGCATGAACACTACACCTCAAATAAATGTGCGCGTGAAAGCACTGAAGCTGCTTTTGGAATGAATTTGTCAGAAAGAAGAACGCGTATCAGAGCTGAGGAACCAGCTGTCTGAGCGACAGGCCCTTCGATCCAGGAGAAGGCCATCCACCGTCTCCAATCAAAACAACAGCGCAGCCCAAGTGGGCATGCCCGCCACCGACCCCCGATCCTTGGCCCCGCCGCCGGGCTACCCTGCGCCCGCTCCTGATCCGCACGTCGTCCCGCCGTCCTTCGGCAATTCCTCCAGCCTCTACCGGCCCGACGGCAAAACGGGCCGCAATAACTGTCACGCCAGCCGGCTGCAGATGCTCTACAAATGAGCTGAACGGAAACCACCGCTTTTCCTGATGCTCTACGAAGGTACCACGTGTTGACGGATGGACCAAATCAGGTACGACACCTTCAAAAGATTCAGACACAGGATGCGATTTTGTCATATCCGAGCGGTGAGTCATGGAAAGTGGGATTTAGAAAAGTGTTCCTTGTTGACACTTTGCTGAGCATATCCAACCCCACCCCCCGTTAAGGACGAAGCGTTTGCCGAGATTTACTCTTCAAGCAAGCCGTTCACATTTTGCTCCTACTTTTCCATCAGCAATTTTTTTTACTATAAGTCATTTCAGAGTATGTCGCAAAAAAAATGCATCAAGAAGAAGGAAAATGACTTTGGATGCCTTCCCACCACCACCAGCACCACCATCAATCACCTTCTGACAAAAAAAGTCCATTTCATGCACTGCTTTCCAACCTTGAGTTGGACTAAACACACCATTTCCTGACTAATCTGACTTCTTCATCTCTGTGACTTCTGATACTACTCCACCTGCTTGCTCCCTCATTCTTAAAAGTAAAAATGTTGTCTTAACTCAAGATGGCTGCAACATCCTTCTCATTTGGACATTTCTGCTTTTGTCCCATTCTGGATCAAGTTGATGTCCATGTTCCACACGCAAAGTGGGCACCAAACATTTTCTCTCCAGCTCAAGCAATAAATGGGAAGATCTTGTATTTTGCTGGTCCCACAGACTCTGTTGGCTTCATTTTTAAATGTGGCATTATTTGGTTTGCTGTTGTTATTTGTTGTTTTTTTTTTTCTATTGCACATGACTTTCTCCATTTATGGTAGTTTTTGGTTGAAGGAACAGAGGGGGAAAAAAGGAGCCATGCTCTACTGTTTAAAGGTTCCATAATCTGGTGTCAAAAATGTCTTTGAATGATGTGGTTTAATGGTGTAGTGTATTTGAAACACATTTCATTTCACTTGAATTGGTCTACGACCATTTTATGGAGCGACCGATTGATGCATGTCCTTAATTCATGTTCAAAAATTGGCATAGTCACTCAAAAAGGCCATTCGGTGCTGAAATGAGCGGCTGCCGTGTAATGACTCTATTTTTTGTTCTTGCATCTTGTGATACATACAGCTGCAGTCGTATTTTCAACGGTGGTAAAACCTTTCACTTTAGATACGTACTACATCGTTCTAAAAATCGACACGTTCAAAAACAAACAAGACCCAACACTTATTTGAATGTCTATTGTCGGATCCATTTGGTGTCAGGGAGTTTTGTTTTTTCTTGCTCAAAGCAACAGCTCTTCCCATTTTTACTTTCACTTCCAAACGTTTGGCATATAAAAAGAGGAACAATTGGCTAAAATCATCCTCAAACCGAAACCTAAGACATTTGACGGTGCCGATGAGTTTGCCGTTTGAAATTAAAGTGCCCATGAAATTGCAACAACCTCGTTGATTTGAAATCCTTGGTTGCAATAAAATGAAACGTTAACAGGATGCCGTTGTGAGTCAGCATTTGTTTGTTGCCCAATGTGACGCAAGGCCAAAACAGTCGTGGCGAAAGCAAACTTCATATTCATATTAGCAGTACGAATTGAACGGTTTCCTCCCGAGAGACGAGGGAGGCTTTCGCTTCTTGATCTGACTTCATCACCTTGCATTTCTTGACCTTTTATTGCTGTCAGGTTCAATCGCTATCTGCACTGTGAAGCACCGCCACTATCAATGTCAATGTAGCGTTAGCGACATGCGAGCCGACGACAATATAGGTAGGACTCATCGTTTTATTGGATCGGCCGTCCCAACAGCTCAAAGGTGCTTTGAAGAAAAATCGAGCAAACGTCTCAGTAGATGTCAGGCTGGGTTGAATTTGCGCAACGTGTTTGAGCCTCTTTGCAAATCATTCGAGGCTTGTGTTATTTGAATGACAGGCACATACATGACAGCCAGCCTGTGTGTACCTCTGTGTAGACCAGCGGGTGTATCTTTTGTATAAAAATGCTCTTTTGTCTCGAGTTTACGGCCAAACGGCACGAGCCAAGCCACTCGAGCCGCAGATGGGTATGAATTGTGCAAATGTTGCGTATTGTTCCTGCTCCGGCTCAACAACATGTACTACGTTGGTAGTTGAATTGAAATGGATTCTGTGCTTGTCTGTCTGTCTGTCTGTCTGTGTGTGTCGTTTCACTGTTGCGTGTGTAAAGCAGTGATCGTGTCACGGCGTACGAGAAAATGCACACTAACTGTAAATAATACAAATGATGTGAATAAGAATCTGAGAGTGTCATGTGGTGCCGGATTACAAATCTATTTCGATGCTGTCATACTTGATCAAGTGCTCCATTCCGGTGTCAACACACGACGCTTTTCGTTTTGACAGAGGTTGGAAAAACAACCATCTTCAATCTAATTGAGAATGTTAGAAGAGAAGGAAAGTTGAGTTGATAAAGCTTCCATCCGTGGTAGGTACGTATGCGTGCAAATATTTTCCTGCGGAGGCGGCAGGTGTCCACGCCCCCGGTGGAGGAGGGAAAGTCCCACTTTACAGTGGGACCAGCCTTCCTTCACTTGTTCCTTCCACCCTCGATGAACCGCTTCAGCTCACTCTGTGAGTTTTCACTGCCGAGTGGCAATGGATTATGATGTGCTACGATTATCGTAAATCGTAGCCCGCGCTGCGGATGAAAGGGTTGGGGTCGGCCGGCGCTACTAGAACAAGCTACTTTGGGAAAACAAACCCGTATGCGGCCTATGCATACTGTAGTATCGATCACAAGTCAAGTAGTCATTACAATGAGATGGCTTTCAGTTGAAAGCAATCATTTATTAAATCATCCGTACAACGGTGTGTAAGTTGAACAACAAAGAAATGACTTCCAGTTGAAATCATTGAAACCCACCCAAACGTAAGTAAATAGATAAATAAATAAATAAATAAATAAATAGCTGGATAAATAGATAAATAGATTGAATAAATACATAGAGTATAGTGCAGTTTGACAAATCATCTGATGGTGTTAATAGACATCGTAGTACAGCAAAAGGTACTGACACTTACTTGATTGTACACAGTACGTACGTAAGAGAATAAATCCCCAGATATGTATTTTCAGAGATACATTACTTCGACACTTGCAGTGAGCTTCGCTGGCTCTCTCTCTTCCACGGGATGGCAATTTGACCGTCAATGTGGTCCCGCCTGTCATGTTTTCACAAGGCAAAGGCGCCAAAGAAGGTCTTGCCGGCCTCTTCCTCCAGATTTGGCAGCATTTTCTCCGTCACCGTCTTCAACCTGTCTCCTCTGTTCAGGTTGAAGACGGCTCCCACGTACACGGCCGAGTACCAGCCGCCCACTTGCTCGCCGTCGCCGTCGGCTGTTTTTTGGCAGGCGGTCCGGACCGAGTGCAGGATGGTCCGGTATTCGTCGTCGCCGAACGAGCTGGACCAGCGTCGGACTCGATGCGTCAGGTGAACCATGGACGTGGCCGGCCCGGCGGCGTCGGCGGCGGCGTCGTCGTCGTCCATGCGGCAACTGACCCGAAATGACACTTGACTGTAAACAAAGTAGAGGCCGGCTTCGGGGATGATAATCTGGTTGTCCTCGAGCTGGAGACCTCCTTGGGAGTGTGATGGGTCCACCTGATTCATCCATTGCACCGAGTTGGCAAAATCAGGATTGTACTGTCCTGTAGAGGAGAGGGGGGGGGGGGGGACGACAAATATTGAAGACATTTCGAAAGTCAGCGAGAGCCACCAAAGCAGTTCACTTACCTGTTAAGTGAATGGCAGCTCTGATGGCGTCGGCCCGTTGGGAGAGTTGACGCAGAGTGTGATGAATATCTGTAAAAGATGATTTGGTTTGGCTTTATTCCGTTTTTTTAGGATCTCCATTTTGAGCAAAAGTTGTGATTTCTCACCAAAACTGCCGTCGTCTCGTCCGGGCTTCTGTTCAAAGAAAAGAAGAGTTAGAGCAGCTCAATTCACAGCAGAAGAGCCACTGAGGTCGAATTTGGTGACGATTCATTCGGCCCACCTCGGTGTGCATGTTGAAGATGAGAAAAGCGGCGGCGGCGGCGGCGGCAGCAGCAGCAAGGAATAATGTGAAAGCCCAAATGGCCATGGTAAGCTTTGCGCCATGTTTGGCAGCCTTTCTTGTCAACTTCTTTGATTCTGCATCCACGGCTGCAAAAAGAGTCACTTGACAGTCACCTTCCATTGTTCTATCACTCAGTTCTCTTTCGGAGAGTTTGTCTTCCTTCCTTGTGCGCCTTACGTTTATTGACTGTCAGATTGCACACAGCGGCTTTTAAAACAGCCGTGAGGTCCTCTGGGGGAAGTCCCATGATATCATTCATAGTGGAGTGGAGTGGAGTGAAGTGAAGTGAAGTAAAGAGAAGAGAAGAGAGAACCAAAAGGAGGAGGATCTAAACTCTAGACACTCCTACACACTCCTAAGTAGTCAAGTGATAAAATCAACGGCAAGCCACATGACACATGTACGGATCAAACGCAAGGACTTGCATGACCGAAGCAAAAGATTGTTTCCAAATGTTGACGTATATCATCCTTGAGATATCATATTTGAGTGGCTCAGCTCTATGGGAACTAGGTTACAGACCACCACAAACGCATGATTGAGTTGAACAACACACTTCCTTTCGCCCGCGGATGACGTCACATAGTGTGCTGTCCCAATTGTAAACACAATCATTTGCTGTGCTTTTGTTGGATGGTGTCACTTCCCCTTTAGCTTAAAATAGACGCGCAATACGGCCGCACGGATGCCCGTGAGGCCGGCCGACCGGCTGGCCTCACGGATGCCCGGCAGGCCGGTCGGCCGGCCGGCCTCACGCACCAGGCGGGCCGTGACGTCTCTTCATTGCCACCAGTCAGCCCCCTCACCACACACGGAAAATACGTACGCGATGATGCAAAGGAGGAAAGTCGAGACGACACGATTTGTGTAAAATAGGTCTCAACGACGGAGCGCTGTTGGCCGTCGAGGCCTTTTCACGCCGCCGCACTCGACGTGTCGAATCATTTGCCCTCCAACTGAAAACGATTCGCTTCGATACGAGAGCGACTCGCCGAACGAGCGCTAACAACAACAACAACAAAAACGTTCCTTTTGGGCTGGCTGCTACGCAAGCATTTCCAAATATGGGTAAACTTGGAGCTTAAAATCAATTGACACAAAGTTGACTCAATGTGACCTCACTCGACAAGTCACCCACATTGAGTTTGTTCATCAGATTTTGAGCGTGTCAGAGTCAAACTTTCTCGAGTGCGTTTTGAGCACATTACATTCCACAGCCGAGAAAGCGGAACATTAATATTACAATTGTAGCACGGTTCACAACAATGGTTTCCTTTCTCATTCAGTGATATGAAAATAACATTTGACTGGAGTTGAGGAATTTGGGAAAGTAACATGGAAGTCCCCCCTTGGCCCGAGCTTCAAGTCCATTTGGTGCCAAGTGATGTTTATCATTTGGTGGCAAAAACGGTTGATGTCGGTCGGCTGCCCGGAAGGCTGCCTTGGCTGCGAGAAGACAGCGATGTACAATGAAGTAGGTTCGGTTCAGTCAAAGAGAAACTGCTTCTTAAACACTCCGATGACAACTATCCCTAGCTGTCAAATCCCTGGCAAAAGTTTGGATTTACAAATCACCTTTTTCTTTCGTTCTTGACCAACAATGATAAGAGAAAGTACAGAAGCACCAAAGCGGGTAGCCTTGATCACACACGGAAGTGAAATTGTCAAATATTCCAAACACGTTTGGAAAGGTACATTTAACAACACTTGAATTTTGAGACGATGAGATGGACTTAGAAAGAAGGAAACGCCGTCGTTACGCAATAGTGGCTGGCTGGAGAAATTGTGATGACGAAACACATGATTCCTTTTGTAGGTTTTCATATGTGGGTGAGGCGCGACCTGAAGATTTGCAAAGATGGGCGGTGGGTGGGGAGGTCAAATGAACACATTGGTTAGGTGGAATTTTTTACGTGTCCTAGATGAAACCAGATTTTCATGTCTCATCCTCGAATCAAGGCCAATGGGATGTTGCCTGTGCACGTTTGGCCAAACTTATTGCGTCAAACTTATTGCAACATTAGTCAAATGGTGTGGAACACCCGTTTGATTTTGTCATGGCAATTATACTTGAATAGACTGATAGCTAGAGTGTTGGAAAGGGTTTTTACTTTTGCACATTTACGTCACCATGAATTCTTTTTCATATCCTATTGATAAATAGTCACTTAGGTAGTCAATGATTTGCTTAGTAACAAAAAACAAACAAAAACATGGCCAGGAAAAAAATGTAGGTTTGCATTTCTAGTATTCAACTGCTTTATTTATGCACACACGCGCGCGCACACACACGCGCGCGCACACACGCATACACACGCACGCACGTTGTTGTTTACTTGTATGTATATTGTGCACTGTCTTGTCACCGTGGGATAGTGGGAACGTCATTTCGATCTCTTTATGTGTCTTGGCATGTGAACAAATTGACAATAAAGCAGACTTTGACACACGCACGCGCGCGCGCACACACACGCGCACACACTTTTAACTGCATTTCTCCTAAACCACCTCAAGGCATTATGCCATTCACATAATCCCCAAGACGATACACGTCTAGGGCCCTGTCTTTTAACAACACCTTGTTTCATCAGCCACATGAGTGTGATGCATGAACAAAAGTCCGAATTAAACATTACTGCTTATGCAATGACAATATAATAGCGTCTTCTTAACCACAAAAAATGGTATTATAATAAAAGTGAACTTCAGCCACCTGCATGTGCTTTATGTTTGTTTGTTTGTTTGTTTGTTTGTTTGTTTGTTTGTTTGTTTGTTTGTTTGTTTGTTTGTTTGTTTGTTTGTTTGTTTGTTTGTTTGTTTGATTGTTTGTTTGTTTGTTCGTTCGTTTGTTTGTTTGTTTGCAGCACCACCATGTGGAACTCTAAGAAAACAACAATCACTTACACAGGGTGAAAATTGAAAGAAAAGAACCAACGTTACATTTGTGTCGTCATTATGTTTGTCATGTTTTATTTGGGCAAAACCCTGAGGTGTTTTATGACGACATTACCGTGTTACAGGCGGCTGGCTAGCAAGCAAATGAAAGCCGCATGCGTCACTTTTATTTTTGTCGGAATTACGGTACGTACGTGACGCTCTCTGCTGGCCGCTACTCTACTCAGGCCACACAATTGAATACGTCACTTTGACTTTATAGGAATTACGGTACATGATGCTAGCTGCGACTCTGCCCCCAAGAAGTGCCTTGACGTCCTGGGAAGAAAAAAAACCATTCATCGGTCTTTTGCTGTGGACCGTTATCTGTTTCCTTCCTTTGCCCCAGAGTAGACGAATTGACGGAAAGCTCAACAAAGTAGTTTGTGGTGCTGTTGTTTTTGCTAGCAAAGCATCTTTTAGCTTGCCGGTAGCTGTGTTAGCTAGCTAACGCGGGAGGGAGGAAGGAGGCACCTGCAAAAACACCGCTGCTGAGACTGCTTGTACTTTACTCTACTGCAATCATACAGACAAAGAAAGAAAGAAAGCAAACGTTATGGAATTCCCTTTTAATGTTAACCAATTGTTTCCAGAGAGGTTCTCCGTTTTGGACAAGAGCCTTGTTGTTGAACATGCCTCTCCGAAAAGGTAAAGCTACTGCTTCTATCTCCCACCATGCTGTGCTGCGCTGCGCTGTGTTGTGTTGTTAGTGACCATAGTTGTTACAGGAAGCTTTGTGTTATTTGAAATAATAAACTTTGATTGTGTGTCCTTTGTAGAGCAGATCTTCAATCTCACATTGCCACTGTTATTGACGAACTGGGGAGAGCCTCTGCAAAGGTGAGTGAGTGAGTGAGTGAGTGAGTGAGTGAGTGAGTGAGTGAGTGAGTGAGTGAGTGTCATCATAACGTCAAGGGTCTTGCTTGGCATGCAGGCAATGACATTTGACATGTATCCACGGTCAAAGCAATCAATATGCGTGCTCTTTGCACAGGCCCAAAAGCTAACAACACCTGTCACGAGTGTTACCAAGTTGCAGTCTCAGCACCATGAAGTCTACCTGATGAAGGATGGAGAAAGCAATGGGTAGATCGTATGGCCATTCGTCAACTTGCAATTTCACTCGCACACCATCCCACACCTACTCCACACCTAACCGCCCTCTTTCCTTCTCGCAGAGAGTGTGGTGTAATTGTGGGATTTCTCAAAGTTGGATACAAGAAGTTAATCTTGCTCGTGAGTCTTTTTATGATTTTTCTCTTATCAGATGTCATTTGCATCAAGATTTGTTTGACTCCATGATGTATTCTATCCATAGGACCGCCGAGGTTTGCACACAGAGGCCGAGCCACTGTGTGTTTTGGATTTCTTCATAGCCGAGAACTTGCAGAGACACGGATACGGGCTGGAGCTGTTCCATTTCATGTTGCAGGTAATGTGTTGGGGAAATGACAGTTGGCGTGCAAAAACAAAGTGGATGATGAAACACGGCACGAAACCGCTTTGAGTCAAATGAAAAGATTTCATTAGAAATGCCTACATTGTTCTCATCTGTCATTCCCTATCAGATTTTTTAATATGACTCAATAACGAGTGCTGTTTCTCTTTTTCTTAAAAGCACAAGAATATAGACCCTGTGCTGATGGCGTATGACAGGCCCTCTCCCAAATTGTTGTCTTTCCTGGCCAAGCATTACTGCCTAACACAGAGTGTTCCTCAGGTACAGCCTATTCACCTAAAAAAAAAAAAAATTCTTTTTTTAAACCATCTCCCCAATTTTTCACTGAAAAACAATTGCCTTTTTGCTACTTTTGCACACTTAGTGACATGTCAAAAAGATACCACAAGAGAAAGCCATTGTCCTGTCGAATAGGAAAAATAGAAATATACCACAAGAGGGCGCCATGGTCTCATAGAAAAATAGAACTACTTTTTGAACTTACTGTGACGGATGGACAAGGGCTGAAATTAAGGCTAAGAATGAAGCCAAAAAGGTTATGAGAGAGGTTTTTTTTCAAGATTCAAGACTGCTGATGATGAAAACTCTCCCTTTATTTTGTCATCGCCACCAATAATAAAAGGGAAACTATTTGTGGAATGTGTTCCAAAGACATTCTATTCTCTAATGCCGCCCACTGTTGTCATTCTTTTTTTAAGCGGATTATTTTAAGACGAAAGTTGCAAAAGGAAGCCGAGAGGACATTTTGTGTGATGTTTCACCATCGTCTTTTCGTTTTGCCTGTAGGTCAATAACTTTGTTGTGTTTGATGGCTTCTTCAACAACCAATCAGGTACTTTTTATTTCTTCGATGAGTTGCTGCATAACGTTGTCGCAAGGATTCTTTTACTTTTGAACGTTATGAGTCTGACTACACTTTCAAAGTTGCTACTCAAAGTCGGACGTGGTGCAAAAAAAAGAAAAAAAAAGAGACACTGTGCTCGGGAGGCAATTTTTTATTACAAATATATATACTATATATTTCACATTCTCCAGGTGCCACCAAACTGCAGGTCACATGCTATTAAAAAAACAAATCTAGAATATAATGTGGTCGTATGGGATGGCTTTCTATTTGAAATCCGTGTACATCATGTTTTCCTCTAGCTCTTCCCAATGTTCCAACTTTGTAAAGTCTAAAAATCCCAGCAATAGAGCTTGATTCAAATCCAATGAAGTTGGGACGTACTTGGCATTCATCCAGCACACGTCATCGAGTCTACCATGGCATTTGATACATTTGTGTGTATCCATATTATGCATGATTTTAAAGCGACTTGAGTTTTGCCATCATCACATATCCTTCCACTTTGTAAGCATATGCACAAGATGATGACAAAAAGAATCATTTGCGAGATGCGACAAGCACGCGAAAGGGTTACCAACCCATTTGAGCTCAACTACTTTGATTGCAGTTCCATTTTTTGTTGTTGTTCCCCCATCAAATTCTCACAGGCTCGCCTTCATGTCCTCTGACGGCTCAGGGGATGTACGGCTTTTTGTAAGGACCTTTCTATTCTCTGGCTTTGCGCTTCCATCCCCAAGTGATTTGTTGCTTTTTGCATTGCACATCTTAAATCCTAAATCCACTCCTTTGGTCAGTCACGTAGTATGTTGAAAGCTGCCTTGGATCAAGTCCAATGTCGTCCTACTGCCGTCGTGGAGATTGTGAACTGTGCCTGTTCTCCTCCGCAGTGGCCAAATTAAGAACGATTCCCCTCAAAAAGCCCGACAGCGAGATCAAGCCTTATTCCATCGTGGAGAGAGAAGGTATGCGGCAACAAAATCATTTCTGGCTGCTTTGGATTGATCTTTGTGTCCGCCACAAAGCTTGGAGCTGAGAACAGCTTTTGTTTGTTGAACAGCGGTGCGTCGGGAGGAGAGGAGTCTTCCCTGGCCGTTGGCATCCTCCCAGTGCTCCCTCAGCGTGGGCTCCTCCCCCACCAGGGCCGCGCTCGGGGGACGCAGGGACCAGAGGCCAAATTTTCCTCGCAATGAACCATCCCGGGAAAGACGCACCAGGTAAACACACAGACTTGCGGCGGATCGGGCCGGCGGTGGTGGCGGTGGTGGCGGCGGCGGCGGACCACCTGTGTGCACGTGCGCTCACGGCCGCTCCAGCACCAATGCATTCTTGATTGATTGATTGATTGATTGATTGTTTTGGTGCAAGCGAGTTGTCCTCTCAGCTGACTGAGTTTGAACCATGATGCCATTCACTTGACCTCATTTTTCACTTTGATCAAATGTTCATTTTAAACATTACACTATGCTGGAAATGACTAAATCAAGGATTAATCCACCTGAATGAATAAACACGGCACCTCAAATTTTCTTTTTTTTTTTTTTTTTTAAAACCTCTTTCACTCACCTCATACTTCCCGTGTATCTTCATGATATGAAATCTACAGCTCATTTACCACGTGTAAAGCTCATACCGTGTCATGTTGAAATCATCTCATAGATGTTCCATTCAGAAAACTTCATTTATCCCTGTAGGGCAATTAAGGTTGCAAAGAGTTATTGGCACAAAGTTTACAAAGCGAGTCATAAAAAAAATATACTGGAAATATTGACATCATTGCATTGAGTATTATGAACAGCGAAACCCATGAAAATGAAAGTGGAGTAGCCGGCTGGCCGGAGGAAGGCACGGACGGGGAAAGGTGCCAACTGCACACAGGAAGGTCGGAGACGCAATTGAAGCCCGCACCTCTGAAGTGTGAGGCAGACGTGCTCACCAGTGCTCACCAGTGCTCACCAGTGCTCACCAGTGCTCACCAGTGCTCACCAGTGCTCACCAGTGCTCACCAGTGCTCCTTTCAAGTACTGCTTCCTTTCAAGTACTGCTTCCTAACACAATCTCTTTCTGTCTCTTTTCCTTCCCTTTTTCTTCTCTTTTTTCTTCCCCCATGACTCCACCACATTTGTAAATGAATTCATTGGCTCATCTTTTTCATCATATGCTTGTCATGGAATAGTTCCCTCAATAGATCTCAACTCGGTTTCCATTGACTGACTGACTGACTGACTGGCCCCATACGACGTCTTGTCATTGTTAAAGGAAAGAGCGAAGCGGCGTCCGAGCATATACGATAGTTGTGGTTCTGTGCCGAGATGAAGCACGTGCTAGGCTTATGCTAGCTCCCTTTTGTCCTTGTAAAAGAAGCTTATGGTGAACCTTGTAGCTCCGATTTTTCATTTTGGAATGCATTAAAGTTCCTCATCTTCGAAATGAATCTTTGCCGCTTCACTCTCAATTGGACGCACACGGCAGCGGTCGGCATCTCGTTGACATCCGATTTGTATGCCAAGCCTCGCTTCTGCTTTACATTTATTATTGTATGAGTTTGTGTTTCTTTTTTGTACTGCCATTGTCTTTTGACTGGCGCTTTCACCTCCCCGCATTCTTTTTTTTTTTTTTCCCCCTCTATTTTTCCCTTTCATCTGCCATGGTCGCTTTTCCCATTTCCTACTAGCCAACAGGGTCAAGTTGCCAGAGAGGGTCTGTGCAGTCGCCACATGGACAGCCGATCTTTGGGAAGGCCCTTAGCAGGTAAGGGTCAGAATAGGTAAGCAAAAGTGCTTACTCTGTTGTTGTTGTTGTTTTTCCATTTGATGTTGTGTTTTGTCGATTGTTTTTGCTTTCATTGTTCTCAGGTCTGAGGTCAGCTAAAGAGCAAGCACACTTATCGCAGAGGTTGCCGAAGCTCCAAAGCAGGTATTTACATTCTATGCACACTAATGAAGTTGAAATAAATCATTGAAAACAGATTGCCTATAGTACGTATGTTTGATCATAAACTTGTCTCTGAAATGTTCAATAAAAATGTCTTTTTCGATAACAGTCCTCAGCTTTGAAGAGCTCTCATGTGTTGACCTCGGTTGTAATTGTCACATTCCTTCCTTCCTTCCTTCCTTCCTTCCTTCCTTCCTTCCTTCCTTCCTTCCTTGCTTCCTTCCTTCCTTCCTTCCTTCCTTCCTTCCTTCCTTCCTTCCTTCCTTCCTTCCTTCCTTCCTTCCTTCCTTCCTTCCTTCCTTCCTTGCTTCCTTCCTTCCTTCCTTCCTTCCTTCCTTCCTTCCTTCCTTCCTTCCTTCCTTCCTTCACCCCAGGCTCCATACACCTCCAACGACCAAGGACAATGGCGTTTGCTGGCCGACGTCCCCCGGCCGCCAAAAACTCCGCCTAGGAACAGATGCTGAGGTGGCTGATGGGAAAAAGGAAGTCCCAGCTCCCAACGGTCCCGGAAGCGCAGCGAGAGTGCTGTCGGAAAGTCCGAGACATTTATGGGACGGCTGTCCCCGGACCGTCGGAAACGCCTGCTTCTCTGCGCAGCAGATGAAGCAGCGCTTGCTGTTGAACAGGGACACGCGTCCGTGGTGAGTGACATGGGCTTATTGTATGAACAACATAGCAAGAAGCTTTCAGGTTCCTTTCTACAGTTCCTTTAAAGAAAAAAAAAGTTCATTTTCATTTCATGCAATAATTGTGGTTATTTTAGCAGCACCCTGAGACCTGTGGGAAAAAGCTGTACTGGTTCACGCTACTCATTTATTGGTGCAGCTGTGGTGTGTGTGTGTGTGGCTGTGTGTGTCTGTGCGTGTGTGTGCGTGTGTGTGCGCACCAGCATGGAACATAAAACACGTTTGACTTTTTCAGCGTTTGGACCATAACTATTTGAAACATTTTCCACTCTGAATTGTGTCAAGTTGGACATGTCAAGCATGTGGAACTGCTACTTATCAAAAGTCATCAGAATGTCAAGTTGGAGGCAACTCACACGTTTCTCTATAAATTGTCTTAAAAATGTTAGCCCTTTTAAGAGTAAAACAAAACTTACCCCCCCAAAAAACCCACTCATTGGTAACCAGTGAGGGAGGCTACTTGCTTTATACTTTTGACTGTTGTTTTTATACCAATAAATGCCATCATGAATGTTTCATACCAATGAACATTTCTGTATTTACTTGATCAACCTAAACTCCTGCTTTTCTTCTCGGTTGGGGAAGAAAAATGATTTGACACACCTTCAAATCGTCGTTTAAACAAGGTGTAAATCACCGGTAACAGTCAAGGGCCGGAAAGACAGATTCAACTTTGTTCTGGAATCCTATTTTTGGGGTGACACGTAAGCTGGAAAGAGAAAAGTGCGGACAAGTAGAATGTTCTCCAACTTACACTTGACTCTACTGAAAGAAAAGTAAGCGAGTTGTAAGAACTTCGGTTTGAAGCTGACAGGAGACAAACCCGGGCGGGCGGGCGGGCGGGCGGGCGGGCGGGCGGGCGGGCGGGCAGGCAGGCAGGCAGGCAGGCAGGCAGGCAGGCAGGCAGGCAGGCAGGCAGGCAGACAGCCCCTGTGGCATTTTCCCATGCACTGCGGCTCATTCTTGAGCACACGAAATGGCTCAGTGGCTCGCTTAAAGTATTTCAATGGATGCCGCTGAGCACAAGTGCATGCTTTTGCAGCAACTCATAACAATGATGGCAAATGTATGATGCAATGCATCATGTGTAGCTTTAACAACCACTTTCATTTCTAGTGGCTTCTCACCGAGAAGAGAAATAGTCTGACTAAACCTGTTTTTCCTCTCCGTTGGTAAAAGAAACTGTCTAAGTGACTGAGGAATGGCATACATTAGGCAGCAACACGGAAGGCGTTTAATGATTAAAAAGCCGCCGCACGCGCACTTTGACGGCTCATGGAAATGGGTGAGCGGTTCTTTTTCCAACCCAAGAAAGAGCAACAAAACAGTTCCGAATTCCGCATGTGTTCAGGACGCACACGTTCATGTTTGTCAGAGCAATTAGAATGAAAAAGAGAAATATTTGCTCAACACCGAGAATGTGGTTCACTTGATCCCCTCAAAGTTGGTGTTTTGCAAAATCACCCTAAGCATCGGTATGAGCACTTGAATTCAGAAAGAAAAATCACCTGTGGTGGATTTGTTCAAAATAAACTACATTTCTTTTCAAATATTATACGGTGTAATGGTGTGACCCAATTCATATAGGGCAGTCTCGAGATTCTTGGAATATCAGCAAATCTCTCAGTCTTATAAAAAAATTAATAAAATCGCTTTATTCTCAGAGCAGTCTTTTATCTCATTTATTATTCTTGTGTTTTTATGATGACATAATTATTCTTGCTCTAGTAGTCCTTTTGGTGTGGGAGTCCGAGGCCATGGCATTCTGCAATCTGCTCTGCTCTGCAATCTGCTCTGCTCTGCTCTGCTCTGCTCTGCTCTGCTCTGCTCTGCTAGTCGGCCTCCCGGAGTAAAGAGAGGTAGATGTCGGACTGGATGAAGCGGTGATAACAGTCTGTGTCCAGCAGCGAGTAGATGCGCTTCTGCGCGAGGGACAGAGACGTGCGAGAGGGAGCCTGCAGCAGACGGATGGTCAGATCTCTGGTCTTGCTATCGATGTTCACCTGGAGCAAGACAAAAGTAAGTACACGAGCAGCCAGAACGAGCAGACGGCCAGGCCCGTACCTCCCGAGGCGAACCGGGTCGGATGTAAGTGTCGCAGATGTCCTTTGCCCTCCTCTGCAAGCTGAAGTTGTGGGACGATTGTTTGTACTGCTCACAGGCCAGATAGAACTGCAGATTTTCCTCGCTGAACTCGGAACGGAGGAATGCCCCGAACACCGAAAGGCCGGCTGAGAGAAGGAGAAAGATGAGCGTACGTACGTATCGGTTGCAACAAGAACAGTGTTGATGCGACTCTCCCATCTCCACTTTGGATGAGTACGGAGCATGACGGGCCACCTGGCATGACGCACTTGCGGGCTAACAAGCTGATACAGCACTGAGTCACCTCGTGTGCAAGTTCCAACTCCCGCTTTGCATTGATACAAAGTCACAAGGGCCTGAAGTGATGCCTGCTTGGAAGTTGGATTTGTGATTGGAATAGGTCGTCAAGAGGTTTGGAAATCTCACATCTTGCACCACCACCACCAGCACCACCTTGCAGCTCAAGTTCCAACAGGAAACAGACTAAAGCAATTTATAACAGTGGCGGTGCTTACTATCAAGTCTATTCATAGAAGCAAGCAGCAGGCTGGCTGGCTCAGGAAGTCCTGCAGCTCTTCTGGCTTTACTGCACAGCACTGAGTGACTGACGTCATTGAACGCCAACATCACTTACCAGAATCATTGAGTCAAATGATGAACGCTTTTGTTATGACGTCCACTTCAGTCTGTTAATGTTGCTAACCGTTTTCAACCATCATGTCCCTTTTATGTCATCAAGATAACCCAAATATCCGACCAATCTCTCCGTAGGTTAACATTGTGCTGCTAACGAACGACAGCAGACTGTTGATCAGGATAGACTTTATTTCGCTACTACGTACTTTAATAACAGATGTTAACAAGCGACACTTTCGCTTTCAGACTTAAGCTTTCACTAGATTACAGGTTGGGCGTAACTGTAACTGTCACTAGTCTGAACTTTTTTTAGGTTATAAAATGGACACAAATACATCTGTGGCTTGCTCACTTCAGCCTTTTACATTTCATGAGCCCTCTGTGGAAAGGTTTTCTCCAAGCTCTGTTCTAGTCGTCACGCTAACAAAACCTGTACTCGGAACATACGTGATGTTCTTCAAAGGCTCACTGAGGCCAAGTGTGTTTATGAGATGATCTCACAAGGATACAGGAAATAATTGAGGTGGATACGCATTCCAGAGAGAGGAAAAACAACAACAACAACAAAAAAAGCTCAATCAGGGAAATGAGGGGCGATTAAGATTTTTCAGCAGATGAGTATGTACTCACTGGGACTGGCCAGCAGGTAGTCCAGGGACTCGCCCCATTTTTCAAGTTCTTCTCGACTTAATGCGTGCCTCCTGTTGTGGCCCACCTGGCTCCACTGACGCATGAAGAGCAGGCGCGACCTCCTCTCTTTGGCACTGTGGACGCAAAAGAGACGAGCCGTGGTGTTTTGGTTTAAAAACAAAACAAAATTCACCGGTAATTATAGCTGGGCTTTTTGTTTCTTTTAAGCCCAAGCGTCCAGCCCGAATCCGAAGTCGCAAGATATCGATCGTATCATGCTCACCTGTCTTTGGGTTCTGTGTTTGAAAGGTTGGAGTTTGAGGAATGGGGACTCTGAAATACATCACATCATTAACATGGGAGTACTTCACGATGCAAGTCTAAATTTGGGAGCTACCTGGCCAAACAGATTCTTCAGGTGCAGTTTCGCCGCTGAAAGTTTGGCCTTATGCTGGTGCCGATGCTGAGATTTAGGCGAAAATGGACGGGAGAAAAGTGAAGCAGACGGAGAAGCTAGCTCATCTCTTTCGACACTCTCCGTGCTTCCCTTTGCGGCCGGGGCCAGTTGGCCGTCACTATAGGCCCGATAGCCTTCGCCGAAGCCACAAACGTCCAGGTGGCTCTTGCTCTTTTTGTCCAGCTCTCTCAGGTCCTCCACACTGACACTGACCTCCTTAACAAGTCCTCTCTTGGTACTTGGCTCCTGAACCATCGGACGCTGCTCTCCATCTCGCTCGACTTGAGCAACATCAAGTGAGGTTGTGCCGGATTCTCGGCGCTTGTCCTTTCCTGCTCTCGTTAGTTCCGTCTTCCTCCATGGGAAGGAATCGAGATCCAGGAGGGATCCCTCGGAGCTGAATCTCCGCAGACTGGCCATGAGAGATGGTAGCTAGGTAGGTAGGTAGGTAGTAAGGGGCAGGGAATGGAAGGAGCTGCAGCAGCAGCAGAAGGGGAAGAGAAAGAGGTTAAGGTGCGGAGACAGTCGAGGCGCAGGCTGTCGAATGAATGATTGTTGGCGTTTGGGGAAGTGTTCACATGGAATAATGAGTCACAGAAAGAGTTGCACAAACAAGTGAAGCCAGAGTCGGAATTGTTCACGTCGTGGTTTGGCCGTATATCAACTTTGTCGAAATGAACCGCATCAGAAATGACTAACATGATTCAAGCATTCATGGCACTTATTTGAGCAGAATGCTTGATCGTCACACCTTGGCTTTACTTGAAGCTGAAGTGTAGTGTAGTGTAGTGTGGGGTGGGGTGGGGTGACAAACAAATCGTAACTCGTCGATTTTTGCCACAGACATGCATTAACATGCGGTCATATCATACATGAAAGAATGAAACTTGATTACCTCTCTTTCCAGGTGTTTTAGGCTATTTCCATTGCAGATCGTTCCTGCTCATCCCGTGGGTGGCGCTTGCAGCAATAAAAGGCTCAGAGTCCGCCAAATACGACCTCAAGCAGCGCCGACACTCTTGCTACTCCGTCGCAGTGGGAGTTCCCTCCTTCAAAAGATAACCATGGCACACAGTGACAACAAGACACGAGGGAAAAATTCCGCAAAGTATTTCCAGTGACACTTGAGGCACTGGTCTCCTCCCCATGACTCGCCACACCTTGACGTGTGTCTGAACTTGTCGGAGAGGACACGCACGCACACACACACACACGCACGCACGCACGCACACCCCCGTCCTCCAGCGAGTCATAAACGGTCAAGAAAACAAATAGATCATCCTTAAACTTGTCATAGGTGATCGCACCATGGTAGAAATATTGAAAATCCATCGCATATTTCATTTGTGAACAACTCGCTTATTTCCTATATCGTAAATGGAACATGACTTTATTTATTTTTTCTTTTCAATCCATATAACGTCAAACAATTGGCTACGTCGACGAAAAGACGCTCAGGTCATAAACGGTCAAGAAAACAAATAGATCATGCTTAAACTTGTAATAGGTGATCGCACCACGGTAGAAATGTTGAAAATCCATTGCGTATTTCATTTGTGAACAACTCGCTTATTTCCTAGATCGAAAATGGAACATGACCTTTATTTGTTTTCTTTTGAACCCATATAACGTCAAACAATTGGCTCGGTTGACGAAAAGACGCTCAGGCATGCGAAAGACGCCTCCTATGACGTTTTTGGGGTCCTTTGACGTCACCGTGTTTTATTTTGGGAACTGGCTGCTACCTACCTACCTCCTGAACCAAACTGCGTGTGCTAATTATCTTCCATGTCACTTTGGAAACGAAACGCAGTTGATTGGTTTATAATTCAAATGCATGACTTTAGTCTTCTGCTAAAATAACCGGTCAAACGTGTCTTGGTTATTTTGCTCATTCCTGGTAGCGAGGAATGTTAGCGTGCTCGCCCCGAGGCTAACAACAATAACAAGGCTTGTCGCTTCTATTTATGTATGGTTCTGTACATATGAAATATACTGGCGTTGCTTTGCCAACGTCCTTAATGACCACTAGTATACATTATTAACTCTTACTTGTGGATAGCAACATTGTAATATGGCGGAATCGAGTCTGATTGATGTCACCGTGAAGACTCTGGATTCACAGAGCAGGAGCTATCAAGTCGGGGGCGAGGTAATGCTGGTGCCATCGTGAATGAGTCCGTCCGTCCGTCCGTCCGTGCCACATTTGCTTGACCGTCCTGTTCTCTCCCTTGTCCATGAGTTGACTGTGAGGCAGTTCAAGGAGCACATCGCGTCATCAGTGGAGATCCCAGTCGACAAGCAGCGGCTCATCTACCAGGGCAGAGTGCTACAAGATGACAAAACGCTGACTATGTACAGTAAGTCAGGCAAACAACAATGAACAAACAACACACGGGTGTTAGTTGGAGCCCAACGTGTCGGACGGTGAGAACAAAAGGTTTTTGCGTCACTTCACACAATGTCATGATAGTCCCGCCGCCTCGTTTACCTCAATCTTTGTCTTTCAGACGTACGCGGAAAGGTGATTCATTTGGTGGAGCGTGCCCCACCTCAAAGCACCGTGACCGGCTCAGGGGGTGCAGAGGTATCCAATGAAGGGACAGCAGATGACAGCAGCGCTCATATTGCCGCCTCCCCGCCGCAAGATCGCAACGGCTACGTGATGCTCGGGACTTTCAACCTCCCCGTCAACTTCTTGGAACCCCAAGCCGTACAGGTGCTCGTCTGCTCATAGCCATCTGCTAAGTCAACACTGGCCCGTAGCGTACGTAGCGTGGTAGGGAAACGACGTTTGCCTTCGATACTTGAATTTTCTTTTCTCTGCTGAACAGCAGATGATGCCTGGATTAGGTGAGTCTGGAAGAAATGCCCGGGTCAGCACCAGCACAGGGGTAAAGGTTCATTTTTCTCACCAATCTTTTTAAATGGCGCAACATTCCTCCTCAAAAGCTGATAGGTGTTTGCATGTGTAGAGCAACGGCTCGCTGAATGTGCAGATTCATTTGGACCAGTCGGTGCAGAGCGAAGCTCGGATGAGGGTGCAACTGGCTGAGAACCTGCTTCGGAGTGCTCACGCTCTGATCCAAAGGCTGGAGGTCATTTTGCAATATCACCCCCTCCCAAAAAAAAAGAGTCACCGTGCCGTGGGGAATGTTATGATTTCTGCAATATGTGGGTGAATTGACATGTTTGTTTTGCAGGATGTTTCCAGTTCACAGGCAGAATCAGAGTTGCCTCACGCCTCTTCATCCTCAGCAGCATCGTCATCCTCGGGCAGAATCGCTGAAGAATCACTCCCCATGGAAACCAATGATGCAGCAGCAGCAGCAGCAGCAGCAGCAGCAGCAGCAGCAACAGCAGCAGCAACTGCAGCAGCAGCAACAGCAGCAGCAGCAGCATCCACCTCAACACAGACTGAAGGGGCACCCGACACACCACCCAAGTAAGTAGTGTCACCCACAAAGTAGGCTGGATAAGCCATGAAAGCATCTCATGGACTCTTCCAAACAAAGAAGGAGTTTGTGTTTGTTCACAGTCACCCGAGGCCAGCAGAGTTTGTTGCCATTCTGTCTGAGGTGCGGAGAGTGGAGGAGAGGTTACGCCCTTTCATAGAGAGGAGCCACTCCATCCTCGGGGCGGCCACATCGGCAGACTACAACAACAATGTAAGGACCGAGAAAGGGCGTGCTCGTCGCAGACTAACGAGGAAAATGTTTCATGCTCTTATTCACGTGATCGATTGATAACACAAAAGGAAAAGATGATAATCGGTACCAAAGGTGTTCATGTCAGAAGTGTCCAAAGCATTTGAGGACTGCAATATGATACGAATGGAAGACACAGGAACGAGATGAGGATCAGCGCCTTCTCAACATGGCTGGAGATGCGCTCCGTCTTCTGGGCAATGCTTTGATTGTGCTGGGTGACCTTCGCTGCAACCTGGCGAGCCCTCCTCCACGTCACCTGCATGTGCTCCGGCCCGTGGCTCAGCATAGCCATCCTGTCCTAGTCCGGTCCGGTCTGCCGCACGTGCCCGTTCCGGTGAGTCGACGTGTCGTCGCTCGCACATTCGAACGGCGGAAATTGTGCTCAAGGCCGACAGAATCATTTGGCGGCATTTCCTAAGGTCAACGTGGGAACGGCGAACGGAGGACCCGCTGGAGAAAATCTTGGCCGGCCATCTCGATCAGATCACCTCCCTTCCGCGCAGGCTCCGCCTCCTCCTCCTCGTGCCAACGAGACCACGGAAGGAGCCCGGGTGATCAGGATCACCCACCAGACTATGGAGCCTGTCGTCATGATGCATATGAACATTGATGGTATTTCCTTACAATGAAGACACATTTTGCTTGTTGAGGCATTTGAAATATTCTGCTATTGGCAGGTGATACAAGTTCTGGACCGCCAAATGCCACAGGTTCGGTGCAAGCAGGTGAGTGCGTCTTGGGAGTGACATTGACACTTGCTATGCTAAAAATCAACTTTCCATCCATCCATCTATTGACTTGCCAGGATTGCCCCCAGAGTTCATGCAAGCCATCGTCCAGCAGATCTCCCAGCAGGCAGCCACCGCGGCGGCGGCGGCTTCAGCCAATCAAGCGACACACACCACGGGCTCCGCAGTCGGTCATGAAGGGATGGCTTCTTCGGCGCCGCCGGCTCAGGCCAGAGTGATCTTCACCGGACCACCGTTCTCCCCCCATATCTCACATCCTATGGGAACGAGAGGGACCTCCATCAACCTCAGAGCTGCAATGCCTGTAGCAGGCCAACAAGCAGGACAGGTGAATTCAGTGATTGAAAAGGCAAAGCTCACCAAAGCATCCACAGAGTACATTTTGGTTTGTTGCCAATCACAAGAATGCAACGTTTACAACGCCATTTGAGAGTTGAACTTTTACCACACCCTTGATCGGTCGGTTTCACTTACTTATTTCTCTGTTAGAAAAATTGAAAAAGAAGAAGTGAGGAATGTAGACATATGACATCAGTGAATGTGACAAGTGGTGGATATTTTGGGGCAAAACATTGCCACATTGTATAAGGAAATGAAAGTCAAGGGAGAAAACAAACAGATGAAATCAAGCACAATACATAGAATGATGTAGAAATGGGGACAATGTTGAGGAACCGTCAGTGAACATCTCCTTTCTTTTTGTTTTGAAAAGGGCACACCTGTAGTTGGCTCCTCCCTCGCCCAGATGATCAGCAATCTGGTGGGACAGCTTCTCGTACAAGGTAAAGATGCATTTTATTGAGTACCCAAAAAAATGGTTGCTTTCAGATGTTCTCTCCCAGGCGATACGACAAGTTATTCATCTTCGGTCAGCTCCCAGTCATCCGAATCCTCCACATCTCCTATTGGTCCCTCTGTCAACACTACTGGCCAGGCACCGCCGCCGCCGCCGCCATCGGCACCGGCACCACCGCCGGCTAACAGCTCGGGAGTATCTGTGGATCAACCGTTAGGTGGCAGTGCTGGGGCAAACCTGGCCCAACTCCTGGGCTCGTTGCTGCCTGGAAGTGGAAGTTCTGCTTCTGGTTCTGGTTCTGGAGTGGCACCCTCCATCACTGTCACTCTGCCTGGCTTATTTCAGAACATGTCAGACTTTGTGCCGGTGAGTTGAAACAGCTTTACGTTTTGCTCATCTTTTCTGTGAATCAAGTTCTTAATTAGCTCACAAGGCATCCTAATCAAATGAGGAATATTCAAAAGGTGGCCAACAAGTGCCATTTTTTGGAGGCTCACCGTGATTTGTGTTGCTTGTGTTAATTTGTAGCCAGCTGCCGGCGACACGGCGGAAGAGTCCGTCTCGCAGACAGGCGGCGAAGGCGGCTCTCTGAGCCCGGAGCTTTTCACCGGCATCGTGCAAGGAGTGCTGTCGACGATGAGCGGCTCGCTCGGGGCCCAGCATGGCAACGGAGAGAGCATCGCGCAGTTTATTCAGAGGCTTTCTCAGAGCAGCAATCTCTTCCCACCTGGATCGGGAGGGGCCGTGGGTACGTACGTACGTGCGAACGAAGGGAGAAAAGAATAAGCCGAGAATATCCGCCGCTCCCTGTTTGAAATAGTTGTCATCGGCAGGCTTCTTTGGCGACCTGTTGTCTCTGGTGTGTCAGAGCTTTTCCATGGTGGACGTGGTGCTGTTGCTTCACGGAGACGCTCAGCCTCTGAGCCGCATCCGGCCCCAGCTGACTGAATTCTTCACCCGTCACTACCTGCGCGGCGGCCAAGAGCCTACCGACGCTAACGTAGCTGTAAGTGCCGCCGGCCGGATGCGCTCGTCGTCAAGAGTCACCTTTTTTCTTTTTTTGTTGCTTGCTCTGAATGAAGAGAGCGGCTGATGACCTCATCAACGGTCTGGAGGAGTACATTGCGCAGAGCTTTGTAAGGACATCCGTCGTCTCACGCAAACGACAGCCTTTCACGTAGTTCATGGATTGAGCGTGGTAAGTGACAGTTGGCCACGTGATTGTTCCCTAGTCAAACGTGGCGGTACGCGATGGAGTGGACATCGTTCAGACCAACCTGGCTTTCCTCAGGCAACAGCTCACGGGGATAGCCTCACATGTGCTGCGCTGCAATGGTAAGTCACTTCAAGTGGAAGACTTTGCGGGGGGGTGTGTGTGTGTGTGACTCGTTAGTTTGCGCTTGTCCTTGCTTCAGATGCCACCTTTGGCCCCTCTCTGCTGTTGCTGTGCACCCAAGGTCTGTTTGAGTGTCTTGCCCTCAACTTGTATTGTCTGGGAGGAGAGCAGAGAGCTCTGACGGCTGTCATCAACCGCCGCATTGTCAGTACGCCACACAATCTATGAATGTTGCAGTATATTTCAATGAGACGCCTTTTTGTTTGGACTCCAAAATAGTCAAGGAACTCAATTGTCCTTGCTCTGTGTGTTTGCAGAGGAGAATGTTCTCAGAAGTGAATCCCAGTTTGTTGAACTGCTTGACCAGTATGATGTCCATGAGGTTGCATCTTATTCTGGAGCACAACCCAGTTACCCGGGATCACATTCAGCGCTATGTCGTACTCGTATCGGTAAGCGCAGAGCACCGACCGACTGAGCGGCCGGCTGGCCGGCAGTCGTTTGTGTGGTAAACATGACGGATGCCTTTACTGAAATGCTACGAGAGCTCGCCGTGTAGTGTTACACCACTGCAAATATATTCAACACAGCAGCAGCGTCGTCCGTATTCAACGTTGATGCCTTTTCAGGAAGACCAGCTCTCTGCAGCAGCAGCAGCAGACGGCGACACTGGACAACAGCCAGCTGAGAGTCAGAATGTAGAGGTGAAATAGAAAGTTTCTCTTGAAGCAATTGAGTTGAGTAGCCATTGCATACATCCTATCTCTTCCTAAATGAATTTCCACCTACCTCAAAGTGGAGTGAGTCAGTCGTCATGGAAAGCTGAGGACACTCACTTCCTATCTGTGTTCTAGATGGAGGAGACTTTATCTCCAGCAACCACAGCAGCGGAGGCCGATGCACGGTCCGGTGACAGCCGAGAGAACGCGCCCCCGGGATCTGCCGTGACCCCGCCCAGACGGCCGGAGCTGACCCGGGAGGTGGAGCCGTGGGCAGCGTCTCTTCCGCCGGTAAGTACCGATGGATGGACGGATGGATGGATGGACGGACGGACGGACGGATGGATGGATGAAGGTATGTCCAAGAAAGTGAATGATTTTGATTGATTGATCCAAAGAAGAAATGACTTTCCGAAAACAATGTCATCAGTTTTGTGTGCTTATGTTGCGGGTGGACCGGACGTCCAGTACATTGTCTCCTCAAAAGGCCAATTCCAATTGGACGCATGGACGTTTGAACGTTTCCACAGGAATGGGTTCCAATCATCAGGCACGATCTGCATTCTCAAAGGAAGCTCCGAGCGCAGCCGCCGCTGTCTGACGCCTACCTACACGGGATGCCCGCTAAGAGGAGAAAGGTCCGCCCGCATTCCAAGCGCCTTGATATTTTCTGACCGTAATGGTGGAGCGGGCGAGGAAACTCACTGCTCTGCTCTGCTCAGCTCAGCTCAGCCGACGGTTGTTCTTCTAAATGTCCCCAACTGTTTACGGAACAGTGGAGAGGAACGGTCGGTACGTGATGGCAGCGCGCTTTCCCTCCTCAGATGACGCAGGGCCAAGGACCCCGCCTCTCCTTGTCAGACGCCGTGGGTCGAGCCGCTCGCTCTGCTGGAGCCCTGCCGGTTACGGCCGCAAACAGCCTCCAGGGAGAGCTGGAGCGTCCCGATTTGCAGGATGCGTATGCCGCACAGGCAAGGGGGGATGGATGAGCCATCGGAAGATTGTTAATAGTGATGCTTGATTTTTCTTCCCCCGCTTAGGTGTATCGATACGTGTAAAAAGAAGCTTTGTGTCTTTGCTTCCAGGTCAAGAAGGACATCAAAGCGCGAGTGCTCGGAGATCCCGACTACAACGCTCAAAAGTTCCCCAACACGCATCGAGCTTTCTCCTCCGATGACTCGTAATCTGCACAAGATGCATAGCAGAATGTCAAGTGTGCGTGTGCGTGTACGCGCGCGCGCGTGTGTGTGTGTGCGTGTGCGTGCGTGTTGGTTCCTGTGCTCAAATATTTGTGTTACTCACCTTGACGGATGCTTTGATTTGACATACTCATTCTCGGTTTGGGAGTATTCGAAAAAGATTCAATACCAGTGAGCGTTTGGAAAGTGGAACGTGTTTAGAAAATGAACAGGGTACAGTACAAACGTGTTACGTTGGCTTTTAAATTGCTGTAAAGTTGAACTTCATGTTATAACCCACCTAATGTTGTAGAGATCATTACATCAGATGAAAAATGCTTTAACTCATTTGTATTTTACTATTTTAGATGATGATTTTTTCAGTCAGTCGTTTGTATTTTACTATTTTATAGTGAGCTTTAATCATGTTCCATAGCAGTATTAGATCAACTTCCCGATGCAGTGAAGGAGGGGCGATTACATCAATATTTGTATCACGCAACAAGCGGATGGATGGAAATAAAGTCTCTTATTTCAAATCTCTTTTATTCGTTCATTCTTTATGTATTTATTTATTTCCGACATCACGTAAAACGGTATCATGGTCGAAGGTCACAGGTATCAAGCTCTAGTCCTCGGGGCCGCATTCCAACATGTTTTCCAAGTGAACCTCGTTAAGTGCAGGTGCGTGAAAACTTTTAGCTCCTTTTGAACGTGAAAGTGGCTAAAAGTTTTCCCGCAGGTGCGCTTAACGAGGGTCACTTGGAAAACATGTTGGAACGCGGCCCCCCCGAGGACTAGAGCTTGACACCTTTGACCATGATAGTTCCCTAATAAAGTGGCCTCTTATTAGGTACACTTGAAAATGGCGGTGTACCTAATGGAGTGTCTGAGTGATTCCCTCGTTAAGTGCAGGTGCGTGAAAACTATTAGCTCCTTTTGAACGTGAAAGTGGCTAAAAGTTTTCACGCACCTGCGCTTAACGAGGGTCACTTGGAAAACATGTTGGAACGCGGCCCTGAGGACTAGAGCTTGACACCTGTGACCTTTGACCATGATATTTCCCTAATAAAGTGGCCTGTTATTAGGTACACTTGAAAATGGCGGTGTACCTAATGGAGTGTCCGAGTGATTCCCTCGTTAAGTGCAGGTGCGTGAAAACTTTTAGCTCCTTTTGGACAAGAAAGTGGCTAAAAGTTTTCCCGCAGGTGCGCTTAACGAGGGTCACTTGGAAAACATGTTGGAACGCGGCCCCGAGGACTGGAGCTTGACACCTGTGACCTTTGACCATGGTATTTGCCTAATAAAGTGGCCTGTTATTAAGTACACTTGAAAATGGCGGTGTACCTAATGGAGTGTCCGAGTGATTCCCTCGTTAAGTGCAGGTGCGTGAAAACTTTTAGCTCCTTTTGGACAAGAAAGTGGCTAAAAGTTTTCCCGCAGGTGCGCTTAACGAGGGTCACTTGGAAAACATGTTGGAACGCGGCCCCGAGGACTGGAGCTTGACACCTGTGACCTTTGACCATGGTATTTGCCTAATAAAGTGGCCTGTTATTAAGTACACTTGAAAATGGCGGTGTACCTAATGGAGTGTCCGAGTGATTCCCTCGTTAAGTGCAGGTGCGTGAAAACTTTTAGCTCCTTTTGGACAAGAAAGTGGCTAAAAGTTTTCCCGCAGGTGCGCTTAACGAGGGTCACTTGGAAAACATGTTGGAACGCGGCCCCGAGGACTGGAGCTTGACACCTGTGACCTTTGACCATGGTATTTGCCTAATAAAGTGGCCTGTTATTAAGTACACTTGAAAATGGCGGTGTACCTAATGGAGTGTCCGAGTGATTCCCTCGTTAAGTGCAGGTGCGTGAAAACTTTTAGCTCCTTTTGAACGTGAAAGTGGCTAAAAGTTTTCACGCAGGTGCGCTTAACGAGGGTCACTTGGAAAACATGTTGGAACGCGGCCCCTGGAGGACTGGAGGTCGACAACCCTGGTTTAAGTGAAAAGTGCCACACCCGCCCTCACCCCCACCTCCTGATTGGCTGTTGGTTCTGTGACGTCACTTGGACACTCCATTAGGTACACGGCCATTTCAAGGTGTACCTACTTCACTTGGACACTAGATGGTGCCACACCCACCCTCATCCCCACCTCCTGATTGGCTGTCCTCTTTTCCAGAGCCCCAAATTTGGTCACCCTACTAGGATGCCAAAGCTGCTTTAATCACTTATTGGCGTCATTTACATTGTGGACATCATTTGTGTGCACGTCAGCATGAAAGACTCAACAATTGTTGTCATTATTGGGAACTTTATTGAATATCAACTAGAACAAGTTTGGGTGGATCAAAGTCTTGTCGTGACTTCATTTCTGTATGGGGAAAAGTCATGCAAAAAGCACACGTGAAAGTTAAATCGAGCAAATTTAGTGGCGCACTCGTGTGGAAAGTAATATTTGACATTAAATAAAGTACACAAGACTAAATAGTATATCTAGCTAAGTCTATTTGAAACAGTTTCACCGGAAGTATGTGAAGTGATTTATTCCGTTTGGAAGGCTGGTTTCTTTTTTACTGCCATCATAGTGCACACGGACAGCTTTTGAAGCTTCAAACATCTACAGTGACAGTGTAAATGGGAGTTTAACGGCGTATTTTAGGCATTTTTGGGAAACAGTGTGCGAGAAGCTATGATGATGAACATCTAGTAATGTCGCCGAAAACGTATGGAAGAAGACCGAATTCAACATCCTTCCAAAGTCAATTAACTTTCAAAGGCGATGGTAAACCAAAGTTGCACGTTGTAGCATTTTCACAACACTCGGTCAGTTAGTAAATGTTGTAAGTGACAGTTGACCTAAAATGCCGCGGTTCCTAGTTCAGACAAATAGCTGTGAGAGTTGTGCACTTCAGCCAAAAGCAAGGATATCACGCGTTGTGCTGCAGCTCTTGTTCCGATAATGCCAAAGAAACAGTCTTGCGGACCTTCAGTGTGACACGATCCGTCATTCTCGGACCTGCCGCAGTGATGACAAGAGGGAGGGCAGCAGATTGAGGGCGGGTCGGTTTTCCTGCACCCCCAGAGCTACTAAAGCGCTGGCCAGGAGGGACGTGACTCTGGGCAGGGCCGGGGGCTGAGCCGGCATCACCTGCACGATCATAAAAGTTTGCTATTTGAAGGAAGAAACACTTGAAAACGTGGCCGAGCCCTAACCCGAAGCTGCCAAGCCACATCCGCAGCTACTTTCTTACCTTTTCAACTTGATGACAATGGATGAGTCCATCGCGTCCGATGTAGAATGTGGAGAAAGCGTCATAGGACCTGGAAGAGATAGATGCCATTCAGTCAGAACGACACATATGGACGGACGGACGGGTTGCTTTCAAATGGACCCAAAAGAGTCCGGGGCTACCTGTACAGGTGTGATTTGTCTTTGCGGTAGAAGCGAAGCATCAGTGTCAGGAAGGGAAGGCCCCGGAGCCTCCAGCGAGCCTTAATGGTCCCGTCTTCCACGTGCTTGGTCAGTTTCAGCACCTCCAGCCGGACGTCGGTGAAATAGAACAGACACAGCAGGCGCCACAGCGAAGTGCTGAGTCGGTAGATCGCACGTCCCCTGCAAGAGACGGACGGACGGACGGATGGGCCAGTCACAAAAGAAAAGAAAAGAAAAAGGATCATAGTCTCAAGCAAAGGTAAGCTGAATCACTACCTGGTCCTGGTGTTGACAAGTCCGTTGATGAATTCAACGTCACGGGAGTACATGGTATAGTCGTGATTCTTACGAAAGAAATTCGGAAGCTGTAAAAGAATGGTTCAATGTATTAGAAAAAGAAAACAACCTCCTATTATTTGTTCCCAGATGACATGTCTCAATGCTCATTGTCGTTACTAAACTAGAAGAATGGAAAGTTGTCACACAATTTGAAGGAAACTTGCATGCCCTGCAGCATGAAGCGATTCAACCGCTCCTACTGTCAAGTGCACAACTCAACACAAGCATTCAAGTTGGATTGTTTGCAAAGAGACTTTCTATCTCAGAGAAAGCATCTGCCTGCCTGCCTACCTACCTCCGTCCTTAGTCTTTCATATGCCACGGCCAGCTTTTGCTCTCCTTCATTGTCTCTTTCATTTTGCGAGCCCTCTGTTCTTACATGGCCACTATACACAGGGTTGGGATGACAGGGAAACTCCTCCATCTTGTTTCTCCCCAATCCAATAGCCTGCCGAGAGTTGGGGCAGCTGCTGCCGCTGCCGCCGCCGCCGCCGGCCGCCGTGGCTTCTGTTCCCGGGGAATGGAAACAGTAAAAGCGAGAGCCGTACACGAAGGGCGCGGGGCAACCCTCGGCTTCAAAGAGGCTTCCGAAACAGCCGTGCTGTCTATTTTGGCCGTGCGCGCCGCTTCTCCTGAAGCTGCTGCCGATGCTGATGTCGTCCTCTCTGCTGCCGTCCACCGTCGTCAATAGGAAGGAAAAGTCGCTGGACTTGTGACTTCCTGGAACCTCTGCTCGTCTAGTCTGACCAAAGAGCGGGATCTCCACCACCGTGCGTAGGCCGCTCCACTCATCGGGCCGCGCCAGCGCGCACAGGCCGAGCGGCTCCTCCCAGTGCTCATCCAGGTACGCCGCCCCCTGCGGCCAGCTGACGTGATGGAAAGGCTGCGACGCGACCGCTTGCTTCGCCGTCTGATAGCTGGTGCAATTGGGCGACGCCAGGGCCCATGATGCACTGCTGAGAGGGCGGCGGGTTGGGCAGAGCCGCTGCAAATCAATTGGCTGAAAGACACACACACACACACTCGACGGATGTGAAAAATGCAAAACTCCTCCCTCATCCCATCGGATGGAAGGGTTAGTGTTGAAATGGTTCTTTGCAGCCAGCTAATTACCTGACTAAGACTCCTGATGTGCTTGGTGATGGGCTGCCTTCTGCCATGGATGCGGCGGACACAACCCACCCAGAAGGCAAGAAGACCCCCTCTGCTGACAGCCATTCACCACACAAGCCCACTCAGTATGTCACCATGACCTGCAGCAGCAAGGCTGCAAAGTCACACGGACGACGAGCCTGCAAATTGTTCTCCGATCCAAACAAACTCCGGCTCTGACTCTGCGCTTCTCGTCCCCCTGGAGAACCTAAAAGAGAGACAGTTTGTCAGGAGTTCACTCCATTTCATGGCTCTGTCGCTTGAATTCTAATTGCATTGGCAGTTAGGTTCACATTTGACATCATAGCAATTGCGTGACAAGGATTCTCATGGGTAAATCCATTTTAAATGTTGTACCATTTGCATCCACGACTGCAATGACATTTCAAAGACTCGACGAGCACATGACATGCACAAGACCACAATAAGGACCGGCCGGCCGGCCGGCAGTGGCAGCTAAAATTGAATTAACCAGTCAAGAACAAACGACAAGTGTTCTTCTCTTCCAGTATGGGGGAGAAAAAGTGAGAAGAAAAATCTAAAAAGGCCATGAGCTCCTATTGGAGATTGATCGACTCGACTCATCCCATGATAACAATGCGACGTAAATACCGTATGATAATAATGTGACGTTATCACGTAGAGTGACCATATCAATGTGTTGGTTCATTCGGTTAGTGGACAAGCTACATTTTGGCGTGAGGAAGATTACTCTTCGACGTGAAATGCAAAGTCAAATGCAACATTTCTTCAACGCAATGTCGTCATTCAAGTGGCATCAACTGTTCGTAAGAGCTCCGATTTTCATTGCAAATGTGCATTATTTCCCCCAAATGGGCGCTTAGGCCCAAATAGTACATTTCCACTCAATAAGGTCGCCTTTTATCCACAATATTGACATTGCTTGGCCGGTTAATGTGCCGGTTGGCTAACGCTAGCAAGCTACCGGGACAGTCGAATGCTATGCTAACTAGCAGCGAGCGAGTCCCGGACAGACAAACGTTAGCGTCATGTTAGCTTCATTTGATGGAATAATTTCATAAAACGTCGGCCGTAGTTCTACTGACAACATGCGCGGTATTCACATATACTGTAAGGTTATCTCAAGTATAAGCTCGTGCTCTTACTTAGCGCTAACTTACACAAGTGACATCCAGTCTTGCGTGCCCTTGCCAGTCCAAACACGCCTCGCTCGCAGGATGACGTCTGCTCCCTTCAGGGACTGTGGGCAAATTGCAATTGCAATTGCAATCCCCAACTTTGGCCTTCCTTCCGAGTGCTGTACGGTCCAAGTGTGACAAAGTGGGAGGTGTGGGTCGTCACATTGGCTTTTGAAGTTCGACTACGAGTTCATCAAATTGTCTTTCATGTCTTTGACGTTAACGGAACGTGCCATCTTTGCTCAGTCTGCACGGAGATGCGTTTGGGGATGTCGGAAATAAAAACTGTTCTGGCATCTTCTGTCTGTCTATCGACAGCACACAACGTGAAGAAGAAAGAAGGCATACTTGTGCATTAGATCATCTATAATCATCCTATGGATGCAACTACCTGTAAACAATATTTTTCAGGTGTTTTTTTTTTAATTAACGTTTTCTAAAAACCTCAGTTTACATACAATAAAATGGACGTCTTCGATGTAAGCTTCTCTTTGCTAGTTTTTTTTTTTCACCACTCAAGTCCATGATTTCGGTTATTATATTTTCCAAGCATTTATCCAATGACTCGCTGTGCCCCAATTAAAAGAATCAACCATAAAACAATTATATTTGAACATTTTTAATAGTGTACAAAATAATTCAACAGAAAAATATGACCACGTGAACATGTATTGTAGACAGCGTTACAGTACAATCGATGAACCTGTCATAAAAAAGGGCACCTGTTTTTGACATTTATCAAAATAAAACACAGAGGGGAAAAAGAAAAAAACAAAACAAAGTCCCACAAGAGACAAAGGTCATTGTTTTCACAGAAAACACACACACACACACACACACCATAGCTGACCTGCAGAATGCTTCATCATAATACTGACATTCAAAGCCCTCTTTCTGAGGTTAAGATGGAGAGTTCAGAGGTCATTTGCTGTATCGGCAGACTCATCATTAATTTATAATTTGCTCCAAAAATAAGTTGTGTCCAGTCACAAAGCAGGAATAAACTTGAAGGTAGCACATAGAATGTTTGTTTTTACCAGCGGCTATGAGCAGGGGAATTGGTTTCCTTGCTCCTTCAGGACAACGTTTCATTCATCATTTCAATCTAGTTGTTCAAGATCAATCATCATTTGATTTACCCATTTCATTTTAAAGTGCTGCCAAGGAATCAGGCAAGGAGAAAACGACACCGCTGAAAGGCAATTGGAGGGAAATTACGTTCAAGCAAGTTGCGGATGTAGACAGTGACGGGCGGACTAGACATAGTGGCAAAAAGTGGGAAGCTTTCAGTCTTTTCAGTCTGTTAAAAACTGTGATTTTCTCATCATGGGAGAATCATCGCGCTGCAGTGGTTTGATGAATGGCGAATATGACGCTTATGGTGCAGCCCCGCTTAGTGTCCGTGCTGGTTGTTTGGGGGGAAGGGTGGTCCATTGACACCGGGGTGGTAAAAAGCACAGTTGCTCTCGTACCTGCAGTTTCCCTTCATCATGAAATGGCGACAAACGGGACGCATGGACATGTCTATTTGAGGAGGAAGAGACAAAACAAATGAGTTTGAGGAATCAAGTGCGACGCGGCGTGTACGTACCGTTCATATTGTGTCCTCCTCTCGGACCCCCTCGTCCTCGGCCCCGAAAGCCCGGCTCTCCTCCTCGGCCCCTTCCTCCCCGGTGGAAATGGCCTCCTCGGTGGGGCCCGCCTCTCATGGAGTCGTCTCCCCAGTAGTTGCCGTTATCCCCGCGGCCCTGCCCCGGCGGCGGCCCCGGCGGCCCCGGAGGCGGCGGCCCCATCATACGTGGTGGGCCTCCGCCGCTGTTGAAAGGCGGCCCGTGATTATGAGGCGGCGGGGGGTGGTTGAAGCGGGGGCCGCCTGGAGGCATGTTTGGTGGGAAGCCACTGTTCATGGGCATCTGCATGTGCATGTTGTTCATATTGTTCATGGGACTGTGACCCAGCAGACTCGGGTTGACTGCGTTCACAAGAAAAGAAAAGAAAAGAAAAGAAAAGAAAAGAAAACAAATCAAGTGAGTGGAAAACAGGACAACAGCAGCATTTCCACCGCTTTCAATGAGATTCTAGATCGCGTCAATTAACAATGCTAAGAAATGTGCACATTGAGTTGGATGATTGTCAAAGTTGCGTGGAAATACACATTGAAGTTGTGACGCGAGTGATAGTAGGTAGGCCCGAGGGATCGTGAGACATTTCTTTTTACATTCAAGCTATCTCAGGGCGGATTTACCTGGTGCGGGTCCCGGGTTCTGGTTCTGTGTCTGCTGTAGGGAACCCAGAAGTTGTTTAATCTTATCCGAGAAGTCCGGCTGCTTGATGAGGTCTTCGGTCGATTGGTTGCTAGAAGCGCCCTAAAGACACACAGAGCTTTGATTAGTTGCGGCAAAATCAAAAGAATCAAAGAAAAGTACACTGGTCTTATGGAACGACTGATGAAACTTTGGGCTCCAACTGCACCTTGCTAGGATGACAAACGGCAACACGACGGAGGACCTTGAACCAAAACAAAGTAGCATCTTGATTCAAGAATTGGACGGTTCGACCTTTATAAACATGTTTCAAATTGTTCAACATGTTCTTGCTCAAATTGAAATTTGAAAATGAACTCCTTTGAGCCGTACTTTGGTTTCCCTCTTTCCTCCATGGAAATGACATTTCATCTTATTTAAGCTCCACGGTGTACTTGTATTCAATCTCACTTGTCGTTTTGAAATGATATGGGTGAATATAGTTGCGACAAAGTAGTCATTTCCCTCCTAAGATGAATCAAATCGAAAGGATTGCCATGGTGATTGCATTGGACTTGCACAGATGGCGCAAAACATTGCATAGGACCTACGAAGCCGTTTCAAATGAGTAAATCAAACAGATGAAAAAGCTTTATTTGACTGTAGACAAATGCTCCCAGTGTGCAGTAGTCATGTACCATGATAGACGTGAGCAGCTCCTGTACGTTGACGGCCGGTGTGACCGGATTGCTGACAGTGTTTGTGGTCTGAGGGCTACGCGAATTGCTGTTAAGGTTGCCCATCAGGTTGGCCAGGACGGGTGGCAGCTTGGAGCCCTCGTTTTGCCCCAGGGCTGGAACCTGCTGAGATGTGTCCATGGGCTCAGGGTAGCTATCGTCTGGTACTGAAGAGTCCTACACAAATTGAGTAAGGAGGGAGGGAGGGAGGCAGGCAGGGAGGGCGGTCATTTGTTGTCAAAACAAATAAGCCAAAGGATTCCTTTGGATTTTGGTACTGACCTCATCCAGGGGAATGAGTCGAGGGGGCATAGGTTCATAAGGCTCCGGGTCTGGCTCGTGCGGAGTGTCGGGTACACTAGGGAAAAAGATAAGCACGTCTAGACTTCAAAAGACAACTGGGCAAACCAGCCCGTTGGTTGATCGCCTCCCTCCTATGTCTGCACCGTCATTAACTTCACCCAATCAAAATTCAAAATGAATTGCATTACGACAACGGAGATGAGCGTCCTACCTCTCTTTACTGAGGAAGAGCTCCTGTAGGATTCCCATCTCACGGTCCCGCTGGGTAAGCTTTTCTGTGCTGTTGGAGCCAGGAATGACCAGACTGCCAGCTAATGTCAGCGGCCTGGGGAGTGTCCAGGGGACCCTCTCCTCCATAGCGTCGTGAGAAAGCCGTCGGGCCATCTCAAACGTCTGTCGATCCATCATCAGCTCCCGTTTGGCCGCCTCACCAAAGTCCTTCACCTTATTGACGTTGACTAGGAGAGGGAATCATTGAGTTAGTCACTCGTATTTACACATGCGAGTTTGACCCACGGCGGCGGCGGCAAGCATGGTTTGTACCTCGCTCTGTCTCATCCAGGTCAAAATAAAAATAATGCTTGAGATTATCTTCCTGAGCCCAGTGAACAGTCTTCTTTTTCTTGCCCTTCTTAGTCAGGTCTTCCTCCCCACGAGGTTCTGACAGAGCATTGGGCTTGTCTCCTGCAAAAGACAAAGTGCAATTTCAATTGGTCTCTTACTTATTTGACTTCCTGGTCTGTACAGAGAGAGCCAAACTCACCGGTGTCCATGGAGTCCGAGTCTTCGGTGGGCACGGGGGTCCCGGGCCGATCTGGCTCCTGATTTTCATCAGTGGCATTTGAAGAAACAGTCTCCGGAGATGTTGGTTTGCCAGAAGATGAGGAGTATGGAGATTGTTTACTGTCAAATGGATTTGTCTGGGAGATTATAAAAAGCACAAGTGCGTTATGAGGAGCACCGACATTTTGCCAACACAGGGCTGAGGTTTTTGATCATTTACTACATATGAAAGTTGACCTTTTCTTAATTTCCTCGCTAGATTTGGTCATTGATTTATTGTCAGAAAAGCTACCTTATTTGAGGTCGGGGACACAGCCTTGGCGCTAGAGGGTGAAGTAGCTGCAGGTTTCTTTTTCTTGATCTTGATTCCAGGCACTGGAGCTGAGTTGAGCGCATCAAGGAACCCCGTGCACTCCATGGCTGCAGACATTGGGTGAAAGAAAGTACACTCAACATTTTGGACAGTATAGGAAAGCGTGACCTCGCATTAAATTCAATTCAAACCATAGCGACAAATATCGTTTGCAACTCGGTAAACTGCACTTATCGACCAATACTTTGCTTCATTATAGTGTACACACTTACGTTGTGCTGGAATGATCTTGACTTTAATTTCTTTGGTAGAGTTGGACGGCGTGTTTAGAGGTTTGTATTTCTTCTCAAGGGGAGGATTATCAAATGGACCAGAACTGTTGAGAGTAAAAAAAGAGGAGAGGGTGAAGTTACTGCCACTGACCACTGGATGGGTGCAGAGAGCAAAGTGCATCTGGCGCCGTGCTCATATTCTTGCTGGTCAATGCCCGCCCTACCTTAACCTCTTGAGGACCGGAGGCTTGATGTTGTACTTGTCACCCAGCTGGGGAGCAGCCGGGCTTTTCTTTGTGGGGGCAGGGTTTGGGGTGTCCATCTCGAGACCTACAAAGGCATTTTCGAGAGGATTTCAGCAAAGTACATACATCAGGTTGTTTCGACGGCTCGCTCACCGATGGAGCGGATTTTCGCATGACTCGGGGCATGCGCTTTAGCCTTGTCTTTCTTTTTCTCATCCTCTGCACTCTTGTCCTTCACCTCTCGGAGTGGGACCTTGCCATCTTCTTTCTTCTTCTTCTTATCTACACATTGAGTATATCGAGAGCATTTTAGGATGATCACAAAAAGAAGAGTCAATGTTAAGTAAGTGTCCGTACCGCCTGGACTGCCGGCATTGCTCGACACACTCTGGGAGCGAATTGTTGCCATCCAGCCGTCGACGAGCACAGACGCCAACTTCCTCAATTCTAAAATGAAGATTGAAGATGAAGCATGGGGTCCAACCTCCTCGAAACAATAAGCCCAACCAAAAGGACAACTGACCTTCAGTCTCTGCGCTTTTACACAGTTGCTTTACCAGCTTAGCTGTGTTGTTCTGTGGAGAAAGGCCAATTCAAATGAAATGTTGCACTCAACAAATAAAATAGACGGTATAATTTATATTCCCACACACAAAAAAAAGGTCAAAACTGGTTTTCCTTTGGTCTGTACCTGTTTGAGATGGTCCACTTTGAGAGGCAACTTTTGCAGAGTGAGCAGAATAAGCTGCAGCAGAGGCGAATTGTTGGTAGTTTTCGAGTATGTGAGCCACGAATTCAGCAGCCTGTAGCCACCGACCCGGATGAACCTATATAGAGGGAAGGAGAATGTTTTATTCATAAAATGCATGCAAGAAAGTTTGAGGTGGTCACTGATGCTGGATCGCTATGGTGTCAAATCCAAACAAAAATCGACAGTCAATTCAAGTCAGTCTTTGTAAATACGTGGAGTGCTTTAAGCTTTGCACGGGTACAATGTTGTGCAATTACAGCTGAGAAAAAAATATGCAGTCTCATCACACCAACAAAACGTACCTGTTGAGAACATCATGTGATTTTGTATGAAGCAGGATGTTCAAGTACATACAGCGACTGACCATCTTGGCAGACGCTTTCATTAGGCTGTGCAGAAAATATGCAAAGGTTAAAGCCATTGCAAAAGGCTACCCGGAAAAAGACGGATTGATTGAAAGGCTTCAATTGCTCACCTGAACATCTTTGGTACTCCCTCCAAGCTGCAGAGTCCCCCATCCTTCCCAAGTAGAACCTCTACTCCCTTCAAAATCTGTTTGGGGTCCACTGGCACCCCCTCCATTTTTCTGAAAAACAAACCTCAAGCAGTTCATACGTGGCAGTAGGGCAATGTGTACGGTGCGCCTTTCTTTTTTGATAATTGGGAATGGATGTATCGTTGACTGTCCCTGTTTTTTGGGCCTTCTATATAACCGAGGGGCTGCTCAACAGACCTGAACGCCATCCTTGCCAAAGAGAACAAGGCTTTACTTTTCACCATGAAACCAAAAAACTCCACAGCCACAAATGCAATTTTACTACAGCACTCGGCCAACACCGGCAAACAGATGACGTCCGCAGTCACATCAGTAGCAAGCACACTACAACAAATCTACTAAACTGATCAGTAGCACACTGCAACAAACCTACTAAACAGACTCATCAGCAAACAATTCTGCAATAGAACATGAACTGCCTCATACTTGAGCGCTGTTGCACGCTGCTGGCACGACCGACCTCTAGTTGCAGAGACAGCAGAAGGGCGGATGAGTGTCCCAGAGCACCAGAATGGCTCCTCTCTGGACCTTGCAGGGCATTTGGACCGACCGATGTGTGCTTCTGTGGAAATTGGACTAATTTTTGGTTTTCTAAACTACCTTCGTTTCCCACTTCCTCAGAAGTATTAACACATTTTAATGGCACATGCATGTCAAAATCAAATGACTAATACTGACTGCGTATGAATTTCAAACTATGAATTAGAATACTTGTACAGATGCTATTTTTTGTTTTTTTTTTAAATGCGCTCAATGTGGTTGATGGTTTGTCATTACACAAACATTAGACATTACTTTCATTACCAAAGAACAAGTCATTATTTGAAGTTACTTACAGTCCGTCAAGGGCCTACAAATGTGTCATGTCATTAAATCAACATTGTACAAGTGTGTGCAGTTATACAATAAAAACATAGCATTATTTGAAAGGTATGGGGGGTACTGGGTTGTGCACTTTTTTTTCCCATGTTTGTTCATTTTGATAAGTGATTTGATACGTGCATAACTTGCCTCGAGAAGATCATTAATTGTAAATGCATTGGTGTGAGGAATCAGTTTGGTCTTACCGGTTTAAATGTTGAGGTAGAAGTTTTATATTGGCTCAGAACTCCACAACACTGCAAATAATTCAAAGCCTGTAAGTGGCACAGCTGTTACACATGTACACAAACTGTCAAGTGTTAAACAAGACCCTGCAACATTACGCGGAAACTTGGAAACAATTGTGTATCACTGCTAGAAAAACTATCACCTAATAAAGTTGTTATAAAAGGGGGGATATTGAGTAGCTAAGAATCCTTTTGAGTTATGTAAACGCAGCCCAAGACATACCGAGGAAAAAAGAACCAGAGGGGAGGGGCAGTAAGCTCCTCCGACAATGCAAGCCCCTCCTCTCCCTCCTCACTTTAACCCCTGCGACGCCAGACTAGCGCTGTTAGCATGGAGAACGCTCAATGGGGGCGGACGGGGACCAGACGTTTAGGCTAAACAAAGCTCGAACAAGCTGAACGGGGCTGCTGCTGCTGCTTTACGGTTTTAAACGAAGAAAACTCCAAAATGCTCCGTAGGGAGGGGGGGGGGTGGTGGGTGAAAAAAAACAAAAACACCCGCTGGTGAAGCAAGCCAATTGTCCACAATTTAGACAAGTCCGAAATGTTTGTGTTACGAAAGACCACTTGTCTTCTGTCATCCCGCAATCTTTATCCACAGATTGCCCAGTGCGGGATTTGTGGGATCCCCTGTGCTATTGTCAACGCAACCAACACCGTGCTTCGTCAAACGTCCATCAATCAATCCTCAGTCTAATGCAATCTTTATGTGTAGATTGCGGTACGGTTCAGTTCCGTGGAGCAGCCCCTACAAAAGCCCGGCAGGCAAAAAGTCCGACTTCATTGGTTATTAAGTCTCCTACCTAAACAAACACGGCAATCTTTATGATCAGATTGCTTATAGATATCACTAGTCCTCGATTTGCAAATGTATTAGCCCACCTCGTCTCACACACGAAGAAACGGAGACTTGTGTCACCGTCCACATTCATGTGTGAGCTCATGCTAAACAGAAGGCTAGGCTAGGCTAAATTGCGGCGGCTGCTAGCCAACTACCGCAAAATAGCGAATACGATTACTTTAAAAGTACCACTAACAAGTCGACGTTATGCATTCCTAGTCAAACTAATTGCCCTCAACGGTTAAGTCATAACACATTGTGCTTTTCGGGCACTTATTTCGTTTATATCAAAAAACATATCAACTTTGATGGCTTTAATACCTGCTTCAAAATTTCTAATGGGTGGGGCTTTGGTAGCTAAAAGCTAGCCTTTTCCTTCAAGAACAAACTGGAGGCAAAAATAGTAATCAGATGTCCATTACTTGAAGAAAAAATATCAATTTGGGTGGTTGGTCGAAGTCCTCGACGGTTGAGTCTTCGGGAAAACGAATTGAAACCTGAAAAAGTACACAAGAAAAAAACATCTTAGTTGACACTAGAGATGAAAATTCGCCCCTTAAGCGTAATCTACCTCACGCGAGGGTTTTTGTGAATATTCTGGGGTGATTTCACCTTCAAAAACGACAAATGTGTGCACGAATGTTCTGACGTCTTCACTTACCTTTGACCAAATCCAGGAATGAGCGAGAAGAGGCGGGACTTAGCTTTTATACGTTGTGACGTAGTTTGCGTCACCGCCGTTTTTTTCCAGCCCGGAGATGGCCCCAAAATGGCTGACGAACGACCTTCTTCCCGTGCTTCAAAGGCATAATGGCGAATCACGCAGTTTTTCGACGTTTGTGTTGATATACCATCAGCGTACTCCTAATCATTCACATTTTTCGGAACGGCCTTTATAAAACTACATATCTATGCAATATTATTCACATTTCACTGGAACATAAACGTTCTAAAACAAGTATACTTCAGCTGTTTTACGTCCTTAAAATGGCGGCTGCTTCGTAACTGGCACGCCGTATCCGCAGACGTGTCCATGACCCGTCTTAGCTACATTAGGTCAAAACAAAAAACAATAACATGCTTCAAAAAAACAAACAAACAAAAAACATTATGAGGCGCGTTCTCGGAATAATAAATACACTTCTATTTTAACGCCCAAGATAATCTGTTCAGATTTGTGCAGACAATGCAGTAATGAAAGAAGACCACTAGGCGGCGGTAATTTTTGCAAACCGCCGTCAAGACCTATGACCTTTCACTTTACTATGAGGAAAAATGGCTGCCTCCATCCAAACCGTTGTAAGGGCAGCGGTCCGCATCTCGCCTTCGATTTTATATCCACTGCGCCAATTTAAGGTATGCTCGTTATACGATTAGCTGGTAGTCCGACAGTTGGTCTTTTCTTCAATAAGACGTTTTATTTGTTAAGGCAGGCTGATCAGTAGCCATTCGTGTAGCTAACAACGATCTTCCGAAACAGAAAACAAGCCCCAAAATATTGTTAGTACATTTTGTGTGATCACACTTTGTTTTACAGAGGATATCTATGAGAATCTGTCCAGCTATTCGGCCTTTTGCACTTCCAAGCCACTCTTTCTGCCAAGCAGTGACACTGCAGGATGAGGCGGCGACCAAGGAAACCGAGGCACTCTCTCGCTACAAAGACAGACCGTGGGATTATCTGGAGAGTGAAGGTATCTCCCATATACACGAGGGTGTACAGGTGTACCCCCCCCCCCACACACACACACACACACACTCCCCTCAATAGACACTTGTACTTATCAATGAATCCAATCTCCCTGGCAGAGTACATTGAGAGGTATGGAGCCGATCCAGTATGGGCGGGTTACAGGAGGAACCACAAAGGAGGCATTCCCCCACAGAAGACTCGCAAGACCTGCATTGTAATGTGTTTTGAATGCATTTGTAAGGATATTTCATGTTAAGTACACAGCTGCCATTCAAATTCTAAAACGCATTTAACGGGTTTGTTTAGAGAGGAGACAAGATATGCGGAAACCCCTGTCCAATATGTCGAGATCCGCATGTGATTATTCATCATCAGGCGAGTTGAATGTTTTATACATCGTTTCAAATGAATCCTTTTCAAAGCATTATTGGGGACCTACAACCTGTACAACTTCATTCAACTCCGTACTTCTAGTGTGATCTGGTGGTTACAATGACGTTAGGGGTGAGCTTTTGAGTTGATTGCTACGAGAGCGAATGGCTTTTTTCCCCTCCACAGAATGTGAAGCTGTTGCAGCAGTTCATCAGCCCCCACACTGGTGCGGTGTATGATCCCACTCGAACCGGTGAGGCACAAGCCGTGGGGTGCATGTGCTTCATGTATCTTTTAGAATGCAGATCCTAAATTGGCTCACTGTTCTGATTTTCTCAGGTGTGTGTATGAAACAGCAGAAGAAGCTGACGGAAGCAATCAACGCTGCACGAGATCATGGTATGTTTGTTCTGAACCTCACCCTCCTCATATAAGTATTGGAATTACAGCTGAAGAATGAATTCAATTCAAATCGGCACTGCAATCCAGTAGAATGCAATGGGCAAACGATAAAGGTTGCAATTTGCTCTGCTTGATTTATTGACACTGTCGACTCAAGACTCATCAGATGAACTTTGTCGTTTCAGGCTTTCTTTCCTTTCAGATTCCCTATGTGGACTTTGCAGGCGAAGATTACTCCAATGGCCATGATGCTGTGGGTTTCACACCGCCCGCCCCTTCTTTAACGTCCGGTGACGACTGGTATAAATGGTATGGTGAAATCACACCAGACGAGAAGGAAGTTGCTAAAGTCAGGAAGACCTATAAGGCTTATCTAAAGCCAGGCATATGATTGATGCCATTTCTACCAGCTTGTTTTCTTTATCTACGTTTCGTCAATGAAATAAGCTTGTGAATCATGGATGTGAATGTATCACAAGAAATCAAAGTTGGAAAAAACTGGTGGTTTATTTTGCGTTCTTAATCAACATCGCATGATTTAAAGTCTTGTCTTATAAGAATTGGATGCCAAGCAGGGGTTTCCACCCCATTTTCTGCTTTGTGGAATTCCAGAAGGAACATGTAGCAAGAAACCAGTCTTTTGGGTTAGCCTACAAGGGATGGGGTAGCGACACGTTCCTCCCTCTCGCCAGTGCTCGAGGCGGGGGATCACGGGTTGACCTTATTGACCATGGTCTCGCCGAGGGACTCGAGAACCTCTCGCTTGTAGTCGTCAAAGTCGCCGTCGATCTGGTTGACCGAGTAATCTTCCACCACCCACAGCTGGCACTGAGTTTCAGTGATGAGACGGGCGTCGTGACTCACTATGATCACAGCTGGACAAGACAAGGTGGACGGACGGACGGACGGACACGGGCCGCCGATGGTTATGAAGATGCGGTTGATCGTGCTATGTCATGCTGTATATTTGCGCACAAGCATTTCAAGTCGGTTCTAGATAATGCACCACCATATTCCACATACCTCCTTTGTATTCATTGATGGCCTCTGATAAAGCGTCAATGGACTCAATATCCAGATTGTTAGTGGGTTCATCCTGGAAGAGCGGCGGATAGGCCAACCAACACTTCAGTTTGCAGCTCAAATCATATTCAATCACCATACAGTGACATATTGTCAAGGAAAGATGATGGCCATCTCAAAAGAATTGACTTTAGCTTACCAAGATGAGGACATCTGGCTGGCGGCAGGATAGTTCAGCAAACACAACTCGAGCTTTCTGACCACCTATTGGAAACAAAAGCATCAGAGCACTTGGGTATGTGTATAGACGGACCACTCTGTACAAATTACGAATGACAAAAGAGAGTAGAAATTACAACTATCTGCATCCCAATTGAAAGTGAGTGCACATTCCTACCAGACAGTTTTGAGATTTGAATGGTGTGCGCGTGGCTCTCCAGGCCAAAACGTCCCAGGCACTTCCTGCCATCCTGATAGGGGAGGTTGAAGTTCCTCATCAGGTACTCTGTGGGGTTCTCCTCCATGTTCAACTGATCTGCATACTGCTGGTTGAAGAAGCCGATTTTCTGCAAGCAATCGACACACACACACACACCGAGTCAAGCATACGTGTCATGTCCACGAGCGTTTTGCTGTACAATACTGTACTGTCCCTCATTACATCAGCTCAATAAGGTACAGTACATACCAACTTTTTTTCACAGCTTTGTCTTCAACAAAAATAGTAGTAGTACAATAGTAAAAAAGAACCTTCATGGATGAATGACTTACCAATCGATGATTCTTCCTCATCTCACCCTTGGTCTGTAAAACAAGTATGTGCCACTCAGGATGGACATATCAATTATTAGCTAATTAAACTTTGACAAATCAACATATACATACAGGATTTAATTTCCCGTTGAGCAGCAACAGCAATGTACTCTTCCCAACACCATTCGGGCCGACGATACAAACTGCAGGGAGGCGAGAAAAATCAAGTCAGATTTCTCTCAAATATAGCCAGCCTCATTTAGGTTGAGCACCACACATTGACAAGAATGTGCTGCTGGTTATGAAAACAGAGACAATATGTGAATTCAGAAACAATCTACTGCCTTTTTTGTTGTTGCAATCTTACTTCGGGATTCCATGTCAATTCCAAAGTCGACATTCCTGAAGAGTGGCTTGTGGCCGTCATAGGAGAAATCGACACCTGGAATAGAAAGTGTCATCAGTTTGTTGGAGCGGCAAGCCATAGGCAAGCCATAGCCATAGGCAAGCCATAGCCATAGGCAAGCCATAGCCATAGGCAAGCCATAGCCATAGCCATAGGCAAGCCATAGCCATAGGCAAGCCATAGCCATAGGCAAGCCATAGCCATAGGCAAGCCATAGCCATAGGCAAGCCATAGCCATAGCCATAGGCAAGCCATAGCCATAGGCAAGCCATAGCCATAGGCAAGCCATAGCCATAGACAAGCCATAGGCAAGCCATAGCCATAGGCAAGCCATAGCCATAGGCAAGCCATTGCCATAGCCAAGCCATAGCCATAGCCATAGCCAAGCCATAGCCATAGGCAAGCCATAGCCATAGCCATAGCCAAGCCATAGCCATAGCCATAGCCAAGCCATAGCCATAGGCAAGCCATAGCCAAGCCATAGGCTACGTACACACACAGCGTCAGCCTGATGATTGAAATACGGATCGAAACCTTCTTACTATGCAGGCCCAAAATGGGTGGCGAAAGAGGAGGAGGGTTTGGAAAGGTGAACTTGACAGTGTACTCTTTGGGCCGCTTCAGCAGTTCCGTGGCCTCGTGGCTCTCCTCTTCCTGACCCCCCTTCTTCTTGCCTTTCTGTTGTTTTCTGGTGAGCGCGTCTTTTGTCTGCTTCTCCTGAAAAGGGGGGGAAAAAAATAAATAAAAATCAACGTGCAAGAGTTGTGAGCGATTTTAGCACTTCAGATGTTCAGATTCAAACTCACAGCCTGTTTGGTGGACTTCCCACCAGCTTTCAGGTCCTTAAGTTTCTTCTCCTGCTTGTCATATTGTTTCTGGAGCTCCTTTTGCTTCTGGACATACATTTTTTTGAAGGTCACTAGAAAAAGAAATGTTGGGTTAGTCAAGATGGTCTCTGGCCAGCACAAAGCTAGAACATTGTAGCCAATACCTACATTTCAAGTGAGAGTATGAAAGACTTACAGTAGTTGCCTCTGTAATAGTAGAGCTTCTGGTTGTCGAGGTGCATGATGTCAGTGCACACGTCATCGAGGAAACTTTGGTCGTGGGAAACTATGAGCAGGGTTTTCTTCCAGCCTTGAAGATAGCTGGAAGGGACAGAAAACGTTGAGCATTAAAACATCAAATGAATGAAATGATGTGCCGAAAGCCAAGCGTGCTCCTGCTCTTTAGACTACAAGATCCTTGACACAATCGATCCACTTCATTTTCGTTAGTGACAGGAGCAATCTGTCCCAAAAGAAGGATCGATGGATCGATCGATCGTTCGTTCGCAGTTCAAGTCTGATGTAAAGCTTGAAGCTACCGTTTGACCTAAGGAACATTGGATGTGACTTTCTGCAGAGAATTTCAAAACCTCCGCGTAGCGACAGACAGGCAGAACACAAAGCTTGAGGAGAATAAGGAAACAAGAGGCGTACTTGTTGAGCCAGATGACGGCATTCAGGTCCAGGTGGTTGGTGGGTTCGTCAAGCATCAGTAAGGTGGGCTCCATGAACAGAGCCCTGTGGAAATTGCGTTGGCCATCAGTAAGTCCGATCAGCTGGAAACAAGCGGGCTGAGGTGTCTATCTACCTGGCAAGCGAAACTCTCATTCTCCAACCTCCCGAGAACCTTTTGGTGGGTCTGTTCTGCATCTCGGGGGTAAAGGACAAGCCGGCCAAGATCCTTCTGGCTTTGGCTTCGGCCGCCGCAGCTCCGATCACCCTCAGCTCCTCGTAGACCTGCCAGCAGATTGCGATCCAGGCTCGGCACGGATGGGGTGGCCGCAGTTACGCTCAGGCACGTTTGTTAAGCCGTCGCTCACCTTGTCTAGTCTGTCCGCCACACTGTCCTCTCCCTTCTCCAGACGAGCCTGAAGCTGCTTCTCCTCCTGGAGCAGCTTCAGGCGGCGCGTGTCGGCCTTCAGCACCGCCTGAACTGCCGGCGTGTCGTCAGCCACCACCTCTGAATGCACCAGCACGTGTGAATGGGACTGAGCACAGATCAGAGAGAGAACATTTCCTACCTTGCTCGCATAGCAACACGTCGATGTTGGGGGGAATGCTCAGAGCTCTGTTGGCGATGTGTTTCAGCAATGTGGTCTTCCCTTTGCTGGAAGAAAACAGTGGCTTCATGCAGCAAAGGATTGATTCCCATTCATATAGTATGACCTCGTTCAAAGGAAAAGCATTTCAATGTACCCACCCGTTTGGTCCGACCAAACCATATCTTCTTCCTGCCACTATGAGGAGATCAGCGTTGACAAAAAGCTCTTTGCCATGGGCAGAAATGCTGAACCGCTCCAGCTACGAAAAACACACAAGTCAGAATTTGCTTAGGAAGCCAACGGTCCCCGGATTGACCGACCTTGATGTCAGACGCGTTCTCTAGCATGGCCTGTCTGGAGGACATTTCCGCTTGGGAAATGGAGAAATCCCCTTCCAAGGCATTCTGGGCACGGAGACTTGCCACTTGACGCTCATACTCCATCTGTGAACAAACGGGTGCATTAGACTCAAACAACCGAAAGAAAGATTCATCAGACAAAAGCCATTTGGAGTCAACATTTATGTTCGCCGTCAAATATTTTGGACATCGGTATCGTTCAATATGAAATCCATACCATTTTTTTCTTCTTCTTTTTCTCCTTCTTGCTAAGGTTAGAAAAGGGGTCATCGTCCTGCTGCTGTTTGGCCTGCTCGGCGATGACATCTTCAGCACTCTGCTTTGACGGAGACAAATGTTTGAAGCGCAGCAGCAGCAGCAGACGCAGCAGCAGCAGCAGACGCAGCCGCCGCAGCAAACAACGAGCGATAGCGATCTCAAGCGCTTACGAACCATCATCATGTCGTCATCGTCACTGTTATCTCCCTCGTCTTCATCATGATGCGATTTCTCAGCCGGTGTCTTTTTCTACAGGGATGTTTCAAATGAGCGCCTTAGTGGGATTGTGACAATTAACGAGGGTGGGGGTCATAGTTGACGTACAATTGCTTTCATTTTGTCCTTGGGTTTCTCATCCTCATCGTTCTCTGGTAACTACAAAGGAAACAAAAACACTTGTAAGGAGAAATTAGCAGGTTAAAAAAAAAGCACATCATTGCAAAGGCATGAATCAAAAATTGTCTCACACACACACACACACACACAATGATGATAGCTGTGCATGCAAAAACGCAAAGAAGGAAAAACAATACATCGAATATGTAGAATTAGGAGTGAAAAAAAGAAGACAATGAATTTAGGAGAGCACCCGCAGAGCACCCACCTTCACCTTAGCTTTAGCGTTCTCTTTTTTCTTGCCCTTCTCAGCCTCCTGTATCCAAGATGCACACACTGTGGCGTTATATTCCCCAAATCATTCATCATCAATCCTTTATTTACATTTGATTGCACATACTATATCATGAACAGGAACAAAAACTCCTCCATGCGTACCTTTTTGACTGGTTCCTCTTGCTGGTCCAAATCCGAATGGTCTTCCTCACCACTCATATCCTGGCTGAGAGCTGCAAAAATGTTACCACCCTGAAGGACAACACAAATGACTTGGTGGCATGTGAAGAGTCACTGACAACGGTGGTGGCAACAGACAATGGCAAACCTTGTTCTTCTTGTTTCCTTTCCTGGGGGCAACAACTGGGGGGGGGGGGAGAGGGAAGAGGCACTTTCCATAAGAACTGGGATGACTAAATCTGACAGAACAACTTGTCTTCATACCAGGTTCATCTTCTTCATCACTGGCTTGCGCCGAGAGCTTTTTAAACTTCAGCATGACATCTTCATCGCTGTCCTTGCCCGCATCTTCACCTTTGTCTTTACGCCGGTCCTTTTTCTTTTTATGAGGCTGAAAAGAAGAAGTGTGTGTGTGTTTGGAAACGCAAAGCACGTGATTTCCCAACACGATCTATTCTATGGAAGCTACTCTGGGCATAGGTCACCTGTTTTGCATCTTTCGCAGGAACCTTAACTTCTTTTTCAGGTTTCTCCTCTGTCTGGAGTTCCTCGAAAAACTAAAGGAAAACACAAGTTGCAGCAAATCAAGTAAGCAATTCCACTAGAAATATGGAGATGAATGAGTACTCACACTTTTTTTCCCCTTTTTATCTTTCTTCCCCTTTTTCACAGTCTTTTCTGTGGGATGAAAGAGCATTTGAACTCAACAACGTGGACAACGTGAGAAAGAAATACTTAGGACAGTGACCATTTAGAACAAAGTACGTATAGCTGTAAAGAGATTTGAATACCTATTAGAGAACTTTTATGGCACTAATACAGATCTGTATTTCTAGCTAAGCACATCCGCCATCTGTACCTCCTCTTTATTAATGGGCTAACGAATTTATGAACTCAAGTGTCATGACCGAGCATTGCATCATTTTCATGACGCGTCAGATGGCGTCAGATGGCTGAGCTCAGTTCACGCTACATCCATGTCAACACAATGTGTTATTAAAATAGCAATTGGGCTTGAAAACACCAACTTGATATTTGACTAAAATTGATGGTTTGGGTAGCGCCGCCACCGGCTGCTAGCTTGGCTACTTAGCCCACCCTAATGATATATTTTTTCCTGACCTGTTGTAGGCTGATCTTCATCGCCCACCCACTCTGCTTCTTCTTGTCCTTTCTTAGGCATCTTGTTTCGTGATGTGACAATTGAACCAAATGTCGGTATAAGAGGCAAAAAATGTCATGCGGCCCAGAAGAGTTGAGATACTTTCTTCTTCGCCTTCACATTACTCTTCGTCGGTAGTGAGCAAAATAGGGAAATTGCGACTTACCGCCACCGTGTGGACTGGAGTGCGAATGGAAATATTGTTGGGGAAAAAAATGCATCAAGCCGCCTGACGACGTTGGCCTTGGCTTAAAGACTTCTTTGCTTTTAACGTCTCATCCATGCGTCATACGTTGGTGTTGTTAACGAGCTACTTCTTCATCAACTTAAATGAGTTTCCACATTGAACAATACTTCAATGTGTAGTGTATTATTATATCTGGGAATCACATTCATCATATGTTGAGTAAAAATATCGATGAGGTAACATATGAACAGGTTAAACATCACAGATTCCCTCCCCTGCAGATTCTCACGTTTCTGACTGTGTCCATAATATGTAACTTTTGGTGTTCTGAGCTTATTCATGGAAGTGCTGCTCCTGCTGCTGCTGCTGCTCCTGCTGCTGCTGCTGCTGCCGCTGCCGCTGCAGCTGCATCTGCTGCTGCTACTATGTCCATCAATGAAAGTGTCAATGGGTTGACATCTCAGCAACATCCTGATACCACCACTGCTTTAATATCTGAGCTTGCAGAAATGTCTAACGTTTCATGACTTTTTGTGCTATGATTGAATGATGTGTATTGCATTGCTTTTAACTGTGCAGACGTATTATGTCACTATGACAACCTTGATGTTTTGAAAAGCCAAAGCCTAGCTTCAAAGCATCAGCGCATCAGGCAGGCATTTTGGTTCTTGCGTCTCAACGCATGAACGGCAATCCATGCATCTTGCTCATTGCTTTTGGTTTTCAGGAATGGAGGGCATACAATTGGACCCCAAAGGGACTTTGGCGGGCGGGGATTTCCAATTGGGAAAAGATGGCGGACTTTGCAGCCTTGATGGAGTCCCAGAGATGATTAGGTGGCGCTCACTTTGCAGACCTCATGTTTTTGTCTATATTCACCCAATGTAGTTTTGTGATGTCATTGAAGCCCAAAACTCGTCCTTACCACAGCCTCATGCAAGCATCTACGGAGATGGTCAGTCGCTGTATGTACCTGGAAATTCTACTTCACACGAAATGTCAGCATATTTTTAGCAGGTAGGCCTCATGTCCACTTTATACCGTTCCTATATTCCACGTTTGGTTGCCGTCCGCCTCATTTCCTCCAAATTCTACATGCAACCTACTGTGTCAACATAAAAAGCTGTTCAACTAATAAAGGATGTTGGGTCCTACCGACTGTCCGCCCGTCCTTCATTTAGGTTCATAAGAGTGGGTGGCTACACTTTGCTCAACTCATGGCTCGCCTACTCCAAATCCACCAACAACACTTGTTTGCTCCAGCTCCTTCTGCTCACGCTACAGAAATTGCCCCTCAAAGTTGTGCACCTCAAACAGGTACTCAAACAGAATACAGCATTTTTGGAACGGTATCTTTTTTGCTCTTCTAAATTGTTTCACTTCTGTTTATACAGAACAACACAGCAAAGTTGGTCAAGCAGCTCAGTAAAAGTGCAGCGACTGAAGGTCTGTTAGCTTCTCTGGGTTCTTTGTAACGGTGAAAAGAGTTTGCATAGCTGCCAAACTCCAACGTTTGTACTTTATATTTTAGAATTGAGGAAGTTAGCATCCGCGCTCGTCGATGGCTGGATGGAAACGATTCGCTCGCAGAGTCTATCGAGCGCTTCCGACAATCCCGCCGGTATGGCGAGCTGACTATTTCGTCCATCCCTTTCATTGTCATATCTGCGTTTTATGTGCAGATAAAAAGAAGCGAGGAGAGAAGTTACACAGTCAAGGTGTGAAGGACAAGAATGGACAAGATGAAAATAAGAAACAAAAGGCTAAAACGCACTTGTCCCGCCATGCAAAGTTGCCCTCCTTCGGTCAGTCTCGTCTCATAATGTTCCTCCGAATGCAGAAGCTAAGTACGTGCATTTGTCTTGTCACATTGACCTAGCGTTGGATCCACTCATCAGCACCAGCCAGACGACTAAGCCTCCAGTCCACAAGAGGTCAAGGTAAGACATATTTCAACACAAGTCCATCTAGTGATTTGAAAAAAACATGACCAATAGGTTCTCTTTGTCCATGTGGACACAGCTCTGGTCCATGCGGCGCCGCTCCACCACAAAAGAAATGTAGACCTCGAAAGACCTCCTCGTCCGACTCGTCGACAGAGATCATTGCAGCCGATGGTAAGTGGAAAAATGCTCTTTCCATTTCCTGTGATCACATACATGTCATCAATTCTTTGTCAGAATGCCAACACTCGATCTGGAAAAGCAAGAAGAAGAGCGTTCACTGGGCTCAGGAAGATGAGCTGAAACAATACTTCTATTTTGACCAGGATGAGACAGAGAGGGGTAAGAAGCCACGACGCCTGTTGCATTCGGTATTCCAAAAGATACGATCGATGGCCCCCTCAGTGAACGTCTACAAGATCAAGGAGGTTTCTAAAAGCTCCAAACATGAGATGACATTGAGGCCCCGATGGCTCCCCCGCCATGAGGAGCGCGTCCACTGGACGTGCCCCAGCTCTCTGACGTTGGCCGGCAGCCAGGTCACGGAAATGGACACCCTCACCAGACAGAGGTGCGACTGTGAGAAAAGCATGAAATCAATCAAAACAACAATGGGATCTTCTTTTTTTTCTTTTCTCACTAGTGCCAGTCCCGACGGTCCACGTGAACCAGAGGCAGAACCTCTCCACCCCTGCCTCATCCCTTTGGATGAGGTTCGTATACACGATGGAAGCAGGGACGTAGACACACATTTTCCAGTGCTGTGGCCGTAAATGTATGCACACTGCGTCGTCGTGGCTGCGAACGCATCTGATGTAGTACTACAACTCATTGTCTTTCCTACAGTCAGCGGTGACGGAAATCAAAAGCACACATTGCAGAAACTTGCTCAACACGCAAGCAGGATCTTAAAGCTTGCCAACCGACAAGGCGTGTGTGTGTGTGTGAGTGTGTGTGTGTGTGTGTGTGTGTGTGTGTGTGCGCGTGCGCGTGCGTGCGTGCGTGCGTGCCATCGTCAGATCCGTGTTGTCAGGGCAGGGTTGAGTGCAGCTGGTGAATACAAGGGTCCGATAGGAGCAGCCTTTAACCCTGCCCTCTACTTCAAATATTGACCCTGTTGCTGTGCCAACAACACACATTGATGGAGAGGAGGAGGAGCTACTCCATGAATGGATGGATGGATGGATGGATGGATAGATGAATGGGCAGAGGCTCCAAGACGCCTCAGCACTAAACGTCTTTCCAAGTGGTTCTAGCTCTATAAATAAAAAATCTTCATCACATCTGATCAGCGTAATCTGCAAACTGCCAAACTATTTCCTGTTTTACAATTTCTCCTATGAAAGGATATTAAAACATTTGAACAGTAAACACTTGTTATGTCATTTTTCCATGTGGAGGCATGAACAAGAGGACATCCTGTCCGTTGGTCGTTTGTGTTGCGACTCTGCGGGCTTGAGAGCCGGATCGGCTGTCAAGGGGCCCGAGCGAGCGACCGACCGAGAGAGCCAACAAAGCAGCTATTGATATCAAGCGGGTCGCGCCAATGGGACACGGCACAAGATTCAAATCTCAAGTGCACCTCCAGTCACGGTAGCTGCAGGTGGAATAGACTGGTGTCCAAATACTTTTGTTCATAAAGTGTGTGTTTATGCATTCCGGCCAATCGCATTGCGCCCAGTCATCGTACCTTCTAGTTGAGTGGTACCACTTCAAAATGAACTTTTCGATGATATTCTGATTGATTGAGATGCAAGGGTACGTATTTGCTTCCCACCTGCTCAAATGAACAAAAGCAGAAGAACTGCCAAATGCAGATATCAAATGTATTGTAACATTTTCCGTGGAGAATATTTCGGGTGGCTGAGGCAGTCCGGCGCGGCGGAGGTGGTGAGGAGGTGGGGGAAAGGGCGGGACCGTGGGCGGACAGCTACTTAAATAGACAGCAGGTAAGAGGAAAAAAGCAGGAGATCCTGGAACAGTCATCCATCCGGCTGACCAAGCAGGCACAGGTAAGAAAAATGATGTTATCGAGTTTCACGACTACATTTTAACAACTGTAGCGTGATTGGAACATGTTCTTATCTAGAAAGCTGAAACTCTGCAAAGAACCGCAATGGTCATGGTATTTCTTTCAAGTCTCTTCCAGTAACCTTGCAAAGATGATCAAAACGTCCCTGTCACTCCTCTTGGTGCTTGTCGCTGCGTCCTTTACGTTTGCCAAATATACCCCAAAGGCAGGCAAGAGGGTCCCTCAAACTCTGTCCAGAGGTAAATGGCGGAAAATGGTCAACAGCAAAAAAAAAAAAAAAAAAGGCAACACTGATTTATTTATGTATTTTTCCATTTCATCCAGGATGGGGTGATCAGTTGATCTGGGCTCAGACGTACGAGGAAGGACTGTACTGGGCCAGGTCAAAGTAAGAAATGGATTGTCAATTTGTGGTGTCACTAGCTTGACATAACTCACCTCCATTCCATTCCATTCCATTCCATTTCTCCTTCAAGGAACAAACCCTTGATGGTCCTCTTTCACCTGGATGACTGTCCACACAGCCAGGGTAAGTTCCAAAACATTTTCTTCAAGCAAGTTCCAAGACTCTTTCAACTCTTTGTTGATTCTTCCTGCAGCACTGAAGAAAGTGTTTGCAGAGGACAATGAGCTCCAAAAAATCCTTGATGAGGATTTTGTTGCACTCAACTTGGTGGCAAGTTACACATCCTGACATGTAAAGCAAATTTAAAATTGTGAAGAACTGAGATGGTTTTGTTTTTGCACAGTATGAAACCACAGACAAACATCTCTCCCCAGACGGACAGTATGTTCCCAGAATCATTTTTGTTGGTAAGACATAATGATGGCAAATGTCATCCATCATTTCAGCTGTCAGTCTTCTCTTCCAAATCATCACGAGCTAATTGCAGCATAACAATGACAAAAACGCCCAGAATAATGAAAATGTGCCCTGAATTCAGAAAACGCTTTCTTTATCCATGGAGCTGAATGTCTTTTGCTTTTGCAATGTTGCAGACCCCTCCATGACGGTGAGGGCCGACGTGACCGGTCGCTACGCCAACCGCATGTATGCCTACGAACCAAATGACATCAAACTACGTGAGATGAAACTCTGCTGCTACCGTCCAATTGACGTGAGGGACGTGCAACGTAAGCATCTCTCTTCTTCTCTTAGTGATAAGCAACATGAAGAAGGCCAGGAAACTCCTCAAGTCGGAGCTTTGAAGCTGCCCTCAACAGTTAGCAGCGGAAAGACCTTCTTCTTCGTCACTGAAATGCTCCTCTTTCCCACATTGTCTTTCAAATAAAATTGAAAATGTTGAAAACGATTTCAAGTTCTTCTAACAGTATTGGTAATAAAAGCCAGATTCACTATGGACGTCACAAGACTATTTGCAGTGAATACAATTTGCACAGGCATGACTAGAAATCCGCAACGTCATCATACTATGCATTTTGTAGGGGGTCCTCAAAACAATAATAGCAGACCACCTTTTACTCCTTCAGTCTTTTATTGTGGTTGGACAGTACAAAGTCTCGGACGCTTTACACAATCTCCAGTGCACTTCTGACGCACTTATTTACAAAAGTCATGCAAAAGGCCAAAGAGGAAGGAAGGAAGGAAGGAAGGAAGGAAGGAAGGAAGGAAGGAAGGAAGGAAGGAAGGAAGGAAGGAAGGAAGGAAGGAAGGAAGGAAGGAAGGAAGGAAGGAAGGAAGGAAGGAAGGAAGGAAGGAAGGAAGAAAGGAAGGAAGGAGGGAAGCAGTCAGAAGCAGGACAAGATGGCAAAGTCTCAATACATATATCACATCATTGCAGTTCTTTCGTTCCACTTTCGCAGACATGGTGCAAATAATACAAGAAGAAGAAGAAGAAGAAGAAGAAGAAGAAGAAGAATTCAGTCACACGCCTGTGTTTGGTGCAGATTATTGCATTCAGTCATCTGGCCATCTACTTTGTGATTAAACAGCAGAACGTTCTGAACTAAATGGATTGGAGTGACAGCGGTGTGAAGACGCAAAAGCAGAATGTCCAGAAAGAGACATTTCAGTTGCCGTGGTGGGTGGCAGGTTACTACGTCTCTTTAAAAATCAAACCACATTGCCGCATATTTACAGGTCAAGAAGGAAGGTCTAAATCCGAGCGAAGCAGCTTTCAGAGGAACGCACTGGGGTTTGCTCGGGGGTCCTTCTGGTTCCTGTAGCGGTACGTCAGCCACACGCCCACAATCTGACAGCAGGAGACAATATATCCTATCATGTATCATATATTTGTAGGGGGGGACTTCCTACTTACCTCAGTAAAACTGAAAAAGAGGCCAGTCCCTCCTACAAAACGCAGGACTTCATCGGCGTGTTCCTGGATCTTATCGGCGCACGGCAAACAGGAGTGATTGGGGAAGCAAGCCTGCAGGAGAGCACACGCGCACGCGCTCGCAAAGCTGAAAGCCCACTCAGCGGACGGACGGACGGACGGGCAAGAGGGCAAACGTACGGCGCGGCAGGTGGCGTTGAGGTCAACCTGTCGGAAGCCGCAGCAGTTGAGCGTCTTCTCCACGTCTTTTTGAGTGCTGCGGGAGTTATTCCAGCCCACCTCCAGCAGATGATCCTGGGAAAGCGCATTTGGCATCCGTCGAGTCAGATGCAGAGCAGCAACTCAAAAACAAAATGGCCATCTCAATTCCCACTGCATGGAATGAACCCAGCACGCATGCATGCGTTTGGAATGTGGGAGGAAGCCAGAGCGCGCCCGGCCGAGCACAGGAAGACATGACAACTCCCAACAGGAAGGCTGGAGCCAAAGCCCAAAGCTCAGCAAGTGTCACCGGCCGGCGTTTCAGAAATGGAACGCGTCTTTGGACTCACCTGTTGCTCTTTGTTGATAGCCAGACAGGCACTGGAAACGGAGAACTGCACGATAAACACCATGAAGAGGATGATCATGTACTGAGAGTCAGGGTCAAGGAGTCATCCCAAACAACACGACAAAGCATCGTCGCTTGACAAACACCACTGCGAAATGTTTGAAATCGCGTCGGGAACATTTCTGGAGCCTTTGAATGCAAATTAGGACGCCAGCTTGCCTTCTATTTTTATACCTTAAGGATACAAAGAAGAGGAGGACCTGATGGTGCTTCACGGCACCGATGAGACCGGCCAGCGCCACGAAGAAGAGGAAGACGCCGACTCCGATGACGCCCCCCACTACCTGGAAACTGGAGACCAGACCGAACCACTTCCCCCATGCTGCGATTGCAATCATCAGCAGGCTCACCAGCTGCATGATAGAGCAACAATGTGGCCTTCCAGCTCATACGACATTTGGACAGGTTTAGCGCCTTATTTGTGCATCAACCACACAATCAATCTTCAGTGGAATGACTTGCTTTGTCAAGGTGGACAGCAAGTCAAAAATGCGTACTATTGTGGAATTGGAACACGTGTCCCACAGCAAGCTCGTGCTTCGTGCGACTCTTCCAGGTGAGCGTTCCCAGCAAGTGCAATGTCCACGCCGAGAGTTTAGGTGAAGTCATAATGGAGCTCCCTTTGAACCCAGCAGCCAAGTGGCACAGCAGATACGCACGCTCGTCACGCAGCTGTTTATCTCCCCGCTGTGGCTCCTTCTCAAGCTTTTCGCACTGGCTCAACATTAGACTGGCAGTTGTAACCTACGTTATGTCATTTGTAGCTAAAGAATTGTTGTTGTTTTTTCCAAGTTGTAACCTACGTTACAAGACTCGGATGGCATTTGTAGCCAAAGAGTTGTTTTTTTTCCCAAGCAACTTGCAGAGCGTGAGATTGCAGACGATGATAAAGAGGCACGGCATCCCCTGAAATTTCAATAAAAAGGCCGACGGAAGGAAATGAGCTCAGAAGGCTGATTCTCTATTCTAGAATAGCCAACAAGCGGCCTTTTTTGTCGCTTCCATCGTCACGCAATGAACATCTGACCAGGTTCCACGGTGAATCATTGATTTAGCAAGTGCGTGCGTGCGTGCGTGCGTGCGTGCGTGCGTGCGTGGTGACCTCACCACGAAACGTTTTCCATTTCTATATTACACGTGCATCGTTGGAAACTTCAGTCATGTAAAGATGCCATATATCATCCATCCATCCATCCATATGGTGCAGTGTGAGCGATGATGATGTGTTGGATGGATACTCACAACATAGAGGATGTTGAGCGCGCACAGGGAGTGCTTGGAGCAGGTGAATCCAGCGCAACCCATTTTGGACAGACAAAGCAAGAAATCCACAAATATGAAATAGGATGCCTAAATCAGGACAAGCATAAAGGTCTCAGCAGCGATGATCCCGCAGCCTAGGTCCAGCCTAGAAACCTTGCCCGGCTCAGCTCAGCGTTACGTCGGAGAGACGGAGATGGAGAGGGTGGGAACAAAAACAGGAAGTGAGACCAATTCCTTTCAAAGTCATTTCAATTGACGACGCGCTAACTCTCATTTGAATCACAAGAACACATGCAAATGGCCGAACTAAGCCTTAGAACCATTTTACATGGACAAAATAACGTGCTCGTATAATAGATGTGATTACAAAAATTGTGAGGACAGAATCACGTAGCAGAAGTCGACTGTAATCTTCCATGTCACATCTTGGAAATGAGATCAATTTGATTTATAAAATCTTTCATTTAATTCACTCAAATGCAGTCGATATGTACTCATTTCGTTTCTGTAATCGGAATTTTTCCTTGCCAAATAGGCTCTCTTACTTTGAAGCTGACTTTATTTCCGGTTACACTTTGAAGCTTGACAACTACAAATAGGGCGGAGCATCCATTCATTTTATTGTCCAGCGGGCAGACCTGCTATTCCCTTCAAATATTCATCAGAAAGACACCTAACCTAACCTAACCTAACCTAACCTAACACTTAACACTTAACACCTAACCCAGTCATTGCTCACCCTCCCAGCCCTACATTTTGTTTGCTGCCCTTCATCAGCCGTTTTGTGAACAGTTCAAATTAGTTTTGGAGCATTGACTGAAGAGCGCCTAAATAACAAGTGAGCAGAATTCAAGAATGGCTGTGCCTAACAAGGGTGAACTTACAGCATCTGAGAAGAAACTTTTGCAAGTGATTGAGGCTGGTGAGTAGAACCTTTGCAAGGTCTCGGGGTACTTCCACATTTCACATTTTAGATCTGGGTAGGCCGTAGTATCATATTTCAATCAAATGTCTACCTGCAAGGAAACAAGATGTTTTGCATAAATGGCATTGGGCCCTTGAGCTGTGCCTTCATTGCTATATTGCTTTCTATGGTATATTTAGATAAAAAAAAATGGAAAGAAATTCACACACACACACCTTCTCCACTCCAGCTATGGACAGATGTATGGGAAATGCATATATGTAAATGGTCATTTCTAAAAAATAAGAACAATTTGCGAAAGAGAAGCATGATTTACATTTTTGTTCTACGCGTGTGTGTGTACTTGTGTTTTTGGTCCGCAGGTGATGTGCAAGAAATGGCCCAAATTCTTACGAGCGAGGATGTACGGGTCAACTGTTTGGACGAGGTACTAAGACAGATGACACGTAGTTACTATATAGTATGTACGTCGTTCATAAGTTCAAGTGAAGTGAATGAGTCATTTAGCTGCAAACGTCTGCTTTTTAATGCAATATAGCAGGTGTAGGAAAAGCAAAAGTCTTCCTGCGCAGCGCCCAGTTACGGCACCCTGACAGACATATGTTCTCCATTGTGCTGGAGACATATGGAGATGACTCATGAGAGACAGGCATGGGCTTTATGATAATAGAAGGGCTCCACTACACAGGCTCCTTCAAAGTGCCACCTGAGCGTGACAGACCGCTTCAAGCCCACCAACCGTGGACGCATTGTGTCTGTCGTATTAGGTTAACGGCAAACAGATGATCATTTCCTCTTCAGCACGTCAATCGCTGTCCACGTTTACTCTTGTGCCCTATTTCTGATTTGTTTCCAAAAGTGCGGGATGACGCCGCTGATGCACGCGGCCTATAAGGGCAAATCGGAAATGTGTCGCTTGCTGCTGCAGCACGGGGCTGACGTCAACTGCAACCAACATGAGTACGGCTACACGGCTCTCATGTTTGCTGGCTTGTCAGGTGAAGAAGAAGAAGAAGAAGAAGGAAAATCAAAGAAACACCTCGCTCTCCGTTGTGTTCGATGATACCTACCACCAGACTTTGAATGCTTTCCCACCGCAGGCAAGACGGACATCACCTCTATGATGCTGGATGCCGGGGCGGAAACAGATCTGGTCAATTCTGTGGGTCGCACCGCTGCGCAAATGGCAGCCTTCGTAGGTGAGACCAGCCCAGGTCTGGAGTCTTAAGCGTGAAGCCAAACGCAAACGTCCCGGTGCGCGTGTTTTGGGCAGGCCAGCACGACTGCGTGACGGTCATCAACAACTTTTTTTCGCGGGCAAGGCTGGAGTACTACACCAGACCTCAGGGGCCGGAGAGGGAGCCCAAGCTGCCTCCGGGCTTAGCGGGACCCCTGCACAAGATCATCATGACGACCAACCTCAACCCGGTCAAGGTGAGCCAGGCGGGCCTGCAAATGCACGGAACTCCATCGACTGACTACGTTCGCCCTACTCTGACCTGACAGATCGTCATGCTGGTAAGGGAGAATCCTGCTCTGGTGGACATCGGGGCGCTGGAGAAGTGCTACCAGGTGATGGACCTGCTGTGCGAGCAGTGCGTCAAGCAGCAAGACATGAACGAGGTGCTGGCCATGAAGATGCATTACATCAGCTGCGTGCTGCAGAAATGCCTCAGCTTCTTACAGAGACAAGATGACAAGTTGGACGCCTTGGTGAAAAGGTCAGTGAGTGAGTGAGTGAGTGAGTGAGTGTCCTGGTGGCTAAAGGTCCAGTTCATGTGGCGTGCCGCGCAGCCTTCTCAGGGGGAGAGAGAGCGACGGCTTCCCGCAGTACCAGGAGAAATTCATTCGAGAGTGCATCAGGAAGTTCCCTTACTGTGAGACCACTCTGCTTCAGCAGCTGGTGAGGAGCATTGCGCCACTGCACATTGTAAGTGAAGGAGATAACAGAGCGCTTTAGTTTGGTATTTTCAAGACCAGCGAGGCCACATCACGTGAGTGAGGGCCACCGACGGCAAAAGGCAACAGATTCCGCCCAACGTCCGTTTGCCTGCTTTCCAGGGCAACCATCCCACGGCCTACTCCGTTTTAACTCAGGCGCTGACCGGTCAGATGGCCTTTGCGGATGCCGACTACTGCGCCACGTGCGGAGAGCGCGGAGCCGACAAGCGCTGCTCCCTCTGCAAATCTGTGCGTGAGGATGCCTGCCTGCCTGCCTGCCTGCCTGCCTTCCTTCTCACAGAGGAACTCTGGCCGTATCTGCTTTTTGCTCTGGCTCGCAGGTGACGTACTGCAGCTTGACGTGCCAAAAGCTCCACTGGTTCACCCACAAAAAGATGTGCAGAGCTATGCAGGAGCAGAACGCCGCTTTGGAGGCCCCCAGGCTGAAAGAGCTCAAAGGTGCTCTCACTTGTTAGTCCTTTCCAGATGAAAACACGCGCTAACACGCACTAACTCTGTTAGACGATGAGAGCGACCTGGTGACGGAGACAGCCAACTTCCTTCAGGAGTTGTGCCTGCGGGCCGAGGAGACGGTGGCCGCCGTCGGCGGGTGCCCGGCTGAGCTGCTGGGCTGCCCGTCATCGCAGCAGCAGCAGCAGCAGCAGCAGCAGCAGCAGCAAGCGTCCGGCTCCCAGGAATGAAGGGGAACCAGCGGAGGCGCAAATCCTATTTTCATCCAGCAGGCAAAAAAAAAAAGATCTTTCCGAGAATTTCAGCACACCGAATGACCGAATGATAAAAACAGCGTTCCCTCTTGAGGGTGCTCGAGAATGAAATGTCAGCCGTGCTCGAAGCGCGCCGTTGGAAAAATAACCCAGGGAGTTGCCTTTCGAACCCGAACGGAGGTGGAGCCTTTTCAATATGTGGTCGGATACAAACTCAGGTCTTCTACTGGATCCATCGGTGGTCTTGTGTGTTTGTGCATCAAAAGAACAATAGCTAGTGAGTTTCTTTTTTGTAGTATAACAAGATCATAATAATACAGTCTAATATTTGTAAAGCAACCACAGTGTTAAATACATGAATAAATAACTACCTCTCAAATATAGTATGTATATATTTTGCGGCTTTTGTCGTGTTAGAAAAGACAAATTCCACAAAAAAAGCCATAAACAGGATCAGAGAGTGACGAGCGATGAAGATGGCTTCTCAAAAGACTTACTTTCTTTGCACACAATGAACATCCTTGGGCAATGCCTTGGATTTCTATAGAAGCCCGTGGTCCAGACGACATTGTTCTCCGTCTCCCGTGGGATCCAGGTCAGCCACCAGGGTGCTCCATATGGCACCAAAAGAAAGCATGGCTGCTGTCAGCAGACTGCCTGTCAAGAGAGTCGTAACTCACGGTCTGCTCGAAGCACCGTAGCTCCAGTTCAAATATCCCGTTTGTGAGACGTAGAAATCAAGAAAATGTCATTCTGTAGGATCAAATGACTGATGGGCTTCTTTGGAAGACCCTCAGGTACTTTTTTTGGGGTTTTGTTTTTTTTACACCAGACTGCTATTATCACAACTCTCTGTGTGATGACGGAATGTGACAAACCTGGTTTTGGAGGTAGTAACCGGAGAGCATTTTGAAGGCCAAATCAGTCTGGCAGATTTGGAGCGGATTCCTTTTCAGTATTATCAAAAGATGAGGAGGCCACGTTGCGGCAAGTCACTGTCAGAGAGGCCTGGGAAAGCCTGCCATGGTAAGGAGACACCACACCTGGGTTCTTGGCTCACCCGTTTCGGTAGCCGGTCTTTGTCTGGATGCTGCTGCGTGATTTGGATCATGGACATGTGCACACATCCATAGTACGTGCTGATGATGACCTTTTTTGTTAAGACAGACATTTATAAATAGCAAGCGCTACTGCGGGCATCCTATTTGCTCTTGTTTTGACCGTGTGCGTAATTCAAGAGCTGGCTTCGGGATGAGGTCACGGTTTGCAACAAGGCTATCACATGCACTTTCTGGGTGTTGCCACCTACCTACATAACAGCGCTGTTGTTTTCTGCTCTTGCCTGGATGTGCGCTGGAATGGATGGGCCACCTCGACCTTCGCTTGACTTTTGACCCTCACACTTTAGGCACCAATTTGTGTCGACTTGACACGGCTTGTACAGGTAAGGGAAGAGGTGAAATTGAAAGTTGTCTCTTTTCTTTGAATAGGTCTGCAGGAGAGAGCGCAAACACTCCTTGCAAACTATTTCAAGCCATTGAGCGCCTAACAAAACGGGCCTTTGTGCCAGTCTATTTTTGCGAAGCTGGACGACTCCAGATCCCTTTAGATCCCCTGGAACAAAGTGGCCGTGTAGACTTGAGGCCACACTGCCGTAAATCACAAGCTGCAAAGCGATCACAATGCTTTTTTTCTTCTTCTGCAGGTAACGCAAACATCCTGTTGCAATGGGGCGCAGGTGATTCTATTCACCGCGTAGCATCAACGGCCCCGGCCCACGGCTTTTAGAAAAACGAGAGGCGACGCCAGACAATGAAGTCATGTTGCCGCAGCTGGAATGAGCTAGCCTGAAGGTGAAGGTATTGCGTTCACAAAGCAAAGTATGACACGTCTGCTGAAAAGAGCGTTTCATGGCTGGGCTCCTGTGATGACTTTCTTTCTTTCTTTCTTTCTTTCTTTCTTTCTTTCTTTCTTTCTTTCTTTCTTTCTTTCTTTCTTTCTCTCTTTCTTTCTTTCTTTCTTTCTTCCTCTCGGGTCTGCCTGCAGCATGAGATCGATCACAAGCGCTTGTCTTTGTCAACTCTTTATTTCAGACAAAACCATGGTACGGACTTCACAAGGACTCTCCATGTTCTTCCTGTACAAAAATAAATGACAAACGATTTGGTCAGAAAACAGCATACAATTGCTGTGACCTGCTCCGTTTCATTCCACACGCAGACCAGGAAATTGGCCTTGGTCGGAGCCGTCCTCCCTCCTGTGTTTCCTCTTCTCTTTGCCACTCGGTAGCGCCGCATCCTTGTGCCGCGACTCGTTGTGCTGTCTGCTGTAGCGCTTGCACTTGCAGGAGGTTACCACAGTGATCTTGTAGGTCCTGCTGCTGCCGTCCTGGCACTGAAGCCAGATGCGCTGGCTCCGGCTTCGCTCCATCACGCAGCGCCACTCCTGGGCCTCTCTCCGGCTCCAGTAGCTCCCGGCGTAAGGCGCGCCCATCCAGTTGGGGAGCAGGTGAGCCGGCAGACATTCTCCGGCGCAGACCAGCTCTTTGATGGGGTTCATGCTGGTGCACTGGCCATCTGAAATGTACTTGGTAGAGCGCAGCTCTCTGCAGCCCACCTGGCTCTGCTCAGGCGCTCCTGCCGCATGTGAAATGCATTTGGCCGACGTCGCCATTGACAGAAAAGCATTTGCCGCTGCGTCAACTCACCGCTATTCGTCGCTTCCGACTGCCGCCGTCTGCCGCCGTTCCTTGCTTGGTTTGCGTCTTCCGTAGGCGGCTCGTCTTCCGCAGATACGTGGCTCGGCTCTTGGCTGAGGGACTCTGTGGCGTTGTTGGAGAAAGCCGTGCAAGTCCTGCTCAGGAGTAGCAGAACGGCAAACAGTTGGACTTTGCTCGTCAGGCGGCGGGTCATGACTGCAACAGTGGGATGTGACAATGGGAGCTCCTGGCGCGGCAAATGCTTTTATATCCAGGTGTATAGCCCTCACTCCACTTTATGAATGAATAAGACACACCCACCCAACTAGCCTGCAGCCTGCACTTGAATCCAACCCTATCCCCTTCCACACAGTGCACTTCATTTTCACAAGCATGCTTCTTAGATTTCGGTTACTCATAAGCCAGCAGTTTTAAGAGCGTCATAGTAATAAGAAGTGAATGAGCTTGTTTTATAGTTTTGATGAGCACCGTATTTTTCTGCAAGCAGGTTCTAAGTTTAGGCCACAACCAAATCAAACAAGTAGATGAGTTTTCAAGCCATAGATGCACAAAAACAAATACTATTCAGTCTGTCTGCTATGGGGCTTCATAATATTTCTAAATAGCGAAGATGGGACGTTCTCCACTTATTTATCACATACGTAGGAGTTGTATATCAGCCCAAACCAGGCGGTGGCAGTGTTGCTTGCCATGCTACACTTGGATCGCTGTGGAATCAAAGAAGAAGAAAGGGGAAGTCGCAAGCTCGTAGCCCAAGCAGCAGAGTGCAAAGCCTCATCTTTTCTTCTCATTTTCTTTCCGTTCCTTTGCCAAAACGTCGTACGCGATGAGGTCAGAAAAACCCAAAACAGAAAACTTTGAAACCTTGTGTGGTTTAGTCTAGTTCATAGAAAAGATGTTGATTAACAATTGATTCTCTTGTACCTAGTAGCCTAGCTCAAAACTAGCCACTGAAGCTCAGGAGAGATGATCATTTTACTGTATTAATGAATTGGTATAACATCTTTCTCAATTTAGTTTACCTTGGGCTGCTTAATGCGCCGTTTATATTCGACTTTGTTTCATTTCGTTTGTGTACGATGATCAATCATGCTAATATGTTAGCGCTTTCACCTCGCTGCTTGAATGGATGGATGGATGGCCGTTCGGTAGATTGTGTCCTCATCGATGGCAATCATTTCCGATTGATCTCTTTGTTTGTGTTTAGAGGGGACCGCGGCAGGGGTCGAGGAGGCCGCTTTGGGTCCCGTGGGGGAATGGTTCAGGGGTGAGTTGGACTACCTGGTTTCGATGCTAATCGTCCTCGCACCATTAGCAGAAGAACTGACCCTCATTTGCAACTCAAATTGGAATATTTGTTCATCACTTGTAATAATGTATTCCCACATTTTGGAGCGTTTCCTTTGCTCAATGGTAGCAAATTCATGGCCCTTCACCACACTCAATACTCCGCTCTATTAGTTCGACACAACTTGCTATTACTATATTTAATGTTGTTTCCCTGTGCTTTTACATGACGGTGGATATTTCACTTCTGTTTAGGTATCGTCCGTTTATTCCACACATCCCATTTGATTTTTACGTGGTGAGTAAAAAACCCCCCCAAAAAAAAGAAGCGCAACAGCAACATTTTGTTGTGTGTGTCTGTATATGTGAAGAGACTAATTGTTCTCCTTTTCAGTGTGAGATGGCCTTCCCCAGAGTGAAGCCCGCACCCGACGAGAGCGCGTTCAGCGACTGTCTGCTGAAGAGAAATCAAGACCTTAGCCCAACACCTACAGAGCAGGTCAATACAGACACACGAGATTGTCACAGAAGTTAAGGTTGTCGGCGGTAACCTTGGTTTAATGATCTCTATCTGAATTTACAGTCCTCCATCTTGTCACTGGTCACAAAGATCAACAATGTCATTGATAATCTGATTGTTGCCCCTGGTAATTTTGAAGTGGTAAGTCATATTTAATCCGCATTCAATGCAATGTAATTATCAATCAATCAATCCATCCATCCAAGTTTGAGCATGCCAAACAAGGAATTTGACTCTGGTAGATCTTTCGAGGGTGTGAAAACTGTTCTTGAAATGTTTTACACCAAAAAGATCACAGAAATGCAAAGATTCCTCCATTGTTTTCTGTGGCCAAATGACAATTTAACAACGGTGCCTGGCTATATAGCCCAACACGCATAGAACGAGTGATTCTTAGTCTAGTGATATTAGACACACGCCACCACAGATGCTGCCATGCAAAAAGAAATCACAGAAAAGACTGCCAGAGCTTTGCAAATTGAAATGAATGTCAACAAATGCCATGTTAATGAATAAATAAGCAGTGACTTTGGTCTGGATTGTCATAGCGAAATGTGTCATTTTTTCTTGATGCAGCAAATTGAGGAGGTGCGTCAGGTGGGCTCATACAAGAAGGGTACCATGACAACCGGCCACAATGTTGCCGACCTTGTCGTTATCCTCAAGATTCTTCCCACACGTGAGTCTTTGCCTTTGCCGATCTCCTTTAAGTCCTCGGGTTGTAACGATCATTCCGTATCGTAGTGGAGGCTGTCGCATCGCTGGGCAACAAAGTCGTGGAGACTCTTCGAACCCAGGACCCAAGTGAAGGTACCGCTGAAGGGTGTCAAATAGTGTATCCTTCAACTAAAAACTCAAATGAAGCTTATAAACCACATGTGCGTGTCAGTGCTGTCCATGCTGACCAACGAGACGGGCTTTGAGATCAGCTCAGCGGACGCAACTGTCAAGATTCTCATCACCACTGTCCCTCCCAACCTGCGCAAACTGGACCCCGAGTTACATTGTACTAGCCACACACACGGAACATAGCCAGACGTGATGTCCACGTAAACGACTTGTATGTGTTTTAAAGTGGACATCAAGGTACTGCAGAGCGCCCTGGCAGCCATTCGCCACGCCCGCTGGTTTGAGGAAAACGCTTCTCAATCCACGTGAGACCAAAATGCCCTTTGACCGGCCTTGGCTTTTTTTTCCCCTTCTTCTTCTTCTTCTAAATAACGATCCAAATGTGATGTCCTTTCCTGATATGAAGGGTTAAAGTGTTGATCCGCCTCCTGAAGGACCTCAGGCTGCGCTTCTCTGGCTTTGAGCCTCTCAACCCTTGGATTTTGGACTTACTGGTAAAGGTGCACTCAAAGCTCCAAAATGAGCCCGAGTTGGCACCGTGACATGTTTTGGCAATGCAATGCTGTTCCAGGGTCACTCAGCAGTGATGAACAATCCATCCAGGCAGCCTTTGTCTCTAAATGTGGCCTACAGGTCAGTTGTTGTGCATTTGTGTTCCACGCAAATGCGTGTCCTATTCCAACACAGTTTGCTTCCTTCCCGTTTTGTAGGCGCTGCCTGCAGATGGTGGCCGCGGGTCTCTTCCTGCCCGGCTCGGTGGGCATCACCGACCCTTGCGAGAGCGGAAACTTCCGAGTGCACACGGTCATGACTCTGGAACAGCAGGTAAGGTCCTTTTCTTCATCTCATAATTAGAACAATAATAACAACTTGTATTTGTGTGTCATGTGCAGGACATGGTGTGCTTCACAGCTCAGACACTGGTGAGGGTCCTTTCGCACGGAGGTTTCAGGAAGATCCTCGGCCTGGACGGAGATGCAAGCTGTGAGATCTCATTGTGAAATTCAAGCGACTGTAGTGCCGTGCAGTGCCGTGCCTGCTGCCACTTTAGCAATGATAATTGTGGTAGATCTGGCGACCGAGATGTCCACTTGGGATGGTGTGATAGTCACCCCTTCCGAAAAGGCCTATGAGAAGCCCCCTGAGAAGAAGGAGGAAGAAGATGAAACTCTGGAGGAGGGAGGGGATGGAGATGACGACAGCATGGAAACCCAGGATTGACCGAGGTTAGGTTTCCCTTGCTTGGTTCGTATTAAATTCCTTTGGTAATTAGCATATGGTTCCATTTCGACGTGTCATTTCTAATATTTGTAGCCCTCTTTGCACAGTTCATCGTTAGACCCTTTGAAGAGAGCTGCTCCGCCCTGGTACCTGGACAGATTCACCAGCAGGATTCCACATTCACAATGCTTTTAAGAAAAAAGAATTGGCCACAGTAATGAATTTTTCTCATGTTTTTATTGAAGCTGTTATTTTGAATTAAACGTTTTTTTTTTTTTTTTTTTTTAATTGTCTTTGAGTCTTGTCATCATAATATATATAGTAAACGTAGTTGATCGATTACGTCACGGTCGGTCATTGGGGCGGCGCCACTAGGTAATGGGGGCGGCCAAACGGTTTCACAAATCCGCCATCTTTACTACTCGGAGTGATTTTTGTAGTCCAAACAACTCAAGGATGCCGAAGTAGAGAGAAGGATTTGCCGAGAGACTTTTTTCGGTTCCTTCAAGCAATGAAAACGACGGACGAACGGACGGACAAACACAGTAAAGCGGTAAGCCTGAGATGACTCCAAAATAATCAACTGTATTTCACTTTCGTATTATTGCGTGTCTATGAGGCCCTCGTTTTCATAGCATTAGCCTGAGTCTTTCTGCTTGTGGATGTAGTTTGAGTAGTTGTATCAGACGAATTGCATCCAAGGTGCTGTTTTATTCTTGGGGAACACAATCATGTGTTAATTGCATTCGTTAGCTTCTCGCTAGCGCTAGCATTAGCTTGCTTCGTAGCTTGACTGCAGTGCTTGTGCTACAAATATGTCCGTCACCAATCTATCTATCTATCATAGGTCACTTTTAACCTCCGTACACATTGCACGAGTGAGTATTTTCAGCCATTGCAAATGTCAGTGGCATGACCAGTCATCAATCCCAATAAGCCAAAAGCCATTATCCAAACGTTTCAGATTCTCAACTAATGGCAAAGAACACCCACAAACATCCCATCAAATGGATGAGAATACTGTGTAAATGACCTTGGAGGGCGCGTGGGACCACAAAATCAAATGTTAACAAGCAAAAGCCATCAGTAGGGAACGTCACACAATGTTTGATACTAGGTGTCTATTATGGCTCATTCCAAACGTTTTTGTCACATTTATGAAATATTCTAAACAGCTCAAGATGACGTGACACAGTGGTGAGCTGTTACATGGCATTTTGATGATTTCTGTAATTGTGTCGTGATAGTGGCAGGCAGTATTTAGCGACGTATGAAGTCAGGTCAAGTCCAAACTCCAAGCCCAGGTATGCGCAAATGCACAAGCCATCTTTGACCTCTGAGCTGCTCCCGAAAAGTCGTCTTTCTCGCAGCCTGCGGCTTCACGGCTTAAGCTTAAGCCAAGGGTGGACGATGGTAAGAATGGAGAGCAAAGAGGACGTCAGTCCACAGGCGCCGACAAAGCCCGTTCCAGTGGGGTAAATGGCGAGACGGTCCAGCGGGATGAAGAGGTCGCACGCGTTCTTCAGCAGATCCAGGAGTAACGGCGGATTGCTCTGCAGCACCGTTGCCAACAGGTAAAGCCGCCCGTGTAACCACGCCGACAGATAGGGCAGGATAGCCAAAGCGGCGCTGGCTGGCGAGGACGGTGAAGACATATCGGGGGCCGTCATGGTGGGGCCGGGATGGCGCGACGGGGGAGATTTGGCCGCTCTGTGGCGCGCTTCACGTTCCATGAGGAGGTGCAGCTCGTACACGTCGCGAGTCAGGTTGAGGATCAGAGCAAATAGGTAGTACCTGCAACATGCGGAAGGAAACCAAAGATTTGAAATTGACAACACTTTGGACTGAAATATCAGCTCACTTGAAAGATCTCTGGCTCCATTTGCGCTGGTCCAGTTTGGATAGGAGGCCCGTCTTGCCCGCCCAGAGGACGTTGTCACAAGCAAAGTACATTGCTTTGTTGAGGTGGCTGATGGTGAGGCAGAGCCTCAGTATGCTGTCAGAGAGATGGATAGCCCGCTTTGCCGCCTCGATGGCCTCCACCGAGTTCCCCAGACGCAACACTGAGTGAGACACAAGCGCAGTTGATGGACCATCATGAACGACTCGGAAAAATACGCCGTGTAGGAAGTCAATGGCAGTTGCACCTGGAGCGCCAACAATACGTTGCTTGGGCTCCCCCTAGTGGTATGTAAAAGAATCGCTACCCAAGTCAAGTACAGCGACTTGGTGTCAACTTTAGAATATGGTTTCCAATTGCGTTTCTCGACTGTTGCAGACACAAACTAAGCATTCTTTGAAATAGATTTCAGGGCTTCGACTGCATTTGACTTACACTTTCTTGCCAGGCTCATGTGAGCTTCCAACTGACTGACAGTTGTGCGAAGTTGCGTTCCTGCTCCGCCTTTGTGCAACGTATAGCCCAGCAATGTGCAGGCATATTGAGCAGCTCTGCAAAGCGCAAAAGAAATATACACGTCATCTTTCTTGATTGAGATGAGATGAGATGAGATGACACCGTGCAGCCAGCGCACACATCACATCGGTGTAACTTTACCGTATAATCCTCTCCTTGGCTTGGCTCTGCGAATTGAACCTTACCCAGGAGTCCATTCTGTCGTATCAAAACAGCTGCGCGCTCGCTGATCGGTTTTAGTTTTAGTTTTAGCAGCTGAGCGCCAGTAATCCGTCAGTGCTTTCGCAACAGCGAAAATCTGGTGGTATTGTCGAAACAGGCGCCTGCCTCCGCGCTTGCAAAAGCTGTCAAATACGAGTAGAGCGATTTAAAATGGCATTAAATACATGCAGACTGGGTCATTTGTATGAAATAGACTACGAAGCACCATTTCCAGATCGCTTCAACTACTACTTCTTCACTCGTTGCCAGAGGGCTGTTAGCAGCAGCCGAATTGCTAGACTGCCCTCTTGTGGCGAAAAGAAGTAGCCAGGAACGCAGAACTGGCAAAAGAAAGAGTGCACTTTTTATATTAGGTTAGGAACCAACCCAGTGATTTCAAGTGAAGTCCCATTAGATTAGTGCACGTTTGTTACAAATATACTGTTGGGAAATGAACCTAAAGCTACGTACATGTAGTAAATAAAGTCATTCATTGATTCAAACAAAGACAATCATTGAATATTGGTGTTTTTATTACAACTTATTTCATACGGATACATAGAGTACTCTATTTAGTGATCAACCATGTAATCAAAGCATGGATCAATGATTGTGTGTACAGTGTTGTTTCCATGTAGGACATGTGATTGACCTGAAAGAAATACTGAACTGGCCTTGGGATAGGAGGGGAAAAACAGCAGTCATACATCCCAAACATTTGAACCAAAATAAGATTTGGTAGTAGCTATTCGCATAGCGACTTCGGGGGGCAATTGAAATGAATTGCTGACAAATAACAGAAATGGTCGTCGGAAAGGAATCAATACTTTCAAATGGCCTTTAATGGTGGCGAATACATCTACAAATGCTTAAAGCATTGGCTATACGATGACACTGAGACTTGGTTATAGTAGAAGCAAACTGTAACTTAACACCAAAATTGTTCCCCAAATCCATAGTGAGGGGAATGAATGGGGATGTAACCGCCATGGGAAAGGCAAACCAAAAAACAACTCACTTGCTGAGGACAGACATCACACCGTCTTGAACACTTACTTCCCTGAATATGGGCAAATGTGTTCGAGATGTAAAATGAGCTCAGTTATATTTGACACCCACAAAAGACTAAGGCAATAAATTACACTACTCTGATACAATGGCTATTTTCTAAATAGTTCTAGTTCTCCAAAGCAGTTTGATGATTTCAGATACCTGAGGGAACCACAAGATGTCATCAAAACTCAGTGAGAACCAAATCACGGTGCGCAGCAACCGAAAAAGAGACCGACCGACCGACCGAGCGACCAAACGGTATGTTTTGGCGCTTCTACTGTTGACAACAAAAGGCACAAATATGCATATTTATGTTAGTGGGCCCATTTTGGAGAAGCAGCTGATTTGCCAACATACTAAGCTCCTTGACTACTACTTATTTCCGTTTGGACCAAGTTCAAGCAACAGTGTTTTTGCTTTGGAAACCTCAACTACAGAATCTTGCAGCTGCTGTGCTGTGCTGTGCTTGGAGCAGGTGAGTCGAACTCTGATACGTTTCCCCCCGCAAACTGGTTGCATTGAAGCATAGCAGAGTTCCAAACACTCAGTGTTGAGATAGTAGAAGGAAGGCACTGGCATTCCGCGCACATTTTTGGTCATTGCGTCTCATTGCGTTATTGATCACATTAGTAGTCAGTCAGTCAGTCAGTCAAGGAAGGACTCCTACTGGATGTCAACTGGGTACCTTTAGTGTTACGGTAAGTACGTTGCCAAGTCATTCATTCTGGGATGAAATGAGCCGAAAAACTACTTAGGAGCTGTACTTATGAGGTATTCCAGCTTTGGTGAGTCACACCAAACATTTGGTTAAATACTGCTTCATTACAAAGACCAACAACACCACCACCACCACCACCACTTTAAAGCTAACTGTTTTTGGCTTTTTAGACTTTTGGTATGAAAAAAATAGATACATATATAGACTGGATATACGCAAGCGGAGCATACGAGTAAGAAGAGCAACAAGCTAGAGTTTGGGTCAACGGGCAGTGACGAGCACGCTACGAGCACAGAGGTGACAAAACACTTGCTTCCCTCATCCGCGTTTCCACGTGACTTTGTTGTTCGTACGACCGAAAGAGAAAAAGACCAAAGTCTGTCTTCAGACAGTCTTTCCTCCAGGTACTCAACGGTGAGTCGGACATGATCCCATGCCGCCGTACGGTGTTTCAAATGGATGCGACTGCACAACGTCCATCCAAAGACAGAGAATTCAAAGTGCATCAAGGGAAATGTGGAGTTGGAGCCAATAAAGCTCCTTTTCAACGTGGCTTTGGAAGTCATTCGTAAAACTACGATCGATCTGCATTTTTCCAGTAGATTGTATAACATTTTCAAAACACCATCTAGTGTTGTGGTCTTTGTCGACATCACGGGACACGTTTGAGTGGAACGGAGGTGTGATGCTGCCATGCGTGTCGTAATTGATGACAAAATAATTGATTGTAAGCGTCGTTCGAGTCTGTCTGTCTTTTGTCGTTTCGCTGGAATTCCTTTCTATTTGGTATCAAGCCAAAGGATTGGATCTGTGTGAGCGAGCGAGCGAGCGAGCACATGTCTCAGTTAGCAGGCCCCGGATCAGCTAAGGGCATGGTATGCAAGACCTCGTCCAGAAGCTGCAAAGCCCGGTGAAGGTGGACTTCGACCCAGCACGGCGTGTGTTTGATGCTCTGCCTGGGATAGTCGGGCCCCCAACCCTTGACAAAACTCAGACGCAAGATGCATAGGCGCCGAAGGTCATCCACGCCGATCCCCGCTGCTGCCGACAGACCTGGAGGTAAGTGATGGCATGTCACGGCGTGTGTCACCTTCACCTTCCTTCCCTCATTTGAACAACGCTCAATGGGGTGTGCAGCCGGGTTTTGAAAATACTGACTGACTGCAGGTGCTATGCCTCCAACGCTGCCCGGTCCAGGGATGTTTCCCGCCACGGCCGCCGCCTGCGCGGCGGCCGCGGCCTGAGCCGTGGCCGCCTGCTGCTGCATTTGTCTGTGGCACTGTCGGAGGTCGAACACCTAACAAACAACAACGGCAAGGTTTTTTCCTCCCGTTTTCCTCAAGTTAACGCGGTAGCTCCGTACACCTAACGTAGTATGTCTGTCTAAAGTGAGATCTAGATGGACAGATACAACGGGAGGGTCGCTGAAAGGATGAATTCCGACCTTGATGTAGGCTCCGGGGTATATCTTGTGCACAGCGTCGCCCGGGGCTCGGCCCGCCTCCCTGTCCAGATAGTAGCTCTGTACGAACACGGCGTGGTCGCTCATACAGCGCATCCACACGTCGCCCTCGCCACGACACTCCAGCTGCACCCCTTTACCAATGTGTAATCTGGGACAAGGGGAATAAAAGAGGTGAGATGACGCCGAGTGAGTCCAGAGCCCTTTTCTCCGCATACCGGGCTCTCTCGCTGGCATCGGTGCGATGAACGTTACTCAGCTGGCCCAGACAGAAGCGGTCGCCGCCCGACGGGTCCACGTAACCGTCCACCGTCACCACGGGGCAGCTGGACGGCACCTTAAACATCTCGCCCACCTGAACGTCCATTTCAAAATAGGAGATGGAGCACCAAAACTCGGGTCCTAGCACACAATAAACAACTATTTCGAGTACAATGACACAAAGCGAGTGCAAAGACAAGAACGGTAGAGAACTTGAGCACTCGAACCTGGATGATTGGAAACAGAAGGAGGGAAAGAGCTTGACGCGTGATGCTGAGACCCTGCAAAGGCCAAAAAGATATACTGCTAGCAAGAATACATTGTGCGCTAGGTCAAGTTAAGAGAATCGATTGGAGAGAAACCATAGAATGCACGTTGCTTTTTGTTCCAGGAACGTGCGCAAGCGGTCGAGAAAATGGAAGGACGGACAGCTCACAATGTTGGTTTGGATGGTGAAGGGGACTCGGCTGATGAGCACGTCCATTTTGCGGGGGTCCGATGGGAGTGTAGGAGGCTGTGCTGCTGCCTGTCCATACCGCTGCGTTACAGGTAAGCAAAAAAGGCAACGTCTTATTGATTATTCAGCTCGTCGCAGCATACTTGACTAGGTCAGTGTTGTCTATCATGTAGCTAGGCAACTCACTGTGGAAGGCAGCCTGGCTCTGAGAATGTTTGCTGCTGCCGCCGCTGCTGCCGTATCCGTTCTGTCCGTGGGATTGAGGAGGTAGAGAAGATTGCTGCGGGTGGGCAGCTTGAGGTGGGTGGGGACCTTGTTGCTGATTTGGTGTCGGGGAACGTGGTGAATGCGTCATCACTTGGACCTGTGGGGAAGCGGTCCCGGGGCGCCCGTCAACATGGCTACTGGCCTGGAGTGGCAGCATGGAGCCAGAGTTTGACACTGCGGAGGGGAAAATACGCAATCACAACCGGGACCCGTGGGAAGCGGGAACACCAAATCTGGGTTCAAATAGACTTTGTCAATCCCCCCAAAACAACAACTCCTTACTGCTAACCTTTGGGTGAGACGGGCAGCTGTGTGTATCTGGTGACCGGCGGAGGTCCGTGAGGCTCGGACGACAGATGCGGAGGAGGCAGGGCTTGGCCGTAGTGATCGGGCGGAGGCATCTTTAGCGCTGCTTGGTGCTCAGACAGCGGCATACCGGGCGGCAGATCCATTTGGATACAGTCGTGGATGTACTCTTCTTTGATCAGACCACCGGGCGCCACTGTGAGACGGAACGGAAGGTTCGCGGCGAGCTCGTCCAAATGAGCGCATCTTCCTTTTGGTGCCGCTGGGGCGAGTCTCGTTCGGCGGGTGGCTCGCGCCCGGGCTGCGTTCTTGCCGGATGACAATGTATTTCTGTCGCGAGGAACTTACCTGTGTTGTGAAGACTGAGACCGACTGGGAAAGGGCACAGAAAAATGGCGAGTCAAAAGGAGATGTACTACGAGACCATGTGAACAACTTTGAACCTACCGATGCCTGGAGAAACCACCCTCTCGTAATGATAGGGGTTTACGCACACGTTGTCGTACTTGAGGTCAAAGGCGTACTGGCAGAACTTGACGTGCTTGAGTTCATTTTTATGGAGGTCGGGCCAGCGCCAGAGCCGCGCGTAAATCACATGAGGAAATCCTTTCCTCCCTGCCACCTGAGTAGAAACATACACAGCGTATTTCGAAGCTACATTTGCGCCCCCGCGAGGATCAGTCGGCGAGACGGCAACAGGCGACGCTCGCCCTACCTGTAGTCGTCCATCCAGCGTCCTCTGAATGGTGACGCACTTGCTGGGATGGACACCGTTGGTGGTGATAGCAGTGATGAGCGAGTCCAACTCGTCCTTCTTCTCTTTCAGCTTCTTGACCAGGCTCTCGATGGCCCGCTTAGCGAAGCCCTCGTTCTCGCCGCCCTGCCGATGGCACATGAGGCTGTGGACGATGCTGAGGCAGGCGTCATTGCTACTCGGAGGGTTCACCGACATGATACTGCTGCAAAACAAACAGGTAGCCTTTCAGCTCAACGCTAACGTACACCCTGTGCACAATCGAAATCACCGGAGCTCAGACAAATAGCGCTTCTTTAAATGTTGATATGCTGGCTCGTACACTCCGGCAAGATTACCGATGACTTATTTCCTGTTTACGTTTATCTGGGTTCTCCCGCTTCTCTAAAAACGTCCACCAATGGGCTCAAACGCGCCTCCGATATGGCTCGAAAGTCAGCCCGAGGCAAATTGAGATCAATGATGTGCTAAAATGTCATTTTGGGTGAAGTCGTGCGCAGCGGCTATTATTGTGCCAGACGTGAAGAAACCCAAACAAATGGTAGACTGATAGGAAGGAGCCCAAACATAGCATCGGGCAAGTGCGCGTTCAAGACACCTTTCAGCACGCTTGCACGCTCGCAGAGGCACAATAAAGCAGAGCAGAGCAGAGCAGAGCAGAGCAGAGCAGAGCAGAGCATTTGTCATTGCAAATACATATTCCTGAATAGGAAAAAAAGATCACATCACATGAAACCATCCCCAAAAATGCTGAGCCTTCTTTTCCTTTATCACGCTGAATGATTTCAGTTTGCTGATTCAGGCTTCTTCAAGGCCACGTGCCCTTCCATACTTTGAGGGTGAAATCTGCTCTTGATTAAAAGCACAAGCCAACATTCCCATTCTTCACTTGAATGATGAACGAACAACATGACAAGCTATATGAGTGAATCACTTTGGAGGACTAAAAACAGACAATCCACAAATACAGGAATGACAAAATGAGTCAATATTTAGCATCCAGTTACCCGTAAGAAAGCTTTTCATTGAAAGCATCGTTCGAATCTACGTTTGCCACTCGTTTGAATCGGCGCAAATGGCACAATGACTTTTTCTTACCTGGGATTAAGTTGGTCGGCCAATGAAGGTTCACTGGGATCATGATGGCCCAGTTCTGAATCAGCCCCTGTTAATAAAATGCTAGATAAGAATCCAATCCCTATTGGCATCGCATACAAAAATCCTTGCTATGTTGCGTGTTACGTGAATCCATTTTTCCTTAACCTGAGCAGCAGCGGCGGATCTTTCTGTTTCCCGATCCCTTGCACACCTGCCTCCTTATCGCGCAGCACCGGGACCGCCTGCTCACTTGTTGAACCTTTTCTCTTTGTGCTATTTTATCATTGGGCTCGCTTGACTTCACCTTGAAGGGCTCATTTTTTCTATTTCGATCAATACCTACTTAGCGGAGTCATTTTGTTTCGTATGCACGTCATTTCGGCGTGAAAAATAGGGAATGTGGAAAGAACCAAAAAGTGATGAAAGCATCCATCACGTACAATTGGTGATGAATGTCATTCTCAAAGTGTCTCATTGGTGTCAGGCCACAATGTCATGTAGTTCATGACCACCGATTCATATATTGTGGTCACAAACGACCTACCTACAGTATATGGTGGCGTCATGTCATGTGTGAGCAGTCTCTGCAGACGGTCACAGCGATTTGAAGCTCCCCCTCCCTGTCTCTTAAAAACACTGTTCTTTCTGTATGTTCATCCTACAGGCCCCAAGCTCAACAGCTGGAGGGAGGGAGGGAGGGAGGGAGGACGCAGTTGTCCAAATGAAAAATCCAATCCTTTTCCAGGGACGATAAAGTCATCGTGACTGTCACCTACCTATCTGGTCCAATCTACGCATCATTTTCCAGGCGCACTGCATGAACATCGACATACACGCGTCACCAACATGGAACCGGCCGGCCGGCCGTCCGTCCGTCCGGCCAGCCGGCGCCTTCCTTCGACACATACTATGTTTACTGTACATTTATATACACTACTGCACATGCACGCTACATTTAGTGGTGTTCACCGTCAACTATACATCCCCGAAGTTTAGCAGGAAAAAACATGCTACGACAAATTGTAACCTTGCAAATCAAATAGTGAGCACAACATCACCTGGAATGAACCCGGGGAAAATGGAGAGAACCGCGCACCGCGCAAGATAAAGACACTTTATCGAGCTAATATTGGCGACTTTCACTTGCAAATCGAGGCTATTTGCTCTGTATGCAATGCAGGCGACAGACACGCAGACACGCAGACAGACACACAGACACACACACAGACAGACAGCTGGTGCAACAAGCCTTCACATTGAATTGCTAATACTTACACATCAGACGGAGAGAAGAGGAGAACTTGAACCGAAAGACCGCTCGTTGGTTGGTTGGTTGGTTGGTTGGTTGGTTGGTTGGTTGGTTGGTTGGTTGGTTGGTTGGTTGGTTGGTTGGTTGGTTGGTTGGTTGGTTGAGCTGTCCGACAATTGCTTCAAGTGTACGGACGGAGTGCTGGCTGGCGGGCTGGCTGGCTGGCTGAATGTTTACTCGCCTGCCTGCCTGCTTGCCTGCCTCTACATTCGCTGGCTGTCTTTTAGCACTGTCGATCGCACACGCAGCAGCAGCAGCAGCAGCACACCGGCGGCGGCGATACTTCCATGGATTGCAGCTAAATGGATCAATTGTTTCATATGCGACACAGTGCTAGCTAAGTGTCTCTCTCACAGTAGCTTTATCATATTCTCCGTCTTACTGTTTCCTCGTGCATCCTGCCCGTTCCTCACGCGCACGACACCATAACAATAGAGGGGAGACATCGTGCGCGTCAGTGTCGCGACACGCTCCGGCCAATAGCAGGCCGGCTCTCATACGCACGCTCGCGCTCATCCAATAGAAAGGCGGCTCTCACAGCCAGCGACGCTGCCAGCCAGGGTCTGTCTGGTTCGTCGAGATTGACAGGCCCGCCGCCGCGAGACTGTTTTCTTTAAGGTGGCGCCTCTGAGATTAGCGCTCCCCCAACATACATTTACAATTGTACCCCCAAAGCGGGCCACTATTTAGCACTTGGACATGCTCAAAACTTGACTCTCCAACTTTTGGTGTATTTAAGCACTAAATATACCATCTTTTTTTTAGAAGGTATTTGGTGTAAAAAGTACCACTTGCTCAGAACATTGTTTTTATTGATAAACATTCATTACATTAAAAAAAAACAAAAAACAAACAACTCGAACAATTGAGAGGAAGGGCTTCAATAGATATCGCAAGTTGCAGGATCATTCCAATTTGATTGGAGCCGTGCATCCATAACAACTCCAACCTGTTGAACAAGTATAATTAAGTATTTGGCTATTGAAATTTTATCATTTTGTACGCCACCAAAAGTGATTTGAAATGCAAATTGTGACAATTGTTCAATTTAAGAAGTTTGACAAGCGAATATCATCTAGAAAGCTGATCGGGCAATGCAGTGCAGGACATAAGCAGCAGGTCACCTGGATGTAGCGCTAGCTCTCTGGATTTAAGTGTCCTTGTCGATGAGGCCAACCTGTATTTGCTGTGCAGAAAACATGGATGCTCAGGGTTTACTGGGGGTGCGTGAGGTGAACACTCCTGAGGCCTCCAACATGGTCTTTCTTCGTGCTGTCTCTTTGGCTACATTATGGTTTAGTCTTCTTAGGCGTTCCTAAAGGCAGAACATTACTTAGAATGCTTCATTGAAAAACATCTTTTTTTAGTCTGTTTTTATCTGGTTGTCGTTACTATGTAGCTGTTAACCAAAGACTTTCTTAACTTGAAGGCCACTCACTCACTCACTCACTCACTCACTCACTCACTCACTCACTCACTCACTCACTCACTCACTCACTCACTCACTCACTCACTCACTCACTCTCTCCAGATAACTATTTGCACGCAAGCAATTAAAAAGTCAATTTGACTAAAGGTGTCCGCTTGAGAGAGACACACACAACACTAACCTGAGCGTTTTGCAGAATATTGTTTACAAGTACTACTCTTCGTCTTGCATTGAGAAGTTTCTTCACATATGGGTCCAGATCAAGAGCCACCTTTTGATGTTCATTTATCCTGCATAATTCTGGTATTAAAGCACATCAGGCAACACATGTCAAATGTTCATGTTGCACTTTTTACAGGTGGGGTCAAATAAGGTAGATACTAAATTGATGTCAAATGCTCTTTCCATTTATTTATGATGGGGGGCGCGTCATTCAGCCATGTCAAACTAAAGCTGATTACCTGTGGCAAGATTGTCGATGTGTTCCCTTAGTTCGACTTGGCTCTCTCTGTAGATGAAAACATATTCCCATGACATATAATACAGATGGTCCGTTAAACATTCCAGGAGATCAAGACATGATGGGTCGACCGGTCACGAGACACAAGTTAGCAGCAATGTGATGCACATGACGATTAAATAACGTCAATTAAAACGATCGATGAAGATTTACCTGACGGAGTGTACATGCAGGTCCAATTGCTGAATGGCTGGTTTTAAAAGGTCGAGCATCCCCTCAGCTATAACATCTTTACCAGCAGAAGTGTCAACAACTACCGCGGAAGCCATTTTCATTGTGGAGCGAAGAGAAACACACCGGAAACGACGTCATCGTGACGTAGCCATAAAGCCACTCCATTTTCTTGCAGGGATATCTTCGGCTTCACAGGCGGCAGCACCATTTTAAGAAGTCGCTTCGTCAGAGTCGCTTCTCCACGTTTTCCTGTCGTTGTAGAAAGTGAATCAGAAGACAAATACCACTCGTCTCTTATTTTTTGGTGGTGAAGAGTTTTTCTTCTTGGACCTAAAGGGACAAATAACACCCTCTCGGCCTGGTGGTGTCGGAACGAGCAAGCTCTCGAAGCTAACTTTAGCTAGCTGCCGCTTCCCGACCAATGCAACGTTCTTTGTAAGTCATCATTGTTGTTGAACCAAATTCAATGTAAAACAAGCTTTTCCACATGCCGCGTTTATTGCAAGCGACCTCGTACGTTCCTTGGCCCAGGGATATTTGGAACTCATTCAAATGACAAATGTAGGCAGGCCCCGTGTGTTTCAGGGGCTGCGTAAGAAGTGGATTGAATGACTTAAACAGGTGCTGATGATTGAGGCTTGCTAATATTTGCACAGGTCATACTCAATGAATTCACTGTTGGAGACTCATTCGCGCCCGTTTGTATCGATACCACCACTTCACTGTGTTTCTTCTGTTTTGATTGTTTCCCCAGGAGTTTTCAACAGAATTCAGTCAAAATGAGTGCTGCATCTTCTCAAAAAGTTGTCCTGAAGAGCACCACCAAAGTGTCCCTGAACGAGCGGTGAGGCGCCATGCACCTTATCGGAAGTTTAACACCAGAATCAAAGGCCGTCCTTGGTGTTTGAAGGTCCTTGTGCTCGCTGAAGAGGCCACCCACTGTCTGGGACCTGGCCCCAAATGGATGCCATTTTGAATGATCCTTGCGTGTGCACTGCTCACTCAGCTTGGTTGGACCTGTGAATATTTTGGGAAGCATGAGCTGAAATAAGAACGTTGCCAGGCACTCCGTGTGCTTGCCCAGGCCAAATGCTACGTGTGAGCAGTGCACAAAGGGCGATCAAGTTGGTCATAATTGCTAGATGGACCGGACCGCTGTCCTGAAACTTCCATGGCACTCGTACTCCCTGTTGTATACACGAGGTACACTCAACGGAGAGGAGTCGAGATGTGGCAAAGATCCCAAAAGTTTCTCTCAATCGCTTTCAAACCAGCTGAAGTTAAGCACCTTTCTTGTTTCCTCTTTTCTCTCCTCCTATACGAGTACTCGGTCCTAGCCTGGACGTGACACAGCAGCAGCGGCAGCAGCTGCTGCAGCAGCAGCAGCAGCCTTGGCTGGCCGCTGGCTGCGTGTCATCCTTGTCACGGTCCTTGCTGTAAGAGGCCGAGTAACCAAACGTAGCCCGTGGCCTCTGCTACCGCACGATGATCTAATGAGCCAGTCGGCTCGAGGCCAGTAAGTGGCATCTGTACGGCTTTCTCTGTCTCTATTCTTTTCTTCAAATCAAAGATTTCTCTCTCTCTTCTCTCTCTCTCTCACTCTCACACTCTCTCTGCATCTGTATCTTGTGCTTCTTATGCTTGGTTTGGAAAACAAAGAATTGATATTTTCAAGAGAAACAAACGAGTGATGGCAAATGGAATCTAAATAACATAAGAGCCACGAGAGTAAGTGTGGCCGCATCCATGACTTGAGAAATGACTTGATGTGGAAAGCCTGCTTCCTCCACTTCTGTGTCCCCCATGTCCTCGTCTTTTACTTCCTTTTTTCCCTCCCACCTTCTAAAGCTTCACTAACATGCTGAAGAACAAGCAGCCCACAGCGGTTAGCATTCGAGCCACCATGCAACAGCAGCATATGGCCAGTGCGCGCAACCGTCGGCTGGCCCAGCAGATGGAGAATCGGCCCTCGGTGCAAGCTGCTTTGAGTCACAAACAGGTAACATGTTTCGACCACCTGCAGGAAAAGAAGCACAAGAGTGAGCAAACACTCATCTGAGCGGCGGCGGCGGCGGCGCCATCTGTCGGAGCCTCGATCTGATCTGCAAACCCTGAGTTCGGACCAGCTTGTCGCGCGCTACTTGTTTGAACCGCGTTTGACGTCATTTGTCAGAGCCTGAAGCAACGACTGGGGAAGAGCAACATCCAAGCCAGGTTGGGGCGGCCCGTCGGCATGGGAATGCGCGGAGGCGCCGTCGGCGTTAGAGGAGCCATGCGCGGGATGACCAGAGGACTTCGCGGAAGAGGCAGAGGAGGAATGATGAGAGGCGCTCTTTCCCTGAGAGGTGCGAGTCTGACGCCCGTTTCAGATGACTATTTCAATCTGACTTTTTGTTGTTGTGAAATTTAGGAAAGCGAATGGCTCCTGGTTTCCCCATGCGAGGCCGGGGCTCCGCCGGCCGCGTGGCCATGCGTCGGGGGGGCCGCCAGCGTGCCGGGATTCCTGGCCGAGGGGGAGCTATGGGGAGAGGAGCGCCCCGCGGAGGGATAGCCAGAGGTAAGTCGTCGTCGTCGTGCCGCTCGGCTCAAAATGTTCGCTTGCCGCCGCTCATTATTGTCGCTTTGTTTTGCGGACAGGTCGCGGTGGTCTCCGTGGGCGCGGCGGCGGTTACGCCGGCAGACGCGGCCGTGGCAGAGGTGTCGGCCGACCGTCGGTGACCCGCGAGCAACTGGACAACCAGCTGGATGCTTACATGTCAAAGACCAAAGGTCACCTAGATGCTGAACTGGATGCCTACATGGCCCAGGCTGACCCAGATAGCATGGAGTGACACTGGACTCGAGTTAGCGCAAGAACTGTACAGCTCCTTTAACACGTACTGTGTAGTGTTGATGACTTGTTCTCAGAAAATGGCTTTGATGAGAGCGCCGCCGCAAACGGTCCGGGACTCTTTGGACGAGCAGAAAATTGCTAACACTGAATGTGCTTTCATCCACATGTTATTTCTACAGCTGTTGCTATGGAACCCATTTTAATTATACTCAACAATATGAAAGGACTTTTATAAATCTTGAAGAACCCACTTGTTTTATTACTATTTCCTTTTAATACCAGGGTCTATATGTGTGTTAACCAGTTTTGTCATTGTTTGAGTCACCTTTTGACTTTGTTTCTGGCATTGCAAATGTTTCTGAATTTAGTCTTCCCAAGGCGTTTTTGTTGGCGCTGGTGCATAAATTAGTATGTCAAAAGAAAGCCTAAACCGAGCAGTTTTTAAGAAGCCATGGCTGAATGGTTTCGGGAGGGTGGAGACTGACTATTTGGCGCCTTCACCATTTCTGCAGCAAGTAGGCATTAACTTGTATTTTCAGCTGCATTTCAAAACGCTGAAAGCTCAGCAATGACTCATTTTACATCGTGAAAATAAAAACAAAAAGCTTACCTTGATTACACCTAGAAATGATTCTGCAAGTGGGTCGATGGGTTTGTGTAGATATTGTACCGTATCGGTACGAACTAAATAAGTTGCTTGTTGCCAAACGGTGTAAGAATAATTATTGCATAGACATACACGCGATTTAAAAGAATGGAAATTGAAACAATATACACACACGTACGTATATGCGCTGCGAAGTGGAATGGCTGATGGATGGTGTAGTGACTACATCAGTGTCATTCCCGTCAGTGGTACACTCGCCTGCCTGTCACGTGTGCAGGCACCATGAGTTCGATTCCCGCATGTGATGGTGTCTGTAATTTAAAAAAAAAAAAGTATGCATTTTAAAGTAACACGCCCGCGGCCCCCGTGGGGACAAGCGGTACAGAACATGGATAGATGGAAATGATATGCGATTTTTTTTCAGATAAAAAAAACGAGCGCGTCTTTAACGTAAAGTACTTTCAATTGTCGCAACGCTTAGTATAAAAGCATTTGCAGCGCCGTCAATCGTCCCTTCCATTCAGCGCTGCGCTGTAGTCCAGGCCGAGGGTGATCGAGTTCCCTGAAGGTGAGGTACAAACGCACTCATTTCATTCATTTGTTTTATAAAGGCAGAAAGATCGTACAGTGGATGATCGAAGTATCATTTGAATGCGATGGATGCCTGCGTTTTGTTTGGAACGTTAGCTAGCAGCTAGGTCGATTCCAACGCGGCGTTTACCCTCAATTCGTAGACGGATGTAGTTTTTGAGTCGATTTCCTAGACACAACTTGGAACATTTGTGACGTTAAAGCTTTGTTTCTGTGTGATTCTTTTCCGATTGCCGAACTAGTAGAGCGGTAGGGCCTTGTGCGCATGCGCGCACGTGGTTCTTGCTCATCCAGCTCCACTGCCGCACGTTCAAATTTGTGGCTGGGGATGGTCCTGTTAAGTGGCTTTTTCCCAAGACAGTTGTGGCTACATCATATCAGGTTTTGCTTTCACCTCTGCACTCGTGATTGCAGCCTGGTGTCAATGAGGCCTGTCACATGACCGGTGTCGTTTGTTTTGGCCCACATGTTCCAAGTTGTGTCTGTCGTTTGCATGAAAGGCCTTTCTCGAAACTGGATCGATGGTATGTTGGCCAAAACCTGACTGTGAGATTCCCTTGCAGAATGGGCTGATTGATGTTGCTTCTACAAGCGGCTGTGGAGCCCTGCCTGAAATGAGGCGAGCCCTGCCTGAAATGAGGTGAGCCCTGCCTGAAATGAGGTGAGTGCTGGTTATGTCTTTCAACTCAAGTCAGCACTTCCCTTTTCACCTGGCCATGCGTTTGTTTGGCACAGCAAGCGCTTGGGTCCTGTGTGGTGGACCATCAGCTATTGCAGTGCAAAGACTAAGCAATTCTTTTGCAACCCGCTGCAGTCAAACTCTCTGCTGTAGTGTTACTTATGAGAAATGACACTTGCTATATGTACATTGTCGTCGTCGTCGTCTTTGTATCTTAATTGCATCAATCTTCCATTGTGTAGGGCACTGAGGGGGACACCGAGCCAGCTGGGTAAGTTATCCGCGTCGACCTGTATTTTGTCCACGAGACAGTTTATGATGATTGGCTAAATATGTTCAACTGCTCTGAATTATGAGTGACAATTGCCTTTCTGAAAGACGTGGTGACCTTTCCTTTCTTTTCTTTTCTTATTATTTTTGGGTTTATTCAGCTTGACGTTGAACCTTATCTTGTCTCTTACAGGAGTCCGTCCGCTCTGAAGCTTGGACCTCCGACGTAACGCACAACATCATGTAATGATGGAAAATAGAACTGGTATTTGCATTCAAAATGACTCTCTACCTATGGGCCTATTGAAGGCTTGTGTAGAAATGAACAGCAGCACTGTGCGGTATCTGCAGCCTGTTGTACCATCAGCAGGTTTGTTCAAAAGTCAGTGCAAGAGCAAAGTCAGCACATAGCATCGTTGGTCTCCTCGCTGCGTGTGCGTGGAGTCTTGGTAGAACTGCTGACACATCATTTTGGAATGGAATCCTTTGCTCGTTTAGCATTCTACCCTATGTGTCATCATTGGAGTATGTAAAAATGAAAAGGAAAAAAAAACCTATCGCCAAGTACAGTGGGTTTCAATTGATTTTTTTCATGTCAATCCTTCAGGTTGCACTGAGGCCAAGCTGAATCTGTCCATAACATCCAAGCAGAGACGGAATGAATTTGCATCAGTGCCACGGTTTGTCTTTCTGCGGTCCTTATTAGAGCTTGGCATTAAAGACTGAGTATACACTACTTTGGTTCAACACTTCTGATTTGATTTAAAAAAAAAAAAAAGTCATGAGGTGAACAGTGCTTAAAATGAGCATGCATAAAATGTATACAATATCTAAGATGTTACACAATTGATTAATTTCCTAGCCCCGGTATCAGCACATTGGTGTCTGCATCCTGCTGCTGCTTCATCAGCAGGCATGTTAATAAATGAAGTGCTAGAGCAAGTCATCAGTCATCGTTGGGCTCCTCACTTATGTGTTCTGAGTCCTGGTATTCTGTATGAAACAAGCACAACCTCAACTTGATCATGGAAAAAAGCAAATCACTAAACCAAATGATGTACAATTATGTTTTTTGTTTTGTTTTTGTCTCACAGGTGACAGCCATGCTTGTGCCAGAATGACAAGAAATGTAAGTGATGTCCTCTCACTGTTTGGTCATATACCAAGGCTTTCAGGTCATTTTGTGCCTGACTTGCTGTGGACTTGACCAGAAATTAAAATCCATCCCCGTGGGCTTCTACAGCAGTTTGCTGAGTTGACTTGTTGGGAACAGCCATCCTCTTCAAACTTGTATCTGTTTTGTGTAGTTCTGATGTACCTCCTTTTATTTTGTAGCAGCCATGATGGAAGTGAAGACAGCGTTGGCACTATTACATTGCTTTGTAAAACCCAAATAAAACATCTTTGAAATTTTTCTGGTGTGTGACCTGGCCTTCTTGATAGGAAGAAAAGCATTTCTTGTGATCAGTCCTTTCATTAGAACACAGGTGTCAAACTCAAGGCCCAAATTCGCGTGTCTTTACTAGAATTGCAAATTGTCTTCACTTTTAATATCTTTTTCTTTTCCATATTTGACCAGTTTTTACTCATCTGATTTGAAAACAAGTTGTCAGTTTGTTTGTATGACTACAACGAGGCCTGTGAAAAAGATGTGTTTTGACAACCCCTGCCCCAAATGATGACAGGATGTCAATTGGTCTTGTGTCCAAATGTTTTGCGTTGTGCTCAGGGGAACCTAATTCCAGCCTGAAATGAATACCTGCAGAATTAAACGTAGAGACAGACTGTGTGGCTCATCTCTGTCCCAAAGTAAGCAGGGACTTCAGCTAGGGTGACCAGATTTGGGTTTCTGAAAAAGAGGACAGCCAATCAGGAGGTGGGGGTGAGGGCGGGTGTGGCGCTTTTCACTTTCAGTGAAGCTTTTTCCCCTCATAAAGTGGCCTGTTATTACGTACACCTGAAAATGCCAGTGTACCTGAAGGAGTGTCCAAGTGTCGTCACAGATCCAACAGCCAATCAGGAGGTGGGGGCGGTTGTGGCACCTGATGGAGTGTCCAAGTGACGTAGGTACACCTGAAAATGGCGTTGTACCTAATGTAGTGTCCAAGTGACGTCACGGATCCAACAGCCAATCAGGAGGTGGGGGTGAGGGCGGGTGTGGCACCATCTAGTGTCCAAGTGACCTAGGTACACCTGGAAATGGCCGTGTACCTAATGGAGTGTCCAAGTGACGTCACAGAACCAACAGCCAATCAGGAGGTGGGGGTGAGGGCGGGTGTGGCACTTTTCACTTAAACCAGGGGTGTCGACCTCCAGTCCTCCAGGGGCCGCGTTCCAATATGTTCTCCAAGTGACCCTCGTTAAGCGCACCTGCGTGAAAACTTTTAGCCACTTTCACGTTCAAAAGGAGCTAAAAGTTTTCACGCACCTGCACTTAACGAGGTTCACTTGGAAAACATGTTGGAACGCGGCCCCCCGAGGACTAGAGCTTGACACCTTTGACCATGATAGTTCCCTAATAAAGTGGCCTGTTATTAGGTACACTTGAAAAGGGCGGTGTACCTAATGGAGTGTCCGAGTGATTCCCTCGTTAAGTGCAGGTGCGTGAAAACTTTTAGCTCCTTTTGGACGTGAAAGTGGCTAAAAGTTTTCCCGCAGGTGCGCTTAACGAGGGTCATTTGGAAAACATGTTGGAACACAGCCCCGAGGACAAGAGTGTGACACCTGTGACCTTTGACCATAATATTTCCCTTATAAAGTGGCCTGTTATTAGGTACACTTGAAAATGGCGGTGTACCTAATGGAGTGTCCGAGTGATGCCCTCGTTAAGTGCAGGTGCGTGAAAACTTTTAGCTCCTTTTGGACAAGAAAGTGGCTAAAAGTTTTCCCGCAGGTGCGCTTAACGAGGGTCACTTGGAAAACATGTTGGAACGCGGCCCCCCGAGGACTGGAGCTTGACACCTGTGACCTTTGACCATGGTATTTGCCTAATAAAGTGGCCTGTTATTAGGTACACTTGAAATGGGCGGTGTACCTAATGGTTGTCCAAGTGACATCACAGGACCACTTTTCATTTTCACTTAAGCTTTTTCCCTAATGAACTGGCCTGTTATTTGGTATACCTCATGTACCCTTCAATAGGTACACTACACGAGGTAAAAAATAAATAAATACGAAAGTACATATTTGAACCTGTTGTAATTTGGTGCTCAATAAATGAAATCAGTCAATGCACATGGACAAATATCTTTCACAATTTATTATCAAAACATACCAAAAAAATATGTATCAAAGATGCATTACAAACTTTTTTTTTTTTTTTTTACAAATCAGTCTTTTGTGTCCTGCCTGAAGACAGGAAGCTGTAAATCAAAACAGCCCAAATCTTTAAAGTGAAATGCTGTCTAGGACAACAGAAAATCAGGTCGAAACAACACATTATCCCAACATTGACTATGGCTTGTCGATCAATAGCATGTTAAAGACCTGTTGGGCGCAGCCAGTTTAAGAAAAGTGCATGTGGCTATGCTCTCAGCTAATGTAAGGTTCCACACACCGGCTAAATATTCCATATTGGATTCAAATAAAAAGCGATTCAGGCAGTAGTACAGCATAATGTATGATCAAAGTGCAACCTTCAAGAACAACCCTCTTCAAGCAAACACGGCTGTATATGTTCAAGAAAACAAAGAGAAATAACAATGAGGTTCGACCAGCATCCAGGAAGTGTGATCCATTCTAAGAGCCAAACAAACGGGTACATGGTCTACTGCTGACCCTGGAATGACTAAGCAGGGTGGGCAAATAAACCCTGGCCACAATCAGACAGCAGGTTGGTGGGGTGGGCTGGGGGGGGGGGGTCTACCACCAGAACCAAGCAAACGACAGCTTATTCAGAATGGGTGGCTGGAGCTCAGCGCGCATCTTCGAACCCGCCAGCTCTCAGCACCCGCAGAAGGGAAAACTCGAGCGACATCTCGAGTGCAACATCCCGCCTGCGTGGTTGGCAAGCGCACGTGCACGGACGGGACTGCCGTGCCGTGCCGTGCCGTGTCTTGTCCCTCCGCAGCTCGGGAGCTTCTTTCCCTTTTGCCACCAGCCTCAGTTCAACAGTCTCTGAGAGCTGGACCGCAGTTGTAGAAAAGGCACTTCAGCACACGGGCAGCATGTGAGCGTTGATGTTGAACTCCTCCTCAGTCTGAAAACGATGGCATCTTGAGTTAGAAAAGAGCTATCTTCTCATTCATAGTACATACCATGGGTAGCGTGCGAAAGTAACCACATACATACCTCAGCGTAGACCGGAGGCGCCGCCGGGAAACAGAACGCCGGCGGGTTCATGAAGATGGGGCTGTCTTCGCCATCAAAGTCATCCAGGAGCGGCGTAAGCGGCTGATCCATGTGGACGTCGCGAGTGACGTCGCGGTAGCTGGGGGGCTCGGGCATGGCGAGCGACACCCAGCTGACCGAACCGTCCTGGCTGCTCACGCTGCTGCTGCGGCTGCCCAGACCGGGCGTCCCGATCACCAGGGGCAGTTCCAGAATCAGCTTTTCGCTCCCGGGAATGTGGATATAAATCTGGTCGGAGACAACAACATTTGGAAGTTGAGGGCCCGCTGTGTTGAAAAGGTTCATTTGGTACAAACCCAAGGTCCCAAGGCCCCAAGGCCCCAAGGCCCCAAGGCCCCAAAGCCTATCTTACCATTAATGCATACTCCATGCGGATCAAGTTGCAGTCGAGCTTTGACGGCTTGATCTTGGGTACCCGGATGGTTTTGCCCTGCCAGGCGTCGCACATCCCAGAGATGATGTGGTTGCCTCGCACCGACGACAGCTTCTGGCGGAAGACTTTGGTGCGGCCGTTGGCCTGGTAGGTGTGCTTGGCGATGATGGCCGCCTTGGGAACCACGATGCGCGAGCACGTGTTCTCGAACTTGGCGTTGATGCAGATGTCCTCGCCCTCACAGAACCCGCGGCGGTCAATTTTGGCGTTGAGCGACACCTGGCCATCTGGGATGAACATGCAGGTGACTTTCTTCTCTTTCATACCGCCAGTAGGGCACTGCGGAGGAGACACCTTTGGGGTTCAAATCACGAAGCATCGCCATTTGATTCAATCGACCTACCAGCAGGTCTGGCGTGTTGACATCCAGAGGTTCTTCCACCTCAAAGTGTTTCTTGCACTCGAGGACGGGCTGCTGCGGTCTCTCCAGCTTGGCCTTGACATAGTAGTGGACATAGCCAAACTTGCCTTTGTAAGACGACACCAGCTTCCTGTAACAACAGAAAGTCCATGAAGGTTAGAACACCTCTTCAGGAACGGTCCTAATTGATCGGAACCGTCAGTTGGTTGAGCTTTCTATGTCAAGTGCTGTTGAGAATAATCAAATGCTCTTCCGCTAGATGGCAGAAGGTACAATTCAATGCCTATCAACACAAGTGCAGATTTTGCATTAGGTCAGCGAGACCGTCATTATATAGGGTTAGATATACGTGTATGTATATTTGTTTTGCTCCAGTTATAATGAGGTTCTAATGAAGCTTGGTAGAATCTCTTCAAAGTTAATAGCCACGTTAGCAAGTCATAAAAAGATGACACTAACCCCTGTTGAGGGAGCTCAAATTCAAACTTGTACTCGTATTTGTTGTTTGGCCTCAAGAGAACTGAACCGTCAGCGTCTGGAAAGAAAAAGTAGATGAGATAAGCATTGAATGCAAACCGTCGGAAAAACGTGTTTGTTTTCCGCCCAAAATCCAGATGGAGCGTTGATGTTTTCTCAACTGTGTTGTTGTTGCTGCCGCTGCGGCTTTTGACAGTACGAATTGATGGCCAAATAAAGGGCAGCTATTGTCTGTACCTGTCGGCTGATCGTGAAGGCGCAAAAGGGCTTCATATCGGAGATATTCCGCCTCCTCTCGACAGCGCTGCGTGCCTTTCGGATATTCCACTTTGGCGGATCCCACACCGAGAATCCTGACGGCAGACACGCGTGTCACTTCGTTGACTTCCAATTCCACACGGCCCGAGAGTCTGTCCCCGCCGCAGTAGAAAGCCTTGGTGTCGGTGAAAACGATTTGGAACGACTTGATTCGCTTCAACATGGCTACCATGTTTGCGTTGAAGGGCGAGAGGGGTTGAAAAAGTGCTCACGCTGCCAGGGGCTTCCTCTTTTAAAGTGGCTGTAAACAACGGTGGGGCAGGCTGGGCAGGTTTGTTCCGACTTGCCCAGTCTGTCCATGCGGGGCGAGCGTGAACACGCGTGCACAGCGCCGCGATTGGTGCAAAAGGGCTGTTTTCGCTCGGCTCAGCCAATCAGCGCCCGGCGTCGACGCGTGAACACCGCGTGGCCAGCACTGATAACAAGCGTGCTCGGCTCATGTGCGCGCTACACAGGAAGTCGACGACGGCTGCCAGATACCGAAAGTACATCTTCAAGTAAACAGAGCTGGAGGGAGAAGCCAGCCGGCCAGCCAGCCAGCCAGCCAGCAAGCCAGCCAGCCAGCAAGCCAGCCAGCCCTCGTTTGATTGATGACGCACCACTGGCAACTTTGCCAAGTGTATTAAAAGTCGACGGAGAGACAGAAGGAGGCACGCCACTTGGCTTCCAGGAAAAGCATTTCTGAAAAAGACACACAGCTCAGTACACAATGTTCACTTTGCCATTGTCAACATTAGGCAACGTCCAATTGATTTGGATGTGCTGTTTTTCAGTCCGTGCATATCATCACTAAAGCAAGGAACATCCCAAGAATGATGTGCTCCGACAAACATTTTCATTCCTGACTCAAGCAGCTGGCAAAACAACCGCAGCCAGCTCAGCTCAAGGTCTGCTGCTTGCTTGCCTGCTTGCACGCAGGTTGTGGCTCTTTTTTGACCACTAAATCAGACGATGAAGTCAGTCACTAGCCAGTAGCGTGTCGAGCGGAAAACCCCGTGTTATCCCAGGAAAAGGAGCATTTCTGGGTATTCCGAAGTAGGTCACAGGTCGAACAATCGCTTGCAAAGTGAATAGCGGCAAAGCTTTCGGAAACCAGAAGACGTAACCTAAACACGCCGACTTCACTTGCATTGATCTGTGTGGGAAAGAGAAAGCGGGCCATGGTCCACTGCACTATGCAAACAACGTCAGCACACGCTCGGCCAAGTAAGAACAATCATAAGAATGATTGCAGCCTCTCCATCAGGCACCATTTTGTTGCCTATGGTTTATGGAGTGAAAATGATCCATTCACTTTTTTGTTTTGCCGCCCGTATTATCATCCCCAGTTCCATCGATTCAATTCGCTCCGTTTTATAACAAAGCAAAGTACAGCACAGCAGCATCGCTTTCGTTTTGAACACAGCCAGGGAGGGCCGGTGCCCTCGGCAAAGTACGTAGGGAGTGCCGAGCAAGCGTTTCAATTCTTTCACCGTCATTATTTAGCCATTGTTCATTGTATCGAGAGGCAACGTCAACTCCACTTTATTTATAGAGTACGATAAAAGCAACCAGAGCTGTGCAGAGGCTAAAGTCAAAATCAAAAAGTATGAAGTTAAGGGGACAACAATTGTAGCCCGCCCACAACTGCCACTGCTTGAAGACTCTCAATGTCCTAGAGACGTTCACTCCTCCGTGTCCTCCATATAGATGTCCCTTTCCGCATGAAATATTATCTCTATATTGTTGCTTCCATTTGAAGGGAAAGCGTACGTACATATGACCATTTCTGGGAAATAAATAATGACGCTTTCCCACAAAGTCCTCCACTCCCTCAGAGCGAGAATCAACATGCACTCGTTGCTTTTGGATGATGTTGATGTTTATGGGTCTAAAATAAACCCCCTCTCATAACCTTTCCCCTACTGCCCTCCCTTTTTGAAATGCTGCGTTCAGTATCTCTTTCAAGCGCTGCAGAGTTGCAATTTACTGACTCACTGGAATGAAAGTATTGTGTTTGACTCACATCTACCCTGGCAATTTGAAATGACAGATTTGATGTTAAAATCCCGCCGCGTGAATCAACCGTTTGGTAAAAGACCAAGGATGACATCATGGCAACATGCCGTGCTTGCTTTGCGATTGGGTGAGGCCCCGTGATCACGCGTTTCCTCCGAGGCTGAAGCTGGTGTTCACGAGGGGTTGCGTTCAAGGACCGCCACTCCCAAACACGGCCAAAGATTTGCTTTCCTGCGCCTAACGACTTCCCGTCTCTGTGATTCATCTGCAAGCCCGGTCACGAGTCCCTATGCTGTGAACACAGACAAGTCCAATAAAATGGAAAATCCACGTGACTCAAATATATATAAATATATCTTTTCGAGTGTTGGGACATACTGCAGTCTCATCGTCACTGAATTCAATTCAAATGTGTCCCATTGTGTGTATTACACAACGTATGCAGTCTTCAAGCGATTGTCTTTCTCAGATCATGGCTGGCCAACATGTGTGTGCGTGCCTGCCTGCAAGTATGCATGGCGTCAACAGACAAGAGTTCAAAATGTCCCGCTGTACCGTTCACAGAGTACAAAAACAAGTTTCACCTAGCAGAAAGCACAACCTCCACATGACCTCAACATTTGCCCCGCCCCTATACCACACGGCTGGATTGTTGTTTGCAGGCTTTTTGGCGGAAGGCTTCAATTCATAACAAAACTCCGTCGTACTCTGAGGACACATGAGCGAACCTTTACCATACAATACAACTTTAGTCACAAAGTAGCACAGTTTACAAAAGCTGCAGCCGTCTGTAAAATATTTCCAATCATTGTTGTGCGAATAGGACACCGAGGAGCAGACACATAAACAAGGCATCGCATGCACTTATGCAAGATAACAAACGGCAAGAACGCTGTCCTCGCTGGGCATTGCGAAAGGCCCATCCGTGTCTTAGAATAGAGCCACTCCCAAATAGGAAGGTACGACAGTAGCTGCTGTACAGCGACAAATCAACGTCACGTGGTGTACGTACGTATACAATGCAAGGTCAAGTCAAAGGCCCTTATATAACAACAATGAGGCCTCCCTCATAGGTATGTCACGACTCCAAAGCGACTGTCAACACTGGAGACTCAAATTTCAGCCCAAATGGACGCCACTGGCAAGCTCTCGCTCAAATGAACAACAAACGCTAGCTCGACAATAAACAAGAGAAAACAGTCATTCCAAAAAAGAGGCGGATTCATTTCATATCAAATGCGTCTCCTCGCTGGACTTCAAGCTTGCACAATTCAGCTCAAATGTGAAAAAAACACATTGAGGATGTGTGTGACTGGGGGAGCAAATGGACCGACACGCTTTGAGAAGATAAGCGCAATGAAAACACGGCAAGGCATGACTTACGCCGGCGCAACGACTTCATTTCACTTGTTTGGTTAAATGCGGTCGTTTGTCAACTGTCCGAAGGAGGCCAAGGGTGAGCCGACTGAAATTCCGCCCCAGATGATAGTCTTGGAAAGTTGCACCATTGGGGCCAATCTGAGGATGAACCAATATTACGTTCAAGCAAAGAGAAGAACGTCAAGGAACGGTGCATTGAAGTTGAAACGGCGCTATGTTTTGCTAACATGGTGCGGCGCTGTTACTTCCATCCCAGGCCATTCATTTCTATTCTGCTCTATTCATAGCGAGCGCTCTCCATTTGGAAATGCAGGCAATGAGCAACTTGATCAGTCCAAGACGCATAAAGACATGACGACGGTACAGTCAGTCAGTCAGTTAGTCCACTGTCCACCTGTCTCCAACATGTTGCATGTTGATTTCTACTCTAGCCTGCCACCCGATGGAATAGACGGGGAATACACAATCGTGGTATTTCAAAGTACAAATGGCTCTCTTTTTTTTTGCAACTTTTCCTCACCGCCTTTCCCCTCATACCAATGCAACGTGAGACTTGTAACCTCACAACTATTTTTTTTGGGCTTGATAGCATCATATCAATTCATTGTTGTATTAATTCATTAATATTTGTCCTACCTAACCTCTTCTTTGTTTCCTAACATTCTCATCTCCCTAACACTATTTTTGGGTTAACAGTTTGTCTGGCCTCTGTGCTGATTGATCATTTGTAGTATAGCTAAAACAACAACTGCGCAGATCCGACAGAATATATGCCAATAGGACTTTGAAGTCACACTTGGAAGCAAATTGTTTCAACCTTTATTAAACATAGCTTGCAAGATAAATATTACAAAGTTATTTCCTCCAAAATTAGCTTATTTTTTCAATCAATGCATAATTGTCAATCAACTGGCAGTATTCAAACAGCATTATTTTCATTGACTTTTTTTGAAGACCGTTAAATATCAAGTATGTGCAAAAGGTCAGGATTGATGTAAGCAAACAAACAACACGAAAAAAAAAGAAAGAAGACGACGTAAATTAGCCTCTGCTTCATTTCATTGTGTTTCACCTCCCCGATGATTTGCAGCAATACAAACACGATGCCAACGCTTGGAAGTGGATTCAAAATGATTTCGCAACCAAATATTTCCCTGCACGGGCGGGTGGAAGTAGCTTTTCGCAGAGCTTCCGTGCAAACGTTTGGGGTTAAATAAAGAGCACAAAAAGTCGTCGGCGCGCTTTTATCACAATGCGGCTTCTCTTTGAGAAACTATTTGTCCAGCGTAACTTTTAAGAGCAGTCTTTGAAGCCAGCAGGTTCACTTTAGGGTGCTTTGGCACATTCACTGCAAATCATAGCAAATCTTTGTCCTTTTAAGGAAATGGATTTGCGCTTTTTTTAAAGGGAGAAAAACAGGGAAATGAAAATACATTTTTCTTAACAAAGCAGTGCTCTAAAGCACTTGGGATTGGTGTGTAACTGTTTAGACAGCAAATTGCTTGAGAGAAGGCCAAAAATAGTACCAATTTCAAGGTTATTGCATCAGTTCAGGCAGTTTTGGAAAAGCAACATTTGTGTCAAACAAATCAAATTCATAGTCATTTGCCTGAATACACGGACGGACGGGCATGCAGCAGTGCTGAAAGAGAAGACACAAATTGCAGAAGCATCTCAAAACGCCGCATTTGTGTCCTGAAATGACCACAGCAAGTTACCAAGCAATTTAGTAGGAAATCATTTCAAGTATTGCCGTTCTAAGGAAAAAAAAAAAAAAAAAAGTAGGTGTACTTCTCTGCGAACTGGATTCAAAAACTAAACCGAATCGAATGCATCCAAGGAATCAATTTGAAGAAGCAGAGGGGAAAAAATGGGGAGGAAAAAAAGAATCCCAAACATTTTGCACATTTCTTACACAATAATACACAGTGATCACAAAACGAAATGACAAGCTTCACAATATTCATGGCTTTTTGTTTGCTTTTCTACACAATATACAACCATTTAATTTTTTTTTCAGTACAAGGGAGGAAAATGCTTATGTACAATAAGTCATTATTACTTCAAACCTAGCAAATATCCTGTCATTTATCTCATAGTCAATACATTTGTTTATTTCTTTTTTTGAAACTGCAATAAAAGTAAAGGTAACTCAGAAGAGGAATTCAGTCAGCAGAAATAAAAAAGAGAAGAAAAAAAAAAAAGAGACATTCAAAATAATCTGCAGTCAAAATACAAAGATGCGGATGCAAACAGAGAAAGAGAGAGCGAGAGAGAGACAGGAACCTTTTTGGAAGTATTAACTTTAGCTTGGCAGCAAAAAGGAGATGCATGACAATTTCAAAACCAAATGGGGAGCGCTATTACAAATTCACCCCGACGTAAAAAAAACAAAACAACAACCTGAAAATAGTACATCTGGGAAACTGTTTGGATAAAGGGAAAATTGATTTCTTTTCTTTGACTACGTTCAAATGGATTTTGTTCTGGTGTAAACTTTAGTTTACATCTTTTCTTTTAGGTAGTTTTTCCTCTCACTCGAATGCTGTGAGCCAGTCACGGCCTGGATTGTTCAAGCATCATCTTCATCATTATCGTCGTCGTCACACCCCCTTGCTAAGTTACCATGAGACCGGTGAAATCCTCGCCAAGCTACTGGCAGCCATGATGCATGTAGAATGTGTAGAAGATAGGGATGGACGTAATGACGATGAATCAACAATGAGGTACGTACTACGTTACGTATAGGGAGGGGATGCTTCATCAAATGGAGCGCAACCAGCAGAGGCGCTGTTGATTGTTGTCTCAATCAGTTTGTGGTACGACCATCGACGCCATAAGTGCCTTTCCTTTCCAAACAAATAGAGGTCATTTCTTTTGGATTTTCTGCCATTTGAAAGGAAAAATAAAATGATGAGCGAGGCAACTGAAGAGGCCAATGCGCTGGCTAAAATTCACGATGGTTGGCCCAACACAAATATATTAAGTTTGCCCAGCATGAACTTTGAATACGTTTGCGTTCGCCCAACAAAACTGGCAAGACATTCACAATAAGGAAGAAAAGGCTTGTTAGCTTCGCTTCAACTAGAATACATGGATGGGAGATGCTGCGTTCACTCATCAAACTAAGTGCTATGGTTGTTATTCGTTTCATTTTTCAGCTTTTAAAGTATCCTTTTACAATTTGGCTACCGACACACGGATGACTAAAGACTTCAAGCAAATAAAGGATATTGATAGAAGTTGCTCACACCCCGTTGAAAAATGCAATACTAGTTCAAGCAGTGCTTCCGCGTGCATCTTTGTGAAGCTGGCTCACCTTTAAAGATGAGTCATGACTACCTCATCTGCGTACGCCGCAAAAGGATGCAAACAAAAGACTTAAGGGTGCGTTCACTTTCATTTGCTTCAAATGAACGCCGCTGCCATCACTCCTAAAAGTGCCGTTTGTTTCATTACGCTCGAATGTCAAGTGCACCAAACCAAAGGAGTCGATGCGCGAAGGAATGCATCTCGCTTTGCTTAAACAAAAACCCGCTGGGATTTTTGAAATGCGAATGCAATGCGGATAACCAAAGACCTGGACAATCGGTGATGGCGTGTCAGTGCAACACAACGTAAGCGAATCATATCATGACATCATGAAGTGCAACAAAAGAAAACATCCAGCACGGCCGGCCGACCGACCTTCTTAGTGTCCAACCGTTCTCACCGACTGTGGCATGTCTAGCGTCGCTGGAACTTTGCTACCCAAAAAACAAGCTTTCAAAAGAAAAGAAAAATGTGCGTACCGTTCATCATGGAGGTATACTGCTTGATAGAAACGATTGGCAGAAGCAAGCCAGCTCATCTTTTCCGCAACATCCCATTCCGAGTGGCCCAGAAACAAAGCTATGTTCAAAAGGGTCCACTTTCTGCTTAGATATGAATTTTTGGGCTCTTGTCTAATATAATCAAGTTCAATAGACATGGACGGGATCCCAAATCCTATCCTATGCTATCCTATCGACGTAAGCAATTGGTCCACCTCCAGGAATAATACTGCACTATGTTAGAACACCGATTCTGCATGCTGGCTGTGTGCACCTTGCCCTGCAAGCACGCTGCCTTGGGTAAAAGACCTCTGAGAGCTGCGCCAACTGCTTCAGCATTCCACAAAATGCTTGCATCACACCATCCCAACCTGGCTCTTAGGCAACCACGCTCGTCGCGCCTTGGATATTTTCACGCAACTTTGGATACAGTTTTGAACTTGAGGTACGGTCCTATCCATTTGGAAATCTGTTGATGAAGCAGGAAGACATTGCAATATACAGGAGCTCCTGATTTGGGATAGAGATGTTACTGTTTAAAAATGTGCAAGCAACAGAACGGGGGGGGGGGGGACATGGCAGAGAATGAGTTTGCAAGGTGGCAGGCAGTGGCACAGGCTCGCGCAGCCGCATCTCAATGGGATGGAAGTGGATGCTTTTCAACATGTCAAATCCGAACACGGCACTAGTCGAGTCGAGTCGCTACTGCGCGGCCCAAAAGATTCTCGGCAGTCAGACTCAAAGCTTTTGGCCGTGGATCCTTCCTGCTACCGTCACATTTCCAATTCGAATTTTGCTTAGGTAAGTTTAGACTCGGATGAAGACATTTGGGTGAAGTCGTCATGCTTCCTGGTAGGCTGGGTCTAATACACGGCAAGAGGGAGCAGTGACATGCAACTTGAGGGAGGTCACATTCCAACATTCCAAGAGCAACCAAGCCCGAGAACATTAGAGGTAAACCATAAAAGCTGTGACTCTTAGATAGGCCCTAAGCCAGCTTCCAGACCTTAAGAGACTCTTAATTGTAACATTCTTTTCCTCATTTTTTTTTTTTTTTTTTTTGGTAAAAAAAAAGAAAAAAGTTGTTTTTTTTTTCCAATTGGAAATATGCAAAGTGCTCCTCTGGAGTGAGGCAACTTGTGCGCACAACATGCACACAATGATTGATCCGTGTCTCTCCCATAAAAGATATAATCCACATCCTTTGTTTTCTCCCTCTGACGCTAGGTATCTATACATAATCCTTACAGATATTTTTTTGTCTTTTTGTTTTTAGCTTTGTTGATTATTATCGTCTCCCGAAGGCAAATACCTCTCAGGTCCGCCAACGTTTCAAGAGGAGACGCCGCAAAAAAAGAAAAGAAAGAGGGAACATTGGGGTGGGCGGGCGGGCGGGCGGGCCGGCGGTTTGGGGAAGGGTTGGGGTGGCGGCGGCGGCGGCTTTAGAATCACAAAATATAATCCCAAACATAACAAACTGAAAAACCAGAATTCAACATTTGTAAGTACAGAATCTGGTTTGGATGCACAAAATGTGCTTCCACCTTCAAGAGTGGAGTCCTTTTTCACATTGAAAGAACATGTGACGCCCAAAACCAGCTGAGCTGAGCTGAGATGAGCTGAGCTGAGCTGAGCTGAGTTGAGCTGAGCTGAGCTGAGCTGCTGGGTACAAAGCGTCCAGTCTGTGCATAACCGACGGTGGGCTGGGGTTTCTTAGTGGAAGCAGGAGGGTCGTCATCGCATCCGCTTTGTTAAGCCTCGTTCCTCAATGTTTTCTGATAGAGTTGCAAAGCTCCTCTGGAGTGTGCGTTGTTCTGATGGAGCTGCATCGCTCAGTCCAACTCCTGTCCCGTCCGTCCGTCCGTCCGTCGTCCGTGTTTTACAGAAGAGCAGATTTGGGCCACCCGCAAAGCGCCGACCAGCTGAAGAAAAAGGTTTGATCGCAGCTTGAGATACTTCTGTCTGACAGTCATTTTCCGTTGGATGGAGGGGATTGAATACTTTGGATGATGGATGCTGTGTCACTTTGATGATGACAATGGGTCATGCTCTGTCCTCAGTGCGGTGTGCCATCGTAGCCTTCCTTCCTCTTCATTTGGAACCAAACATTTCGGTTTCCTCCACGTTAGAACTTTTACGGCCAAGCTCCAACGTTGCATAGTAACCACCCTCTGTTGATCTTCTGTTACTAGCGACACTCCGATCCGAGCTTCAAAAAAAAAAAGGGCCCTACAATGATTTAAGCGTCACTTCCTTACGTGAAGGAATGACAGCGGAGAAACATATAATGATGCTTAAAATAAGGATAATAGAAAAAAAAAAAAAAAAAAAAAAAAAAAGGAGTTGCATTTCAAATAGTGCGATAAGAATGGGAATTATAAATGGCAACAATGCTAATTGGAATTTGAGATGTGTTGACGTTTTATTGTCTTTGCGTGACTTTTGAATGGGTCAGTTGAAGGTAGGCACATGGACAGGCACTGCATGCGATGGAGGGGTGGGGCGGGGCCTCAGGGGCGGGGCCTCGGGGCCAGGTATTGGCTGATGGTGGAGTGCTTCCATGTGGGGTAGGGCAATAGGGCAATAGGGCAATAGGGCAATAGGGCCCGGCCCGGCCCGGCCCGGCTCAGGTGTCCTCAGAAGGGCTCATTTCTGTCCGGTGATGGACTGCGATATGGATCTGGGTGGGATCATGTCCAACAGGTACTCTCTCTGCCGGTCTGCTAAGGTGGAGCTCTTGTGGGCACCGACTGCCGCTGGGTTCAGATAGGCGATATTTAACCCTGTGAAAGGGGGCGGGCGGGGGGGGGGGAATCATGTTGAAAATGGACAATCGAAAATAAATGACATCATTGAAAAAAATGGCGAACCTGGGATGTTATAGATCTGGCGCCGGCTATCATGCTGCAGTCTGCCACTGCTACTGCTGCCGCTTCCGCCGCTGCCACAGTGCTTTGCGGCGCTCATCCCCATCAGGTTGCTGGCCACTGACAGCTGAGAGGCCTGGGCGAAGTTAGACAGGACACCCCGCGCAGAATTGGACAGACTTCTCTGCATAGAAGCTTGAGGTTGAGGAGCCTGAGTAGAAAAACAAGTGCAAGCTTGGTTGCAGTGAAGCGCCCAGGCAGGCAGGCAGGCAGGCAGCCCCAAGTGAGTTGAAATGGGGCCAAAGCAGCGGATTTGCTGGCCAAAGCTACACTGCGACAGTGTCATGGAGAAGCTAACCTGCTTCATTGCCGCGGGCCAACAGCAGCGTAACGCACCGACTGCTCGCCTCGCTCAGGTGAGTTTCAACCGGATGAAACCGCTTGCTGCTTGCATTACATCAGAGCGCAAAACTGGCTCAGGTGAGTCGAAACCGGACAAAGCCAGTGGCAGCAATGACGCACGTGCGTCACTTGCTTTGACTAGCAAAGCTTGTTCTGCACGTTGAAAGGCATTTGAAGCACAGTCAAAATTGTTTGTCTTGCAAAAATTTGGAACTTGTTTTACGAGGGGTATATATAGTCGCTTATGTGGCCCCATTCACCGAAGGCACTAATGAAGTGCTTCGAAGAGACACCACCATTTGAGTTAGTCAAGAAAGAAAACTGGCGTGCGCTCCAGAGGCCGGCCGGCGCGTACCTGGCGCAGAGCATGATGTCGGATCAGGGAGTCAGTCTTGGAGGCGTTGGGTCCGCTGGGGGCCGAGCTGGGCGAGAGGGCCGCTTGCTGCAGCCTCTGTTCAATCTCCTGAAATGGAAGAATCACATGTTTGCAGCAGGTCTGAGCCAACAAAGCGCTTTGACGCTGACCTGCTCCTGCTGCAGGGCCTTGACAAAGGCATTCTTCAGCCTGTTGGTGTGCTCTGCCTTGAGAGCCTTCTTCTGATTGGACATCATGCACTGCTCGCAAAGGATTCGCCCGCTCTTCTCCTGCTTCCAGTGGGGGGTGAAATCAGTTCGGCACTGGGCGCAGAAGAAAGGCTCCATGCGGGAAAGCGTTCCTCGCAGCTTACCTGTCCGGGAAAGCGCAAACACCGACTTGCATCAATCATTAGAGCCAGCTAATATCAACTACCATCTTGACAGAAGAGTGACCAAAAACACCATCCACCCATCCACCATCCATCCGCCTTAGCAATCAATAGGCTAAAAATGGAGGAGCTGGTGAAATCAGTGTGATGTCGCCATCTGCTGGCCATGAACAGAAGTAGAAGAAATGGATTTGGCATTCAAAGGAGATTGGTCACTTTTTCGATGGACTTTGGTTTCAAGAAGGAGAAGGAGCCTGCCTGGCTGCAGCCTGGCTGCTTGGCTGGCTGGCGGGCTGCGTGTTCACTTTGCGTCATTTCCTTTTGTCATCACAGGCTTACCCTGACTGTCGAGAACACTTTGCACCACCTCCTCCAGGCCCACCATGTAGATGAACTCGCTGTTTGCGGCCGACGGTAAGAAGTGGAGGAGTGGGGCGGGGGGTTTGGGAGGTGGGATCTCCAGCAGCGTTTTCTCCAGCTGCTTTCTCAGGGCGAGCTTGGCAGCAGCCTGGCTGCTGGCTTGGTCGGCCATGGAATTCACCCCTCCGCTGGCAGAGCCGGACAGATTGGACGGGCTGACGGCCGAGGCTCCGCCCAGGCTGCCCGCCACCCCGCTGGCGCCTGCCGCCGCCGCCGCTGCCGCCGCTTGCATGTGGGCGAGGTTCATGTACATGGCGCTGGAGCCAGACCGCTGCGATGCCGCTACCTGCTGGCTGGCCTGCCGGGGGAGGGATGGGGGGAGACAAACGCAAACATTGGTTGGCCTCAATAATAATAGTGCTTGTCAGTATCAAATACAAAAATGCCCGTACTAAAGTTTTCCATTTGTACCGTTTCTTCACGACTGACGGGTGGTTACTTTGAAGTCCATAGCGTGAGTACTTTTGCCGCATGTGCACGCAAATAGAATAGAATAGAATGCCTTGACACTCGGCAGACATAGTCAAGCGTTTGATGGTTATATCTATCGTTGTGATCGATATCCGTGGTGCCATAGATAAGAACCTGATTGTCTGCTCGGTGCAGACGGGGAAAGTGAGGAGATTGGACAGCTCACTAGAGTCATCACTTGCTTTAACACGTTGGCGTCGCAATTAAGGTTTCAAGGCCCATCCCCAATTAGATGGTCATAACAAATGAGCTTTTCCAACAAGAAAATACTGCCAAAGTCCTTTTTTGGGGGTGATTTTTCACGTCACAAGGAAACGTTGAACCTGCCACAAGAAAAAGTACAGGTCTGGCAAACGTTTGCCACCTCGAATGACAAAAACATTGTCTGTCTTGGAAAATAGCTGCAGCAGCATGAATGCGGCTTGCCAAAAGGAAGCACTTAACAGTCCGCCAGTTATTGTTGCCTTCCAGTTTGAGGAGCACTTGGATACGTTTGCACGCACTAAAGAAAACCAAACGAGTGCGTGCGTGCGTGCGTTGAACAGAACAGATCCGATCCGACCCAATCCAATCCAAGTAAACAACTTGTTCTGGGCATGTTTGCAACATTTGCACAGACACCCACCCACCCCCGGCTGGGCGGCCGGCAATTGATGACCAAGTTCCTGTTGCATACGTTCCCTCGCATCGATCCGACATTGCTCCGCGAGACTAAAGTTCAGCTCACGCCTCCGTATTACCGAGGATCTTGAATTGTCTTGATCGCGCAAAACAGAAGCAAGCAGCGAGGAGCCACTACGGAGGCGGGCGGGCTGGCGGCGCTCTCGTCAACTCACTTGCCTCTTCTCTTTTTACTGCTCACCAGTCAAGTATCATGTGGATCGTATGCGCCGCAATTGAAATAGGGCTTCTTCATTTTGCCACATATGGATTTGATTTGGAGCAGAATGAAAAGACGACGCTATTGACATTGTTCCCTCCTTATTTGCCGCTTGTCCATTTTTTTCAGGTCAGCCTTACCTGCTGGTAGCTAACAGCGTTGCCCATGCTGGAGCGACCCATCCCAGGTTTGGAGAGGCGCTGTCCTTGCAACGTGGCAGGATTGGGGGCGATCACTCGCTGGGACATGAGCATCGGTGGCAGGTTGGCATTGGCTCCCGACCTGATGACTGTGTGACCCTGCCCAAAGAGAACATTCAAAGTTTCTCCTCTAGACTTTGACACGGTACACACAGTTAGTTGCACCGAGTATGTGTGAGCAGCAGGAGCAGTAGGAGTAGTTGGAGGCTCATGCAATACCAAAAGAGGCCAGAAGAGGGCAGAAAGTGCTTGATGAATCGACTAGTAAGCAAGCAAGCAGTGCATCAGAGTAGATACAAAATGAGCTGACAAGACACCACACACACCCACACGTCATGCACACGTACACACACACACACTGAATATTTAATCCAATCTCAACATGTAATGGAGGAGCAGGGCTACATATTACACGAACAAAGGCTTGCAGCAGGAGATGGGCTCATTAGCGCTCCCGCACGCACGCACGCACGCACTCCGAGAAATTCATTACCATCACATGGTCTAAAGCAGATACACAAATGATTATATAAGGCAACGGTACAGTACGGTCATTGAGACAAACACAAAGGTTGAGGTCCACATTTTTTCTCCTCACTATGTGTTGTGTTCAATGGTAAAGCATCAAATTGACTGCATTTTGGAAAACTACGAGCATTTTCATGGCGAGGACGCATTCCAACAAGCCAATCGTACGGAGCTAACAGGTCTCGTTTCTGCAGAAAGAAGAGCAAAGTTTGCAATGCACGTATCACTCACTACTAACCTGTGCAGTCCGGAGGTTCTGGGGCTCCGGGTTGTGCATGCCCGGCCGTACCGGAAGCTTCCCCAGTCCGGAGGAGCCGTGGATGGAAGGAGAGTGGCCGGAAGAGGCGGCGTTCTGGACCACCGAGACCTGCGCGCGCATATACGTCTGTAAGTACGTTGTCTGAACGGCAGAAAAAGAAATGCTAAGCCTCTGTCTGACCTTCTGCACCACGTTTTCCTTCTGCATTTGACTCTGCCGGAGCTTCTTAAGCAGCACCAGGCGAGCCTCCTCCAAACGCAGCTCCTCTCGCAGAGCTTTGATCATCTGCTGTCTCTCTTCTCCCGTCTTACCCTGCAACATTCACGTGCGAGCAAACATTTGATCCTGTCAAGTGCCACGCAGATGATTTATGGCCGCAATGTCCTCTTAGCGCAAAATGAAGTCAATGACTTGAGCACTTTTACCTTAAACATGTCCAGGTTGGCATGGCTCAGGCGCTCCTCGGGGCGAGGCGTCGCTCGGGGACTGGACGCCTCGTTGTCGGACAGAATGATGACGTCCGGGGATGGAGTTCGTCTGTCGTGCTCGGCGTCGCTGAGTGACAAAAAAAAGAAGCGCCGCGCGCGTTGGGACGCGGGAGGAAAAGGTGCGTCGGCTTTCCCTCTCCGTCCCATCGGCCGGCCGCTATGATGTCACGCCATTTATGTAAGCGACCGGGCGGTCCGATTGCCCCCATTACTTCAATTAAAAGTTGAACTGCAGTTGAGAGGTAATCCTTTGGACTTGCGGCGGCTCCGTCTCAAACAGCCAACGACTCACTGATAACTTTTCAGCATTCATACGACAAATGTGTTTGATTTTGTTGGGCTTCCCTATTTGATCATTTGACACTAGCTTAGGCACGGTGTAGCCAAAGCACTCTGACAGACTTGGAGTTTGGTCCAATCGCTTCAGTAGCTTCTTCCTTCTCCCAAGAATTTGGCCTGCATCAGAACATGTACGCTCGCTTTGTGCTATGCCAACCCCCTCGTGCCCTTTCAAATGACCAAGCGTTTGTAAAAGAATGCAGTGAGGCTCGTGCGAGCGGCTAATGTGTCGCTCACAATCAACAGTCCTGGCCATCACATCTTATCTTCACGCACGGACCGTTGGACAGTATATTAAGTCGTTGTCAGCGAGTGAGCGTCAAGCGCCGGCCAAGGACTTCTTGGAGCCGGGAATTTCAATGACTCCCAAACGGAGACTTGCCATTTGACACTGAGCTCAAAAGCCAAACAAACAGGCTTTCAAATCGAAACGCTCACCATCTCCGTCCCGCACTCATGTCCACTGGCTCGTCCAGCATGTTCTCTTTGCCATTCTTGCTGGATCCAACATGTCCGCCGTGTCCTCCCAGTCTCAGACTGCCATTTAGCTTCTCCTCAAAAGCGGCGGCGGCGGCGCCCATGAGGCTCTGATGATGGAGCGCGCTGGCGCCGGGGCCCTTTGCGTCTCCCAGAGGCCCGGCGACCTCCAGGGCCGCCAGGTCAGCCAGATCTTTGCGTTTGAGCAGCGCCAACATCTTGAGGCGCTCCATGGCCTCGTGGCCCTCCATCTTGAGGCGCTTGGCCAAGGCCTCCTCTCGCTCGTTGGGCGACTCCAGACCTCGCTTCAGCAAGTTCAGCCGTAGCGCCTCCTCGGACATCTGCTCCATCCTGCTTGCCGGGAGAAGGGAGAGGAGAAAATCAGGAGAGCCACCTTTAAGCCATTTTCCTTCTTGGAGTCGTAGTACTACTACAATGATGAAAACGCATCGGTGAGTCACGCACGCTCCGGTACTCGGCGGTGACATGTTCCATCGCACAATTTGCGCCCCCACGTACCTGGCTTGCAGTACGTGACTCACAAACACGGACGGAGCAAGATGGCGACGAAAACAATCCTCCGACGATAACAATGCAGTTCAATGAACCTCCAGTCCGAACGAGCAATTAGTCATTTTGGTAAACGACAGACGTGAAAAGATTGAATCATGTAGTATAAGCAAGCCTTCTATTTCCAGTCTGCGCTGTAAGAAATCACGGCAACACGGATAATCAGAAACTACGAGCAGCTGATCATTCAGACAGAAGTGGGTTAAATAGAGCGTGCTAATAATAGCTTGGAACTCTGAACTCGACAGTGATGAATATTGGGATTTCCGCTGTGAGGGAAAATGCCCTTACTTGTACTTGCCAATATGGGCCCCATACACGGAAGGATACGGGTATACGTACGTACCTTTCGATCAAACACCCATGACGTGATGTGGCAAATTCAATCAAGAATCACAGCAAGCTCATGAGCAAAAAGGACTTTTAAAATGTCTGGGATTGAGGTGGGGCTCAATATGAACCTGAGGTGGGGCTCAATATGAACCTGAAAGTGTCATTGAGGCCAAGCTACCTCGAGCAGCCAAACGGCCGGCCGTTCCTTACATCGACATAGGAAGTGCTGAGACACTCTGCAGGTAGCTGGATCCCATGACAAAGGATTAGATTCCAGGTCAAAGAAGAAGATGCTGCTGCTGCTGCTGCTGCTGCTGCTGCTGCCAGTCCATAGCTTTTAATGACAGTGTTATCAATACATTCCATGGTTTGCCCCAATCGATGGATTGATGGATTGTGATGGCTTTTGTTTTTGCACTTTGCCCTCCTTTGACTTTTTCTGCCATCAACATTCTCCTCTTTAATGATTCCACAACAAAGCCTTCCTTCCTTCCTTCCTTCCTTCCTTCCTTCCTTCCTTCCTTCCTTCCTTCCTTCCTTCCTTCCTTCCTTCCTTCCTTCCTTCCTTCCTTCCTTCCTTCCTTCCTTCCTTCCTTCCTTCCTTCCTTCCTTCCCTCCCTGTTACAAGCAATTCATTTGTGACGCAGTGGTGGTCGCCTCCATTTGCTGGGAGAAAAACACAAGAAGCTGGCGCTCTCTCTGCTGAGCCTCCCTCCACCTTTAATGAGCGCCACTGAGAATGGCGCTGATGAGCCAATCAGGGACGACCTTGTGTTGCACGTCAGTAACTGGCACCCCCCCCAAGCCTCCTCCTGGCGGCCATCGCCACCGCCTGCCTTTACATAATATAATGACTGTTTCAGTCAGCTGCTACACAAGCCACACACACACACACACACACTCTTTCTCCTGTTTCTCCTCGACCCCACCCACCCAGCCACCCACCCAGCCACCCATCCTGTCTCATAATCCCTCCCACCGCCATGCACTCAGCCCTCCCTCCTTCCTTCCCTCCCTCCCTCCCTCCGCCTTTGGGCACTGTGCCAGGCCAACGCAATAAAGAAAAAGAAACACAGCTTGGAAGAAAATTAAAAAAACCACACATATATGGCAGGGGTGAAGGGGGGGGGGGGGGTCGATGGAGGGCCGACCGACCGACCGACACGGTGCTACTTTTTGTCTTTTCATAAATCACAGGTCCGGGTGGCACAGGTAGACCTCTCCATCTTCAAAATGGACTCCTCGGAGCGGCGGCGACAGTGCACGGAGAAGGTCATGGTCGTAAAACAGAAGAGAAAGAACGTCTGGAGACTCCAGACATCCACGTAGCGCGCAACATTCCGACAGACGGCAGCGTTTTGTAACCCCTTGCTCTGTTCCAGCTGTATAGTACCACAAAGAAACCCCTCCCTGCTCCTCTCTCTCTCTTTACCCTCCCCCAATTCCTCAAACCACTCGTCTTTTCCTCCCCCTCTGGTTGACTGTAAAAATAAACACATGCTTACTTTCAGGGCCCCTTACATGTAGCCACGGCTCAGGGCTTCATTTGTTGGCGTTCCACGGGCCAATCAGGAGTGCCCGCCGACTTTCTGTGTGTAGACATGTGTGCACAGGCATGTGTGACACACACACACAATGTGCTGGCAGAGGAGAGGAGGGGGTGGGGGCTTTATTAAAAATAATAAAAGAGTGATAGAGCCACAATACCCCCCCTCCCATACATGCAAGTTTTTTTTCCCCCCCCATTGCGCTTGCTGTCCTCGCATGGCTTTGTGTGCAAGCGCGTGCTCGCTTGCACACACGGGTAAAAAGGAGACAGGGATGGCAGCTCTCTTCTGACATCATGCCAAATCTTAATTCCCTCCCTCCCTCCCTCCCATCCCCCACACACACGGCATTCTTTATGCACAGCGCTGACTGTTGATCAGATGGCTGCTGCTAAAATGTCGTCTGCACAATTGAACCGGGGCGCCCTTCCTGGGAAATAAATGGCAAAGATCAGCCTCCTGTCCTGGTGTCTTGCGGTGGCGGTGGTCAACGCCACACGGGCAGCGTGCCAGCTGACGGAGCCATTTGCAAGCGCAATGTGGAATCTGCTGCTCATTTCACGCATGGTCTGCATCACGACAATTTATTTGGCTGATGCAACTCCAATCCTCCCAGTCCGCCTTCTGCCTCGCCACCACCTCAATCCCTGGTTTGTCATCAGGGAAGCGTTCCCTTTCGCTTTTTAACGGCTCGCTTCATCTGCTTAAGCGCAGGGGCCCGGCCGGCCGGCCGACCGGCCAGATGTATCGCACTCCACTTTCTAACCTTCTGCCAGAAAGAATAATACAAATAAAAATAAATAAAAACAATATTTTGGGGAAACGCACCGCCTGAGTCAGTGTCGCACCAGCCCCCTCCGTTTATGCAATTATTCCTTCTGGTGTTGTCGTTTGCTGGTCGTGGGCATCTGCTGCGGCCGCGAATCCAAAGCAGTAAAAAACGCAAACTGTTTGAAAGCGGGGAGTGACAGTGGAGAATAACGTTGCCGTGCAGGTTGAGCTAGCTAATGTAGCACGCGTGTTTATCTTTTGCATTCACCCTGGTCGGGTCACGGGTGAGCTGGGGTCAATCCGGCTTAACCCGGCCAATAGCGCTCTTTAAATATGACAATGACAAAAGTGCCTACCCCAAAAAATAAAGCAAGCAATCCGAATGTGGAGCGTATTTATGAAGTGACTGCACAGTACATTTCCAGTCATCCTGCTTTGTTTACTTCCTCTGTCTTCTTGCACAGTCGGTCGGGCTGCGTAACAGTAGTACGATTCAAATATAAACCTTGTCAACAGAGGCGCAGATTTCTTCTTCGGTCTCTCTTTGACTTGAAAGTACAAAGTAGGGTGGCACTCACTTCCTAGTTGTCCACCAATCAGCAGCCAGCCCCGACCGACATTTATATGACGCTTTCATGGACTGTTAATATTCCTTTGCCTGACACCGACCGACTCTTGCCCTCTGTTTCTCCAGCCATCCAAGTGTGTTTTTTTTTTTTTTTTTTTATAAACGTCACCACTCGACCCAATGAATGACTACAGCAGGTTTTACTATTCTAGGCATTTTCGCATTTGTGTACTGATGGATTCCAGTGATAAGATGAACTCCAAATCCTAAGGCTATAAAAGGCTTATTTGCCATTTTAGCTTTGAAAATGATTTGGAAAAGCAGCAGAGTACATGACATCGTTGAAGGTATTCAAATGTAGCCATTACCAGTGCGAAGCTCTATCTTTTGATCAGCTCTCGTGTTTTAGTCATGACTTTTTTTTAGCAGTGACAAACTACGATCAGATCAGTGCGGTTATTTGGCAAATTGATTGATTGGTCATGTCTAAATATCCCAAAGCAAATGAACTCCACGCATCCTGATGTGCTAAAATTGAAGTGCAATGCCGGTCCCATAAAAATAGGTTGAACGCTTTTGCAACTTTTATAAAAATGCCAAGCAATGGATACATTGTTTGACGGCAAAGGAAATCTTGAACACCATGCAAGAAAAAGGTTTTGCTGAGGTGATGTGTCAAGGACAAGCTGGGAAGACTCCCAAGTCCAGGGCTGCAAAAGTAAAACAATGCCATTTTGTTCTCGCAGCTCAAGGAACAAGAACGTTTCTGTTTTTGCAAAGTAAGCCGCGTCATGCTTCAGTGTTTTATGTCCAATCTTCATGAGCACGTTTATTTAGAGATATACCATAGCTGAGTTTTACTTAAGCTTCTATGAGAGTCCACAAAAGTTCAAATGTAACTTAAAACATTGTTAATACATCAAAAATTGGTTACTGATGAAAACAGATTGGACTCAGGCAAAAAAAAAAAAAAAATATTATTATTATTTTTTTTAAATTATAATTGTGAAGCTGACAATTCCAATCCACATGCTCTAAAACGTATAACATTTGATCCATTTCCAAAAGGAAAGTACAAGTCCGTTCAACTGAATCCATTCGGTAAACAAGCACTTCAAAGTTTGTTAAATTTCCCCCGATCAGCAATCATTTAGCCCATGTTCAGCTTGGAGCTTGGCGTAGATTGTGAGAATATCAATAAAAAGCAGCCATAAAGTGGCGGATGTACAAAAAGCCTGTTTGCATTGATGCACAAATCAATAAAAGACAGCCTCCATGAAGTTGTCCTATTACGGCCGTAAATTTCCAACATTTCAGACAGATGGCCAACACCCTTTTTTTGGCAAGTCCAAGATGAAATGTTGCAGCATTACTATAGACTGCATGGAGAGAGAGTTCTTTTCCCAAAGCCCTGGTGTGCATCGCAGTGCTGGAAGACATTGCAACACAACATAAACCTCTCAGCTCAATTAAAAATTAATGATAAGAAAAAAAACAAAAGGGGGAGGGGGAAATAGATTTTTTTTTTTCTCGGTCTCCTTCAGTTGGGTCGACAATTTAGCTAGAAGTGGCCAATTAAAGATCACAAGTTTGACGGCGATGACATGCACAAGATGGCCGCCAAATCCCCTGAGATGCCTCAAGCCTCCGATTAACAGTCAGCAGCAGCAGCAGCAGCATCATCATCATCATCATCATATAGGCCAGCGTGAAAGCCGCATTGCATTCTCCGCCGCCATATAGGTCATGTTCAGCAAAGAGCTTTAGGTGGCTGCAAGGCGGCAGCGGGTCAAATAGGGTAAGGGATGTTTGTTGTGCACATGCTCAACACGGTCTTATTCTGTGCCTCCCCCCCCCCCCCCCAAAAAACCCATAAAGCAATACAGTGTGTCTTTGTGTGGGGGCATCTCCTCTGTGTCTGATCCCGTGGCAAACACAATCAACGTGTTATGAGATGACAGTCGTGATGAGCCAAAATAATGATGCTATCTGGAGGCTCGGGTTCATGGGCGCTTTGCTTTTACTTCTTACAGCGTGTCAATGTCAACAATCGCCGAGCCGCTAATGCCGTGTCGGTGGTAAAAGTCAAACCGAGAATTGAAGAAGGATTCTTTTGGGAAGCTATAGTAGTTCCTGTGCAACATGCTGCTTTTTTTGGTGGCGGCGCGCTTGGGCACACTTGACTTCACCTGGTGCAAGCGTTGCGTGCGTGCGTGCATTGCGTGCGTGCTGCTCATCCACTTCACGGGCCTTTGAAAGTGGGCTGGAGTACTGGATGCATGCAACAATCCAACCAGGATGTGTTGTCATCTTTCCTCCTACATCATCATCATCATCATCCTTGATGAGCTCCACAAAATAGGAGCAATCCCAACAATTCTAAACGAGTCGCAAAGTTTGGAACGGAATCCTTGATCCGCTCGTAACGCTGCAAAAAAGTCCTTTTATTTATTTATTTACCTTGAACTAGCAGCAGCGGCAGCAGCTAATTGCTTGTTTACATCACGGCAGTCGGCCATTTTAAGATTCCCAATCTGAGGATTGATTTGAAGCTAATGGCAAGATGGAATCTCTCTCACCTATTTGGTTTCCATCCATCATTTTTGCAGCAGCAGCGGCGGCACTTGTGCTGTCTGTCCCACCACATACGGGAGCAGTTAAATACAACAAAGCGTGACTTTGATGTGGCCTTGGCTTCCCCCAAATTATAGGCACCATCTATTTATTTTCTGAAAGGCAGATAGGTTTGTTTGCCACTTCCAGTAAGATTTCATTTGGTGCCTGCAAACTGTGGAAAATGGCGGAAAGCATCCGAGCTAGCTTCTTTCAAATCCGGCGAGCTCAGGCTCCCTCCACCACCACTTTTGACACCTATTGCCAACAGCGCATGTCATCGGTTACGTTTGACAGCTCAAAGTACAAGTGATGACATGTCGAAAGTGCTGCGGCGGACAGGGGAGGAAGGTGTCAGCAAAGTCGTGCCATAGCGCTCACTGACCCAGTGCCAGTGTGATAGATAAACTGGAAGAGGTGAAAGAAAATAGAGCCCATTGCTACAAGCATCACTTGGTTGTAAAAGGAGCTCTGCAAAGTCGGCAGAAGCGGCGGCCGGCGTAGAAGAATGATTCCCACCTGCCGCCTAGGACTCCAAAGTGGGGTGGAGATTCGCCGGCTTTTGAGGAGCCAGATGACGCAAAGGCGAAACTATTCGCCGTCAATGCTCCACATTCGTAGTTTGACTACCACACGGCGATTCCAAAAAGGAAACCGGAGCTTTTTCAAGAGTTCTGTGTCTGGACATGACTTGGACTCATTTTGCTAGCCATTAGCTTGAGGAACAACAGGCAAAAACATGCTAATTGTCAACAATCATGTGACGCTTCAGGAAAGCCTAAGTACTTCACAATCAAGGAGAGAGAAAGAAAAAAAAGAAAGGGAGAGAAAATGATGGCAATGTGAGGGATAAACCTTTGTGACCTTTGACCCTCACGCAATACGGACTTAAAAGCCATCACGAGCCAACGTGGAAAATGTCATCAAAATACGAATCATCTCAAGGTAACAAGTGTCCCAAATTGGGCTTTGCAATATGGAGGTCATACTGCATTAGCTAGCAGCAATTGGAGGTGCAAGAGCAAACAGAAAGAAGCTTAGCTGAACATCACTTGACAGCATCACAACACGCGCTTGACAGGCACACCATCTTTCTGCTTCATTGATGCTATTTATTTGTATTTTTTCTTGTGACTCAGCAACAGTACACAGCTGAGAGGCCGACTGGCCGCCGCCGCCGCCGCCGCTCAGGTGTGACGGACGGCAAAGTGCCGCAGTGTGTCGCTCATCTGTACGCAATCCTTTGGGATAACAGCCCACCGCTTCAGCTGCTGATTGAAAACTCAAAAAGCACTTGTCGTGTGCCAACAGGATGCGGTGGCCGCCTTAGCCCCCAGTCCGGCATCTCCAGGGCAAATACCTGAATGTGCAGGCACGCGCAAAAAAAGCATCCTCACGCACACTGGGCGCTTGCTTGCTTGCTTGCTTGCTTGCTGGGCACAGACAGACAGACAGACGGACGAGGCTGTCGGGAATATGAGCAATATTAGCCATTTGCATACGTCCGCACTCGTACTTGACGCTAATGAGGCCGATCCGAATGGCGCCCATAGCAACAAGGGCCAGTTGATGATTGTGATGCGGCTTCGGAGCCAATGACTATTGAGAAGTGTTTTCCCGTTGCCCAAAGCCATCAGAGACTTGGCGCCGTACATAAGTCACATCGCGCAGAACCGCAGCGAGATAATTACCTCCACCTTCACCTGCCATCCATGAATACACACACACACACGCACACACACACGTAGAATGCAAAGCGTACTCGCACACACGTAGCGCACTGGCACACACCTTCCACTTTGCTCAGACACAACGATGCTCTTTATTTAACTAGACAACAGCTCATTGTGGGCGTTGCTATGACAACTAGTCGTCTATTTTTAAGCGGTGCCACTAATCAATTCCTGCTCTGCTGTCGCCTGAGGGGTGGGGGCGTGCTTGCGTGCACGAGGGGGGGCAAAAGGGGGAGGAGGGAAGGCGGGAAGGAGGAGGGGTGACGGCGAACTTGGAGACAAAGAGCAGAGGAAGTGAAAGAAGCCCGAGCCAGCGTCTGGGCTGCTTTATCTCATAGCGACACACAGCAGAGGTCTTCATCCACGTCGCAGCCCAAATCATTCAGTCTATGAATCAATTAGCGCCAGCCGCTAATCTGATGGCTGACCATTTCACTTCAGCGTCATTTGCTGCATCTCCTCTTTGTTGCTCATTGTTTACTCAACGACTGATCAAGTGACCAACTGCTGGCTATTTCAATTATTCATTCGCTGCGGACCCAAAGAAAAGCGCCAAATGAAGCTCCCTCGCATTTTGCCTAAACCAACACACAAATCCCAACGGTCTCAAATGTATAGCGGGCATCAGGTGAATGTTTACGTCAGTCTAAAGACGCCCTGCTTTGCTCGATGATAGGATGAGAAAGAAAATACAGAAATATTTGGTTGTATTGACTCAGAGTGAGTATCGACTGGATTCGATACGATTTTACTGAGCCAAGTCGGACTCGTAAATCCACTATTAAACTTCAAATGAGGCAGATTTCAATGTGAATACAGTATCAAGGCCATGTCTATTTAGCCTTTTACAATGTTCTTTCTATTATCGTCATAAAAGCGGTGAAAAACATAAGTAGGCTGCCGGCCGCTAGTGTAAATGCGCTCGTACAACACATGAATTCACATTTCTGTTGTCGGTGCTGTAGTTGCATAAAATGTGTAAAGTTTCTTACGCGGTGCAAAAAGATGGTTACGAGTTTTACTGCTGTATCGTCATATTGTCAAACGGAATTTGCATTTGCAGCACCATTGAACTCAATCAGCCTTAAATTTTGAATTCATGACTTTTTTTGGGATACATAGCACTCGACAAGATTTGATTTCTGCTACCAGGTTATTGACAGTATTCCATGAGGCCATCCATCTACAATACAGTATGTTAGCATGAAGCTAGCATTTGTAAGTCCGTAACATAAAGTTAAAGAGAATTTGTATGACACAACATGTCATTCTCTTTGGGTGACAGTTCTTCTATGACAAGAGTGAAAAAAAGAAAATCATCTGTGAATGATACAAAAAAAATAGGTGCTTGATTCTACTTGCATTCATTATTGATATGACGGGGGATTTGTCAATTCTTGAAAGAATTTCCAAGCTAGACAAAGGCATCACTCTCAACGTACGTAGTCAGTCAATTAGCACAACAAGTTGTCTTGCACAGCCACCAAATGTGCAAGCTTTGCTCCAGTCATGTGATGTGCGCTCAGTGCAGCTAGTACTGGTTGGTCGCCTCTCTTAAAGTAGCACGTATTACCTTGTTCACATCTTGTTGGAGAAATCATACAGCCATTCGATTGTCAATTCCCATTTCAATCAGCCAAGCCTTTCATTGCAGATCTTTTGCCCTTTCACAATCCTCAAAAGGGATGAAAACAATGTCTAGAGGAAAACAACAACTATATTTCAACATCATTGCAAAGGTAAAGTGCATAATACTGCAGTAACTCATTTGGAATCTTTTAGTTGTTACAAACAAAAAAAGACGACAAGTCATCATCAAAGTTGTGTCCGTAGGCCAAAACATTTAAAAATGCATCGCTTCTTTCGTAAAAGAGATTCATGTTGTCTTTTAAGGCATTTTTGGGAGCATTAAGCGCAAGCTTTGGTTAAACAATGACAACTCTTTCCACTGTGCTTGACATCTTCCTCTGGTTTATTGTTCTAATAGTTCTACATATGATGAAGAAAGAAAGAAAGAAAGAAAAAAAAACGGTCCAAAGGTAAGCGAGACGTCACAAAAAGGGTTGAGAATTCAGAGCAATGGCGTTTCGATGAATTCTTATGCAACTCGGTGTGTCATTTCCTGTACTACGTACTGTACCATTTAGCGCTTGTATTGAAGTGGTGAAAAATGAATGCGGGAGAAAAAAAAAAAAACAAAAAAAAATGTCACAACACGCGTAGCTATGTAACGTGTCGAGTGAAAGCGTCAAATGCCCCCTTACACAATCAATAAGCCTACAATGAAGCATTTTGACGAGTTGGGCACGCCGGTCGTATCGTCAGACAATGTGCGGCAAGAGTATCGTGTTGCCTAATTTTTGGACAATTTATTTGTTTTTGCCTAGAGACAGAGAGTGCAGTCAAAACGCACTGAACCAGTTTAAGCCGGTTTGTAACCTCAGGGTATGGAATCATCTCTTAATACGTAGCTGTTAGTGGTCAGGTCGTCACACGGAGAGAGAGAGACAGAGAGAGACAGAGAGAGAGAGAGAGTGGGGGGAAGGAAAGGAAAGGAAAGGAAAGGAAAGGAAAGGAAAGGAAAGGAAAGGAAAGGAAAGGAAAGGAAAGGAAAGGAAAGGAAAGGAAAGGAAAGGAAAGGAAGGGGCAAAGGCGAGGGAGGAGCAGTGGCCCTGTGTTTTCATAGCAGAAAGAGGAAAATCTCTTCCTTGAAGAGCTGGCATTTTGACAGAGGAGGGAGAGCAGAACTTCAGACCACAGGGTGGGGCACTCACTGTTTCACCAGCCAAATGAGAGGAAAAAAAAAAAAAAAAAAAGGAAGCAGCGGGAACACGAGACATTTAGTCAGAGCCAGCCACTCGGAGCTAGCGGAGAGATCTTCAAATAGGGCGGCCAATAGGACTATCAATATCCTGCAGAGATAGAAATATGTCACACGCAAGTACGATAAGACAATGCCTTTGGCACGTTACGCTCGGCGCCCGTGTTTACATGTTGGACGGAGGTTAACAATAGCAACAATACAATTTGGAGCTTACGGAGCAAAGAGAAGGAAGGGGAAGACCAAAATACACACATACAGACGCTGGAGATAAAAATTCCACCCCCCCCAAAATCGTTTCAAAATCTAGGAGCGTGATCATTTAAAAAAAGAAAGTATGCTTTTGAGTTATAAGATGGGGGCGCAGACTTTTGCAGCCTCGTTATCGCAAATGTTTATTTTCATTTCCCTTCTCAATGAAGTTTGCATTAACAGTGGAAACAGTAGTGAAATGAAATGCGTTTGAACAGGCAGGGGTGTGTAAACTTTTTCTATCCACTGTACACAGCCCGGATATCTACCGCAAGCGATTAATGAATCAATTGGATTGAAATTGTGGATGGGCACTTTCCAAACAAAACAACACAATTGAGGTCTGCACGCTGCACGTTTTTGACAAGCATTGGAGTTTGGGCCTTTGAAAATTCAATTTCCCAGCCCTGCTTTTTGTCACACTCAAGTAGCTTTGCCTGGTGCGTCAAAACAAACAGCAACTAAGGACGCGTATGATCTCTCTATATACTATGATGATTTGTTCATGGATAGAAAATGGCGGCCGATTTGATTCATATTTAGGGAGTTCATGAGTCATGCTTCTGACATGCACATTACATAATCATTTTCTTGCTTTTAGACCTGCGTGTGTGACTCAACCGAGTGTGGAAAAAGAGCCAAGGACAACAATATAGCACCAACAAAAAAAAATCTTCAAGTCCCAGTCCCAGAGAGCGAGCGAGCGAGCGAGCATTAGAAGGATTGCATTGCTCCAAGTTGACTGAGGTGACCTTGTGCCTGGTTAAATGCTGCTGCACAGCAATGCAGCAATGATCTGCACCCTGCTTATTCACCCACTGGATTAGTCATAGCTGCACTGCTGCCGACTGCTGAAGCGTTTCTACTCGGACAAGTAAAAAAAAGAAAAAGCCCAGGAGCAAACAGTTCCGCTCTCCCTCCAACCAATGCTTGACACTCGTTTTTTTTCATTAACATCATACAAAACAACGAGCGCCCATCCTAATATGAAATGAGCTTTCGAACAAAGTGTGATTTTCAAACACATTTGGAAACAATGCCCAAAATAAGACAACTATTTCCATGTGCGGATACGCTCATCCTCATCCAATCATAAAGACAGCTAGCTAGCTCGCCGCCGAAGCGAAGCGGCGTATTCCCGACTCGGAATGCCAGCCAACCTACTTGGAGCTTTTGCCAACGTTAGCGAGCTCACGGATGTGCAAGTCCAGCCCACACATTGTGCTCTCTCTCGCTCCTCGTCAAGCACCCGACCGACTGCAGAGACAAGATGCTTCCTTTAACGTCGCCGCCGCCGCCGCCGCGGTCCACCGATGGCGGAAAAGCAAAGCCGACGCGAAGCCGCCTCGCTTGTTAGCAAAAAGCTGCGTACGATTTGCGATCGGGCCTTCGCTTACAGGGGCGAGACGTGGCCATCTGCATTTTAAACGAGGCCCTTTTGCTTACAGACACCCACACGTGAGTTACCGCAATGACTGCGTGAGAAGCGCCAAAGCACTCGTTGTGTATTTGGGTGACATGGCATTTTGGAATGGCTGATACCTCTGCACTTGGAATGGCTAACGCTCACGGCCAAACGGACGGCGAAGCACCGTTTGCGTACCGCGCGACGACGCTCGAGTCGAGCGAAGCCTCATCGGGCCTTTGACGTGAAATGGGCACGTTTCACTTCCAAGCGCTAATGCTAACCAAAGTGAAGCGGAGTGACGCCAGGTGCAAACATAGCTTTAAACAGCGCTTAGATGAGAAAGTGCTTTGACAGCTATGGTCATAAGGGTTCATCCGTGCAACTACTAGAAGACTCTCTCTTACGCTGCTATCTGGCCCATTAATTCAGACTCGTGGCTGGCTGAAAATCAGAAGAACATGTTCTAACACCCCTCCCCTCCCTCCCTCCCTCCCTCAATCCCTCCCTTCCTCCACCAAGCCTTTGTCTCAGCATATCTGTGTCTCCAAATGACCACAATATAGCTCTTTTTAACATGAGCCTATTTCAACTGCGCAAAAGACAATATTAGGCCGATCTTGCGAGAAGGGTCATTGAAAAAAAGCATATCCAAATGAAGAGAGTGCCAACAAACACCTAGCAACCGCATCAAGAAAAAAAAATGCCCATTTGTTATTTGTGGTTATTAAAAGCAGGATCCCTTGCAACAACAACAACAAAAACAAAAAAAGGACTTCCAGCAGGACACCTGGGGACATCCTTGCAGCTACTGGAACACTGCCCGAAATGCGGCACATTTTCCGTTTGGGGTTAGCTTACAGTAACACCGCTTCTGTATTGCTGACGTTTTTATTTTTTGGAAACGCTTTGCCTATACGACTACAAAGCCATAAAGATTGCGCAACCTTGTGGTCGCTCGGACGACCAGCCTGCCTTACGCCATAGTTTCCTCGCTCTTTGGCAGAAAAACACGGTGATTTATTTTAGTTTCTGCATAATGTTCAATAGACCCGCAAAAACATGGACCAGTCTGGACTTCTGGAGCCCAAAACGAAACGGCGCACGCGCGCACGCACGCACGCACGCACGCACACACACACACACATAGACAGAGTAAGGAAATGAGTAAGTGGTGGGTCTTTCCATTAGATTTGTTGACAATAAAATGGCGAACAATAGAGCATCCACGTTGCAACGAAACATGGCGGAAGGCAATCTTTTTTTTCACCTACAAAGGACAGGAGTGTGGGTGAGTGGGTGGGTGGTGTATTATGGTTTGAAGAATCCAGCAGATGGAAAACTAATCCAACATCATGACACAAAAGTCAGGCAACACCTCAAATGACTTGAGTAAGCTCAACACTCTTCCAGTCCATTTTGTCTTGCATGGAAACATTGCTGTGGTTGACAAGCAAATGGTGCTGATTGGAATTGTCTTTGATTCCAAATAAAAGTGGCAATAACTGCCATAGAACACTTTGGGAATTATAATCATGACATCAAATCAAAGTGAGAACAATGGTGAGCGAACCTGTTCTACTTCTAACTTGTTCGGATGCAATTTCAAATGTTAACTGAACGGCTGCCCGTAATGATAGTTTAGTAGAAGACCAAATTCGGTAAAGAGTGCAAAATCCAGGGGTGCAGAGCTGAGAAGAGGAAAAGACTCCATCCATCATTGAGAATACTCCAGTTCATTCACTCTCCTCAACAGCAGGAAGCATTCATTCATACAGCCCAGACCAAGCAACGATGGTGGTGTGAGCGAAAAAGGGCTGCAACTTCTATTGCGTGCACCAAAGGTTGTGCTGCTTTCTATTGATAAGGAAGTGACAATTTCATGTTGAAAAAGAGCAGCTGCTAGGAAACGATACGATGCCATTTGATACAAGTGCAGACAACGAGTGACAAAGCAATGACAATCATACTGGAGGTGTCAACTTGAGCAATTCTTGTCCGTTCGCCGCCGCCGCCGCCGCCATAGAAAAAGACATTGACGAAAAGATAAAGTTGCCAAAAGTGATCTTTACGCGATGTAAGCATCTACTTGACTTGGGGAGCGGCAGCAAAGGTGAAGCCATAGCTGCATTAAAGTGCACCATAATGGGCAGACTACATTTAATATTGATTCCCTTTTGGTCTCTAAAGCCACATCTTGCTTAGTTTATCCGCCACTCCGGGAACAAATCAGCTAGCCCCTCGGCCCGGATCATTCATCGCTTGCCCCCTTCCAGTCAGATGTTGCTTACGTTGTCAGGCAGCCATTTAGTAGGTGCATGTGAACCCAGTTGAGTCTCCACGTAAATGGCTGATACATTTCGTATTTCCCCCCCCTTCCTAATTGCTGAGAGCCATCAGCAGCAGCAGCAGCAGCAGCGGCCGCCGCCGCCGCCGCCGGCCTCCTCCCCAGCCAACGCGTTTAATCCGCCACTTCAAGCTGCTTTGCCTGTATAAAACCATCCTAACGCCTCATCTCATCCCGGTGCTCTTTAAACGAGCATTAAGAAGTATTTGCAGGATCCGGCGCTCCGGTTAACCCCAAGAGACTCAGCATGAAACAATGAAGAGGACTGGAGGCATTCCGTTTCCATCACGAAGCAAGCAATCAACATCTTTCGCTTCGGATTTTTTGGAGGGCTTGCTTCAACAAGAAGCATCCGCGTACCGCCGAGTCAGAAAGAAGCAAGACATTTTCATGGACGTCAACGCTTCGAGGCGACGACGGCTGCCGCACGTCAGTGTCAAGGCGCATCAATTAATAGCCAAGCAAAGCAAAGCAAAGCAAAGCAAAGCAAAGCAAAGCAAAGCAAAGGCTCGCTCGCTCGCTTGCGCTCTATTGTCTATCAGCATAAGCACCGGTAGCCAGCCAGCCAGCCATTCAGCCAGCCAGCCAGCCAGCCATTCAGCCAGCCAGCCAGCCAGCCCAACGCCATAACAACACTCCCGCCGCTGCTGTCATTTGAAAACACCTCCTCTCCTGCTTGGAGCCCAGGCCGCGTTCGCATCCTCGGTCTCACCTGTGTCTCGCGTTCGCCTCAGTGTGCACCGTCTCCGGGTTCGCGCTCCCGTCCTGACGCGCTGGCTGGCTGGCTGGCTGCTGCGGATACTCACCACCAGTCCCCGGCACCGGCAGGCGGCACTGAACCGATGATTGGGCCTAGCAGACGATCGCCCCCTCCGTGGATCCCCGAGAGACAGCTCATTGGTCAGCACGGCGCGCCGTGCGGCCCAGACAGGCGTCTGACTGGTCGCTCTTTTGTGATCCTGGCCGTGTTAGAAATGTCATTGGTTGTCTGCCGCGTGTGCTGGAGGCTTCCGGACATCTGATTGGATAGTAATTTCCGCGGCGGACTCAGCCAACCCACCCATTGGCTGATAGTAGTGTTGTTGTCTGCGTCTTAACCGAGAGCCATGTTAACTTAAGGAACCAATGACAGTATATTAATTGTCGAAAATGGATTGGATTCTTTGATGCATTTTTTTGAGGTGCCCTTTCAATTTCAACATGAGTGGTTGAGGCGATGATAGCGAACACCAATGCAGCGCATTCAAAGAAATGTATCTTTTTATTTCCCCCTCATCAACGTAGTATGTGCATGACAATGAGCCAAGAGCAGGAGTGCAGATGGATGACAACGCTGTTACCTTTACCCAAATGAATTTAGAGCGTTCGTTTCACAAGTACGTCTCCGGTGCAATGTACTCCACGGAATGCAAGTCAACATGTGACATGCACTAAAAACACTTAGCGCATTTGAATGCAAATTGATGTTGATGAACAAAGCAGCATACTAAACATTTAACCTTGACAATTAACGTCTTTGGAAGGTGGGAGTTTCTATCCCTTTGTTAACATTATTTTTGTATCCATTCCATATTTAAAAATACACCGTGATCGCTAATTGAATTTTACATGTACAGTTTATAATGCTCCCAACAAGATGCATAACCAACTAAGTGCCTGTGGACTTCCTGACCTACTTTGCACATTGGAATATTTAATTATTTATTATGAACTTATTGGCACAGTGGTGCGATGCAACAGTAGTATCGCCTTCGTCTGTCTCCTGGATCAACCAACTGCGAATATATTGCTCTAATAACGGAGGAATAAAATACACACTACATGCCTCCTCATTTGTCAGCGTGGAAGGAAGAAACTTTATTTGCACTGCAATGAAAAGTACACTCGCTGTTTATAAGGGGAGCGCGACCCCAAGTGGACAACATTCATTATTGCAAAGCGCATTGCACTCCATATTTTTGGTACATTACACCCAAATTTGCATCCCACGACCTGTGTGTAGATATTAAAAATACCATCCTTTATTTCATCTTTGACCCTGAAATTGGAAATTTCTTGCTCAGGTGAAAATTCACCTACCGCCACTGAAAAACACGAAGTGAAACGGTACTGCGTAAAATGAGTACTAAACAAATAGACTTAAATCTACTGTCAATAATTAACCCTAACCCTAGTGGCTAGAAGAGTGACTGAATATTTGCTTTTTTTTTTTTTACCTTCAGCAGGAGGTGAGATTTTATGATTCTCTGCACGGGTTTAATCAGGTAGGAGACGATTGAGTTGACCAGCTGGTGCTTCTGCTGAATTTTCTGTGAACCCATCAGAGAGAGAGAGAAAAAAAAGCATGTCAGAAAAACAAATGTCATCTTCTGTAGTTTCATTGTGATCACCTTGAGCTCTAACTTCCACTGAAGTACTTTACAGCATGCTCCTGTATGCATGCATGACAGAGTTGTTTTGATGCAGTCTCTCTTCCCAGGTCTGCCTAAGAGCAGCGGCAGCGGCAGCGGCAGCGGCAGCGGCAGTAGCAGCATTGTTCCTGGAAATTTCCCAGGGTATCTTCCATGTGTCACATGCGTTGCTCAGACTGCAGCAGTCGCCACGTCATGCAGCCCAATTAACCAATCAGAATCGATCCGGGCTCCTTTTTCACACTGAATTCGCAGGAAGGGACAGAACGCGTGCCTGAAGGCGGGCTTAATGGCCGAGCCCACAGAGGTGGTTAGAACGCAGTAAAAAAAAAAAAAAAAAACGACCGGTGGGGATCATGAATGAGGTGGTTGAAAACCGCGAGACTGGCAAAGGACAGAGAGTCAAAGTGAAGCTTCAGCACGTTGGACAGCTACTGAATGGAACACCGTCCCTGATGGTTTTGACTTCACCTCACCGCCAGTAGATTTCACAAAGATTAGATTTCAGGTAAGAATATTGCCGATTGTAATGATGATGTCAGGGGATGATGGGTCAGGGCTGCGCAAGTCATTGATGGACGTACTGAACTGCAGATTGATTGTGTCCATTGTGCTGTCAGTCACGGTTTGCTTCATAGCACAGTAAAACAAACGTGCGTTAGTTTCAGCGTCTGGAGATGTGTGCTCTATTGCAGACTGAGTGATTTCTTTGGCGCATTAGGAGTTCTTACAGTTTACCACAAGAGGGCGCTGCTTCACCAATGTTATTTGTTGCCTAATGAAAACCCACTCTGGACAATTGACTTCATATTACAAACATTTGACTTTGTTGAAGGATTTTCATCTTACAAGAATTTGAAACGGCCACAGTCCAATGAGGTCAATTATAGGAGGCACTAATAAACAGACTACTTGTTGAATGAAGGTTCCAAACACAAATGTAACTTTGACTGGCCTTAATCAGAATAGGCTGTTTTTGATTTCACTGTGGCGCGTGCCGTTGTTGCTTTCAGAGTGCCACCATGCCAGGGAACCTTTCCACAGCCGCATATCCTCCGGTCAACACCTCGACGGGTACGGCCGCCGCACCGTGGGAAGCGCCGGCCTTCACTGCGGCGGCCCGCTGCCGCGTGGCCGCCACTCTGGTGCTCTTTGTCTTTGCCGCTCTGAGCAACCTGTCGGTGTTGATCAGCGTGCGCTGGGGCCGAGGCTATCGGCTGGCGGCGCACCTGCGTCCGCTCATCGCCAGCTTGGCGTCGGCCGATTTGGTGATGACCTTTGTGGTGATGCCGTTGGACGCCATTTGGAATATCACCGTGCAGTGGTACGCGGGGGACGCCATGTGCAAGCTGTTGTGTTTCTTGAAACTCTTTGCCATGCATTCGGCGGCGTTCATACTGGTGGTGGTGAGCCTGGACCGGTATCGGGCCATTCTCCATCCTCTGGATTCCCTGGATGCTGGGCTGAGGAACAAACGCATGCTGCTGGTGGCCTGGACGCTCAGCTTGTTGCTGGCATCTCCTCAGGTAAGATGGGGCTTTTCCTCAGCTATACTTGTTGAACAAGCGCTTTCTTGTCAGTCAAAGGTGACAGCTGTAGTAGAATGGAGCATTTTTGAAAGGCTAGTATGAACAAACTCAGGTTTGCTTCGCTGAGAGACACTGTCTTTTTGGGCGGAAGAAGGTTTAGTTTCAAGGTGGAAGATGGTAAGACACTTTGTTGCCTCTGCATCCTTTGTTCCCTTCAGTCGCCTCTGTGAAAGAGAGTGGAGCTAAAAATAGTGCTAGTGAGCAGCTTGTTGAAGCTGGGACCAGATCCATCATTGATAGGAGGGAGGGAGGGAGGGAGGGAGGGTGGATCATGGCCTGATAGGGTGCTTGCATTTGGCTTTCCTGAACCTGGAGCGCAAGCACAATAGTTTAACAATGTGCTTGTCACTGTGAAATGTTCTTCACAGGTAAAGAAAAAGAATCACCGCTGTCCTCCAATTCCGGTGCCACATTCTTAAGGGACCTCTAGCTATGCTGCGGTGGAAAAAACAAAATCTTGTATCATCAAAAAAAAACCAACACCGTCGGCTTGATGTATCGTGGAGGGAATTACAACTACTACCTAGTGGCGTTTGTTTTGTAGACCGAGTAATTGAGGGCAAACCTTCATTAGAGCGGAGGCCCCTATTTGTCAGGTCGGGTGGTTTTCACCTCTGGCTTTTTCGTCAAATTGGGTTTTGTTGCATAGGATTTGGGCTTCTGTCTGTTTCTTGGTTCTTTTTGTGCCTTGTCTTTGTGTGTTTCATTCCCTGTCATTGTTTTCAGGTCCTTGGTTGTGTTATGTTGCCGATTGTCCGCGGCGCCGTTCGTCTCGTCTTTTTGAGATTGCCGCGTGGCCAAGCCGACACGCTCCATTGGACGGCCGCTTGTTTCAATAGGGCTGCAGATTGATTGCTGCCGCTTGCTTGCCTTTGGAGAGAGGGAGATGCAAGCCTCATGAATAAGTCAAACAAGAGCACTTTGCCAAGATTGCGGTGTACTTACAGATTAGCGTGTCAATTGTTGCTTGCTTTTGGTGCTCAATTGATTCGGGGTTCCCTTTGATCCAGCAATTGTACAAATCACACAAAGGCAATGAGCACGTTTGCCAAAGAGCTGCCGTTGGCCGCAGCTCACATCCGGAAACTCGCATACTTCCTCTTTTCATTGAGCCTGCACATGTAAGACATATTGTCAAAGAGCGGTGCATTAAAAGCGATTTAATGCACAAGAGTGGAGCAAAGAACTGTTGCTTTCAAAGTTCTTTGGCGTTTGTATGCCATAAACAAAGGGGACATTTGTTTACAGCAAACAAAGGACGAGTAAGCAAAGTGTTTCCCATGCTTCATCTTGTCACTCTCCTCATTCTCAGCTTTTCATCTTTCGGGCCATTAAGGCAGACGGAGCCGACTTCACTCAGTGCGCCAGCCACGGGAGTTTCCAGCATGGCTGGCAGGAGACGGCATACAACATGTTTCACTTTGTGACACTCTATGTCTTCCCGCTGCTTGTCATGACCTTCTGCTACACAAGCATCCTCACCAAGATCACTGGGCAGATGCACAAGAGCAAAGGTGTGTGTGTGCGTGTGTGTGTGTGTGTGTGTGCGTGTGTGTGTGTGTGTGTGTGTGTGTGTGTGTGTGTGTGTGTGTGTGTGTGTGCGTGTGTGTGCGTGTGTGTGTGTGTGCGCGTGCGCGCGTGCGGGGCCACCCCCACAGTCAGCCTTGACATTTGACTTTACTTTTGCTCGCTCGGTATCTCAAAACAATCAAATCATGGAGCTCCGTGGAAATGGCGTTAATTGGTTGCAGCCCCTTCAACATTTTTCTTCTGTATTTTTCGAGTAAGGTCATTGTACTCAAAGGATACTTTATAAAAACATCAACTAGCAGTTGTTGCAGACTGATTAAACGCTTGGACCAAGTCAACTATGCTTCTCCTACTCTCCAGATGGTGAGCGATGCCTGCGACGTAGTGGAAAAGACAAGATTCCCAAAGCCCGGATGAAGACCCTCAAGATGACCATAGTCATTGTCAGTTCTTTCGTCATCTGTTGGACCCCTTATTACATTCTGGGGATCTGGTACTGGTTCCAACCGTCCATGATCCAGCACACCCCAGAGTACGTGCACCACATCCTGTTTGTCTTTGGCAACCTGAATACATGCTGCGACCCGATCATCTACGGTTTCTACACCACGTCCTTCCGGGCCGACCTGGCCGACGTGATGGCGTGCTGCCGCCGTGGCGGCCGCCGCCGGCGCGCCAACGGCGACTCGCCGCGTTCTGCGGACGGCCTTTCGGCGAGAAACGCCGGAGCTGCTGGGGAGATGGAGTCGGATCTGAGCTCCAACCCACACAGCGGTAACGTATGATGGACGGAGAGGCCGGTCACCTCTGATGACTCTTACGGAATACTCAAGGGAACATGATGAGATTGGGAAAGAAAAGCCCCGCTCATGATAACCAGTGGAATAAGATCAAAGTGAATATGCTGCAACATCCATAGCAAGATGATGGCTTCCAACTTCTAATGCTGTTTTGATGTCATTCGTTTTGCTCTTTCTGGGCATGAAACATACATTTGAAGCGGACTCACCCAATCAGATTGCTGTGATGTCATCAATGTGCTGCTGCATATTTGCACTGGACCTCGGGCTTGCCGCGGGAGCCGCTCATCTCCTTGTTTTTTGGAAGCAAAATGCAATCGAGATGCGCAACTTGAAGCAGTTGAAGAGCACAGCCGAAAATTGCCTGAAGCAGTGTTTATAATTATAGTGGTCGTTTTCCTCTTGTCCAAGTCAAGACGTTTTGGTGGTATTTGAGCATTGTGCAAAATGGTTGAAAAGCTTGATTTGGCTCAGGACTGTCCGAAATATGGCTCATCAAGCGCACTTGATATGAGCTGAGTGATATTATACGAGCCCCCCAAACGCAGATGCTGAAGTATTTTTAGAACAAATTGTATAACCTTGCATGATTGTGAATGAACTCAACGTAATATTTAATACTCATTGGTCCCTAGACAGTGTTAAGGATTGTAGTGATTGGCCAGAAATAAATAAGCTGTTGTGCATCGACAGTACAGTACAGTACTTGTATGCTTCAAATACGTGATGTGCAATTTCTAATTTGCTGACTATCAAATAACGTGTACGCCAACAGAACAATAAAAGTGATGTCAAACATATGCTGCTTGCTTTGTCTGTGGAATGTTGAGAGACTTGAACAACTGCAGAAATGAATCAAAAATGTCTTTATTTGGTTTTAGGCATGTTGGAATATGAGAAATGTGAAGTGCAGACATTCAGAGAAATTTGCAGACAAAACAGAGACCAAGCCATACCGATAGGAATGAACTAGAATCTTTTTGTTTGTTTTTTTGTTTTTAATATGGGGCTATTCAATGCATTTCTTCTTACTTTTTACGTTATAGAAATGAAGTTGTGGCCGTGAAGTTGAATCTTGCACCGAGCCTTAACAATAAATAAATAAATAACAAGGATCTGTCCTCACATGATATGACGCCATGAAGGTCCGTCCACACTAACAAATGTAATTGGTGGGGAAAAATGTTATCATCATCATTGTGAGCTAGGACTAAACCAAATCACAGCTTGGCCTCGGTTCCCTGCTGCAGCTTTCCTCCAGTCTGCTCTCTCCATTTCGACCTTTTCCTAATTATTATGGTCAAAGACCTCTGTGACAACGGGTTAAAGCTTTTTCGTAAATCTTGGACAGCTTAGAGAACAAAGAAGCACTTATAGAAATATTAAAGCATCATTTCTCCTTGGTACTATATATAGCAGCCTGTTTCTACTTGCTAACAATTTCTTTCCTACTAGTAGATGGTTGTTTCAGGACAGAAGGTGAGTTTGGCTACAGACAAAAAAACTCACCCTGCTCAGAAAGCACCATTTTGCAATCCTAAAAAGTCATCAGCAATTCATCATATGTATCAAATCTAATCATCAGAACAACAATTAAAAAAAACATTCAAAAATATGAACATTTGTTTTGGCAGCTTTTCCTCTTTAACAAGAAGGATGAAAAATATTGACTATGAACAGAAACAGTATAAAGGCTTTTCCTTGTTACAAAACTATCTTGACCACTATCACGCTAACAAAAACACATCTTCCGTTCACATTGTTTTTTTGGTATCTTGTCAGTTGAACAGCTCTTGGTCGGTCAGGTATGTTAGAAAAGAGATAAGGCGAGGCATTTCATTCAAAATTGCCCTGCTTCGTGTAAATCTTTAAAACTTATAGAAGGATAAGAAAGACTTGCAACAGATTGAGACAACTCACTTCAGTCAATTTTGCTCACAGATGTAGTTAAAAAAGAAATATTGACTAGCCACGAGGAGAGTGGTGTCTCGTTGCTGTGGCAACCCTATATAATTGCAATCAATATTGGCGGACAAGACCAAATTCCTCAATCGGGACTACCAGACTCCGATATCTACCGACTGCACAAAAGCACTCGTTTATTTATGAATTTCTTTTGAAAAATGGGAAATCTCTTTGTATGCTGCGGCCCACAAGTGTCTCCTCACGCTAATATGTTCTCATGTTTCTGTGCTTTGGTTGTGAGGAAGTATAAAAATGGGAAAAATGGATTTGGTTACATATTTGTCCGCGCCATCAAACTATTTGGCAAGAAATTGTGACTACGTATGTTGACATCTTCCAGAATATGACATTTTCATTTGGTCACTTTCAAACGGTTTGTATTTAGCAAAATAGCTCCGTGTTCAAAAATGTGGTATGACATCATAAACAATAGCTTTCTTTCTTTTTTTTTTGGCTTGGGTTGAGTTAAAGCAAGGCAGGTGACCCCTTTCAATCAGGAAGACTATTTTATACAAAAAGAAGAAAATCAAGAAAACCATCAAAATGTCTCAAAACAACGTCTTTGGGTGTCATTTAGCTTGGTTTTCATTTTTGGATAGGCTGACATGGTGAAACGCAAAAAGCCTAATCCGTGCGTGCGTGAGTTCAGGCATCAAGTCTCACCTTGGAAATTCTTCAGCCGCCCGCCAGTTCGGTGCCATCGAGGGCCCGGAGTAACCAAATTTGGCATCTGGAGAGCAAAGTCTGCAGCCGGGCCGTTTGGTATCTATTTGTCTAGGGTTGGTTCCGTTTGGGTTCTTCTGGAAAAAAGATCTGAAAAGGTGGTTGGTCATCATGGCTGTAATTCCGTACGCAAATCCAATTCTCCTCTGATGTCAGATCAGAAGAAATGAACATTTGCATCACAAGTGGACACAAAAAAGAAGGCCTGAGGGGAGCAATTCCAGTTTTGGCCCGCAGTGCTTTCTCTCCACGGTAGTCGACCCATTGAGCTCTCTCTGGACTGGACTGGACTGGACTGGACTGGAGTGGACTGGACTGGACTGGCCTGGCCTGGCCTGGCCTGGCCTGGCCTGGCCTGGCCTGGCCTGACCTGGCCTGGCCTGGCCTGGCCTGGCCTGGCACGGCACGCTGGCATTGGCACTGGTCAAACACAAATTCAACGGGATGGCTTTTTTTTTTTGTTTTTTTTTGGGAGGGTGGGGGGTGAGGTAGGTTGGCACAGGCAACATTAATGTTGTTCTCAACTATGGCTCAGGTATTGTGAGGTAGCTTTCTTTGGAGGTGTGCAAGGTTTTGTTTGTTTGTTTTTACAAATGGCGTCCGCATCATGGCTAACCATGACGCTCTGACCTCGGTAAGGCTTTCGCAAAGGCCGCTATGTTTCTTCCCGTCTTATTGCAGACAAACTGAAGGCAAAGTCAAGAGTTCTGTCACAACAGATTATTGGGAACGTCACGTCAGTCAGGTGTGGTGGATATTTGGCTTGCTTTTTGTCTACACCATCACATGCTGGCGTGCTCGGCGAGATTTGAGGAATATAAAACATTTTGGTTATCGAACATTCTCCCACGAGCAAGCTGATGTGACGCGCATTTACAAAGTGACAGGACCAAATCTGGAGTGACAATACTCTGTAAAGGCTTTTCGTCGACATGCACTTATGCTTGTACGCAGGCAATCAAGGCAATACGCTTTGGTTTGACATAGTATTAAAGTTTAGCTTCGTTGCAAATAACTGGAGCAAAGTGTTGGGGGGGGGGTTGAGGGATGGGGTGAGGGAGGGAGGGAGGGAGGGAGGGAGGGGGGTGTTTGACCAGTGCTAGCCTGTGCCGGTGCCAGGAAGACCCGATGAGTGTTGCTCAATGACCACTTGGCACTGCGCCGGGCAAATTGGCTGCTGCTGACAGTGAGGAGGGAAGACAAGGCATTAGATAGTGAAGAGAGCAGGAGACTTCTCCAAAAGCATGTCAGAAGTGGCCCTTCCTTCCCTTCTGCACCATGCTATTCTTCTTATTCTTTTTGTTGAAAGCTACCTGAGGCACTGGCTCCATCCTGGGTGGGTTTGTTGCCTCCTTGCGGATGCCATTGTGGCCCGCGTTGTCGTCACTTGGCACGGCCCAAGTGTCCTGAGTCCCTTTAGCGCAAAACAAACTGCAAACACATTCCAGGAATGAATACAGAGCTGCACCATTTGAGCAAAGATCGATCCCAATCGGACCTGCGGCGATATCCAAACATGAGGAAGATGACGCAGAAGATGATGCAGGCGGTACCGATGTGGATGCCGATGACAATGCTGCCCAGAGAGGCTTCTCCGTCCCTGCACTGGCACGGCCCGTTCTCGCCTGCAGGTAACATTTCATCTTGTCACGCTTTGCTCCGGCCGTAGGAAGGCGTGGCGTGCGACTCACCGGTGTTTTGGGCACTCGTGCCTTCATCTGCCAACGACACCAGCCTCTTGGTGCACTCGCTCTCCCCGTTTCCATTGTAGGCCACCAGTTTGACTTCATACACGCCACCCGATTCTGAAAGTGAATTTTTGATCCTTTCTCAATTGGAGCAATAGTTGTCCCTTAAATACGACCCCACCCTTTTATTGGTCAAATGGAATGAACCCAAACCGCATTGTAAACACTGGCACAATGTCATTCAAGAGACGTGTCACAATGAAATCCACGCAAGCGGAGACCTTTGACACTCCAGAGCACTTTGCAACATTGTCTATTATTGATTCCAGACTGGAGATGACAGTGTTTCATGGCATGGCATCAATTGGCTCCATCAGTGAGGCACATCCCATTATTCGCTTCGGTCATAATCTCCGGTCTCGTTTTCAGGCCCATCTCGAGCAGTTTGAGGGTGAAGTGACGAGGAACATACTTTCATTGTTCACACTTGACCCGAGAAAATCAATCCTATATTGTCGCATCAATATACTTATATTATTATCCTAGTAAGCGTTGTGTTTAATTGATTAAGAAATGTATACACCAAATGCAAGCTCATTGAAAATTCCAACTCCATTTTTTCGGTTTTATCCATACCTCTCTGACAGCAGCGTCAAATGATTTGATGCAGCACCTCATGACATGATCATTTGTGCCTATTATGGATGCCACTAGGTCTGCGATCAAATAAGGATTGTCTGCACAGTGCAGCAGGTGCTGTTTCGCCCTCGTTGTTATGGGAACAGCGAGTGAGTGGTGAGCAAATTCAGAGCAGTGGTGCATGCAGAAAAGAAGGGAAAAGGAATCTTCCAAAAATAATGACGTAGAATGAGATCAATTCAACCTATCAGTTTTGGACAAGTGTCGATGAGACTAGACAGGCACGTACCCAGATTTGATAGAACGTGGGCATTGACGTGACAGGGCAGCTGGATGGGTCCCTGGAAATCAGCATTGGGGACCCGGCGGTAGGACAGCCTGAAGCCTTCGGCTCTGCCGGCCTTACTGGGCAGCTCCCACAGTACCTGGACGGCGCTGGAGTTCAACACCTTGGTGAAGAAGGTCGGAGTTGTCGGCACTTGAAAGGATGAGACGGAGAAGAACGCAAATGAGCGAATGCGATGGCATCGCGTACAAGCTGGAACGGAAGATGGATTCAATCAATCTCATATTTGCTTCAAGTAATACATAATCCAATAAAAAAGACATGGAATCCAATGATGAAGATCAGCAAAGAGGCAAAGCTGCTTGAATGGAATGCATACCAGTCAGAATGAATAGCAGTCAGTGTCCTTACCGCCACCCAGTGTTGTTGCCACCACAGTGCGAGACTGCTGACTTGCTCCGAGTGGGGAATAAGCCTTCAGATAAAGGGAGTAGGTGGTGGCTGGCTCCAGGTTGTTCACATCATGCTGAAAGGCCCCTTTGCTGATGGCTTCTTGCAGCTCCAGAGCATCTGGCTCTAGAAAACCACACACACAGACATATATGCCGCAGCAGCAGCAGCAGCAGCAGCAGGTCAGTCTTAAAGAGGAATAGATATTGACAAAGGTTTTTGGTGGTGCCACATACATACATACGTACCTCCTATTTTGCGGATATGCAGCACGTATCCAATAATGCCCTCAGTGACTTCAGCGGGCGGTTGGCTCCATGCGATTTGCAAAGCGGTGGTGGACAGCACGCTAGCGCTGAGGCCTTCGGGAGCGGCGGGCAAGTCTTTGGCTTGGGCCACGGCCAGTCGGGCGCTGGCCTGGTTGGTGCCGGCGCTGTTCTCAGCGATGCACTGGTAGATGGCCTCGTCCTCGGCGCCGATACGAGTCAGAGCCAGGGTACTGCGGAGATGACACGCAGCCTGATCGGTTTACACGCAAGTGAAAAGGTGGCTCGAATAACATGCAGTCGGATCGTGATACTTACTGCAAGAGTCCTCCCACATCATCACAAATAGCACTTGAGTTCCCTCCTCAAGATACAAAGGAATTTCCTCTAGCTAGCTCGTTCAAAATTTGCAAGGCCAAAATTTAAAGGTCAAAGAATGTCAAGGACACCAAATCGATGCCACGATAGCACTAAAAATAGATATTCTTTCCTGAGGGTGTCTATTCGTTGTATCGGATCGATTGTATTGTGGGGAGCTCATCTATTCTCTTTAAGGCAACCGCTGCAGTATTGAAAAGATCCAAAAGGCTTTATGAAGAGCTATGAAACACTTGGGTGGTATTTTCTGTCCCAACATGACATTTGAAATCATCCACGCACAGCTTATTGCGCAATGTGTACCTCTCCCGAGACAAGTGCAGCTACAGTAAAAGTGAATTGAATACGAATCATATCACACGATGGCCCATTACATCTTTCTAAAAAACATGTATAATTAATAGGGGTGGCGCTCTAAAAATACTGCAAACGCTCCATTTTTAATCATGTTGGCATATCAATTGCCCGCTAAATTCTGTAGCAACCCACGACTGGAGAATATAGCATGTATAAATAGAAAACGTATGCTATCTCACAATTCCTTTAAATGTGATTGGACTGATATGAAATCATTGAAAGAGGAGAAAAGGTCACATAAGACGAGCAGTGATAGTGACATGATTTTATGTTGGCTGTGCAAAGGCGCCACCTTGTGGTGGGCCTCAGGCTTGGCAAACCACTCTTTGTAGCCACTACACGTTAGCACGCGTAATGACATGACATGACATGTCTACCTGTTGTTATTGGTCAACTTCACGTTGTGTCCAGGCATCAAAACCTTGCCGTTCTTCAGCCAGATGAGGTGAGGCTCGGGGACACCCTGTGCCACGCAAGTGAACACGGCACTGCCCCCTGCTGGTTTGGAAACTGACTGAGGCCACTGAAGGAACTCTGGAGGCGCTGTGAAGTGGAGGGAGGAGGTTAAATAAAGACAAAGAAAGAACTTTCTTCAACTTTTTTTGGGACATTTTTCAACTTTTGAAACTTCTCAAATTGTGTAGAAGAGTAGAAAAAAAGTAAACAATATTTCTTGTGAGAAAAAACCACCCCCCTCATGCACATACTGAACAGATGCAGAGGACTATTCTTCCAACACATTGCAATTATGCCGTCACAATAGACGTGCATATTCATGCACGGCTCCCTTTAAGCTCTTTTAAGCCCCTCCCTCCCAGCTCAGCATCTCATTGATGGGCTCATCCGCAGTGACCTCCCCAACCCCAAATTTCTCCCCATAAGCCGATGGAGATGTGTCAACAAGATGCCCGATTTAATCAAGACATTCATCGGGGATTCTGACCTTTTTGTTTAGCTTAATCTCTTTGATTTTTTTCCCCTCATTTCTCAGCGCCTTAAAAGGAGTGATGTGTGGCCCTCTGCACGTTTGCATGTTCCTAAAATAATCTTTTGAGTTGCTCACTACATGTATTTGTGTATGTAGTGAATGCAAAGACTAAACACATCTCCAAAACGTCTGAAGTTCAATTCTTTGTTTTAATCAGCCCCTCCACTGCCCGCCCTTATGTGTGGTCATCATGCATCATGCAAGAGGGGAGAGCTGTCCACCTCTCGGTCCGTTCATCTGTCCCAACGTCATGTTAGAAATTGTCAGGCGTCCTCAGCTGACTGCACACGGGTCGGGTCGATCCATAGCGCGTATTGATCAGTGATTCTGTTGACCTTGAGTTTTAGCGCAGCTCATAAATCTTGCCCCCTTTTCCTTTGTTTGCATTCATACATCTTTCCGTTGTCGTGCAAAGCACCTTTATTCATTTTCCTCCTTAGGATGATTCATGATTGAAGAAAATTAAAAGGAAAGCCTTCCCCAATCATTTAAATGAATAAATATTAGAGACAATTTGGAATTCAGTTTTTATCCGTTTTCAGAGTGCTTTGATTCGTTTTGATTCGTTTCATATTAGTTTATTTTTTTTAATTGGTTTTAGTGTTCGTTGTTCTTTTTTGGAGATCATAAAAGGGGGGCTGAGTTCCTGGTGTGGGAAAGTTGCTGATGTTGATATAATTTATGAGAAGTGAAGGCCTTTGTGGCATCTGCATGATAAAAGATCTGCATATCTTTTTTGGAGGACTTTGTGGACAAAACCAGAGGGAGGGGGGGGAGGTTATGAGACAGAGGGAGTCTGGGGATTTTTTTTTTTTCTAAACACGATTCTATAAATTGGCTGGCCGTCTTTTGTGTCTCCCCCTAAAATGGCGGTGACACCCCGGTCACCACGGCGCTCCCCCTTGTGGGATGCTATCCATCTTCCAGGCCTCCATAATTAACTAAGAGACCCCCCCCCCCTCCTTTCTCTTTTCATTTCAATGTCCGCCCCCCAGCTCGACCGTTTTCACACTATCATGCCCCCAGTCCTCCTGTCGGGGTTAGAGGTCAGAGGTCGCAGATCAGCGGTAACACCCCTTCCCCTTTTTCCTCCTAATCCATGCGCGGCGTATGGACAATTTCGTCATCCCCTATTTTTCGCTTTTTGTTCCATCTCCCCCGACCATGGCCGTGAAGGCGCTGGTGTGAAAACTGTCTGCCGAAATCCCACGGAAGTTGATTTGGGATGGAGTGAGATACTATGTTGTAAAGTTGCAGACGCTCAATGTGTTTAGTTGTAAACTCAGGAAGCTACATGTGCTAAGCATTATTAACCGATGTCCACTGCTCCTTATTGTCTATAAACCAAGTGAGAAACCAAATCAATACATTAATGAATATATTAGAGATGATCTCAATTTTCTCTATTCTACACCAGAGGCCCCTGCCAATCACTTTAAGGGGGGGGGGGGGAGTATTGATTCATATGAGCGTTGGACGCAACATCAACGGAGGGAGGAATGGTGGCAAAGCTGAATGGTATTAATATAGATTCACGTGACAAAAATGATGAGGAACATCATGTTTGGAATGGAATCATCTGTATCAGCAATTCCAGAAATGCAATCATGTTCAGTATTTGTTGAACAATGTGTATCATGAGTTTTTTCTCTCAAGTTCTCAACTATGATGCCTCATTTATGGGTTGGTGGTGTTAGGGGGCTGCTGCTCCAGACAGCCGCCCCCACTGAGGAGTCAGGGGCAAAGGTGGGAAGAAAGGGTGGAGCTTTGCTATTGACCCTCTCCTTCCCTTTCACTCGCTGCCGCTGCAAATTAACATGGCCAAGTACACACACACACAGACACACACAGACACGGGTCGGGCCGCAGATGCTCCAGTCAATTATCAAAGGTGAAGCTGAGGGTGAGGCTGGCAGCACACCTCAAATTCACAGCTCATTTATTTTTTCATGATTATTTCTTACTTGTATTTGATTTTTCTGAACCGCTATTTTTCAGAGAATTGACCTGTCATGAAATTCAATGAATACTATGGAGTCATGGTCTAACTAAGGTTTGAAAAATACAAATGCTTGGAGCTCATGTAGTGACTCTACATGATCCAGTTGCACCTACCTTGTACCACAAGTCTGCCAAGCGCCGTTCGTCTCATCCTGGTGCCCGGCCGGTTGGCAGCGCACACGTACACACCAGAGTGCTGCAGAGAAACGTCTGAGATCATCAGGTTCCCCGTTCCGAGAACCTGGATACCTTCGACTCCGATGGAGCGTCCGTCTGATGGAGTGAAAAAACAAAGCGGCGTTGGAAAATCCACATCAGCTTCCGAGTATGTTTGTTTAAGTGGTGTTACCTAGCCTGCTCCAGGAAACGATGGGCTTGGGGTTTCCTGTGGCAATGCACTCTAAAATGGCCGTCTGATGGACAGTGATGGTCAGATTCTGAGGCCCTGACAGGATGACTGGCTCCTTGTAGATTCTTGAGGTTCCACCTAAAAAACATACGCTACGATGTACTACATATCTTGCACGTACGATAAGCGCGCGCGGCGTGCCATCGTTGTACATCCGCCTACCGGTGATGTTGAGAAGGGCCTCGTGGCTATAGCGAGTGTTTGCAATGTTGGTGGCGACACAACGGAAGACCCCGACATCGGCCTGTCTCACAGCCGTCACCTGAAGGATCCCCATCGGGAGAAGAGTGTACCTGCGTGGAGAAATAGGAGGGAATGTCAAAAAAGTGACCTGTGATCACCACGCGTGTGTGTGTGTGTGTACCTGTTGTCAGTGGTGCTAAGGGGCACTCTGTCTTTCTCCCAGGTAATGTTGGCCTCAGGTATTCCAGAGATCTGACACTGGAAGCGTGCAACACCTCCCTCATCTACTGCCATGGACATCGGGTGGGTGTGGAACTTGGGAAGAGCTGACAAAGGGAAGACAGACATCCAAGTGCCATCACAAATGATGTCAAGTTGACTCGTTTTGTTCATGACTGGATAAGAGCTAGAATGAGCAAGGTAACCTTTCCACTTGCTCGGCTCCCGTAAAGGTTTTCCCAGGACTTAATGGATACGAGCGGAGTACGGCAACAAATTCGAGATCACCATGGAGACTCATTACATGGAGGTACGGCAAGATTGCAATAACTGGTAGATTAGCCGGAAAGCTGGCTTTTTATTGCTGTGACCCAAGTGGGGGCAGGGCAGGGAGGGAGGGAGGGAGGGAGGGAGGGAGGGAGGACACCGTACGAAAGCATCAAAGACGGGAACAGACACTTACACGCCAAAAGGACTTTGGCCTTGCGGCTGACCAGCATGCCGTAGCGATTCTGAGCGGCGCAGTCGTACTCGCCCGTATCGGCGTCGCTGCCTTCTTTGCGTTTCTGGAAGTTGTCGATCAACAGGGTGCCGTTGGGCAGCACCCGAAGCCTGGAATTGGCGCTCAAAGGCAGGCCGTTCTTACGCCAGCTAATGTGGACGGGCTCCTCGCCCTGCACGCTGCAGTCCAACATGAGCGGGCGATCCCTCACCGCAATCACGTCTCGGGGTTCTTGCAGGAAAGACAGCTCAGAGGCCGAGCAGGCACCTGGGAAAAACAAGGACATGGTCATTTTCCCTCTACTGTGGAAAATCAATCCTCGTTAAAAAAACAACAACAACAATCTCATGTTATTATTTTTATTTGACACATTTCAATAAATAATAATCCTCCCATCATCCAATTTTCATTGGATTACAGTTTTGGAATAACATCTCGATCCAAACTTCAACAAAGGAAAGCAATGTCAAATTGCAAGACAACCAACCGCATTGGACGCTTTGCTGGATGATTTGTTGCATCGATCACTTTTGCCACAAAAGCGCCAGAATGCCGTCCATGCATGGAGGGCAACAACAATGCCGAAAAGTGAGGAGGAGAATAGCGGCGAGGGTCGCGGAGGTCAAGTTTAGGAGAACGTCTGTCTATACAACAAGGGGCCTAGCGCCCGCCACAATGGTGCTGTGACTGTGGTTGTTTGCGCCCAGCCCAGCCCAGCCCAGCCCAGCCCCCCCAGCAAACTTTCTTGTCAACTAGCACGCATGCACTCACGCATAAGGGCACGGCACCATCTGCCCCCTTCTTATGCATGCCCTCCGCCCTCCCCTCCCCTCCCTCCTCGCCATCCTTTCAGATCCATCTGAGAGGTGACTTTCCCATGCCACCAGATCTCCTCCATCGCACCCGTGCGCCCTTTTGGCCGTGACCTCCCTCTGCATTTTCTCTCAGCATTAACGTGCTAATGACCTCATATGCAAAAGAGCGGCTGGCGTCGTCGCCTTCCCAGCTGCCAAGCTGGAACAATGGCAGACTGCCCTTGAACCCGCACAATGCCCGATCAGTGTCACGACCAAAGGCACCCCTCCCTTCAAATGTCAAGGTCGTCCAGACGCCACGCAAGACAAAGCCGTTTGCGGCCGAACTTGACTCTGGATGCCTTTCGGTCTCACTAGGGTGAACGTACATACGTAGGTGCAACGAATGAAGGCAAAAACAAATTCAAATCCAAATCTAACGGCAGCAGTCGTCGGTGCGTAGATTGAAAATGACATTTTGAGCCATTTGGCAAATATTGCAACGAAAAGCTTGGCTCCTGTCATCCAAGCGGAAAGATTTGTTTTCTCATTTGATGTCACTAATGGAATAATACGTCACTCTAAGATTGAGGAGTACGTTTGCACCCATATACGTACGTATGATCCATAGAAATGTGCTCCTAAGGCATCAAAGAACAGTTGGAACAGCGCTTCAAGAACCATGAAGCTTCCCTGCAGGTTCAACACGATTGTCCCTCCTTCTCCAGATCTGCGTCATTGCTGGGACTAATGTGTCACATCATGACACGAGCATCTGCCCCCTCCATCTAATGAGAAATGTCCGCGAGCACAATCGGGCTGTCCCCCAATGAGCTGAGCTGAGCTGAGCTGAGCTGAGCTGAGATGGGCCCAGCTGATGAAATTCAATGCATTTTGTGGCTGAGGGTGGATGGGGGAAAGGGCCTACAATCGCACTTGCTGGAGACTGACGGACGGGATCATCAACAAGGTCACTTTTTTTGGGGGGTGCATTATCCCCATTTCAAGTGCATCTTAATGAGCCTGACAACACATTGTCTGTGGCCGTGGCTATTTTACACGAGAAGAAGACTCCTTGCATTGATTGTAAAGTAAGCGGATGGGAAAATGTTGCATTGATTGTTGCTTTGTTTTCTTTCCAGATGGAAGCTTCAAATCAAGACTATCGAGTGGGCCATTTTCAATATCGTCGGGCAAGGACTAATAATGAGATTTTATTACGGGAGGGGGTTGTCCGGCAACCCCCCACACGAGCACCCTGTGTCTGTAACCTGGAGCCCCTCGGGGTCATGAGAGAGTCAGAAGCGACGAGGATGGATGCGTGGAATGGAATGGAATGGAATGGAATGGAATGGGGGAGGTACGGAAGATGTGGCCAGACTCCCGCATCTGCTATTGTTTGGCCCACCGCTGCCCGTGAACTTCACACTGTTGTCCATCACTCCAAGTCTTGGGATCAAATTTTCAGATGTGCCTGTTTTGATTCGGCGTCGTTCCAACTGTCGTCCATGACATACATACGTACATACATCTTCCTTTGAGGAAAACAAGTGGCCGGATGAAAGGGCATGAAATGCATCACCCCAGGGCTTCTTTTTTTGGGAGTTGAAGTCTTGTCGCCGCGAGGCTTTTACCAACCACTATGTTGTGCAAACATGCTTCAAGCTTTTGTCACTGCTGTGGGGGGTCTGTCACGGATCTTTTCCACAGTCCCATTCATAACTATTTAAATGGAGGCCAACTTCAGTGTCTGAAAAAGTCACTTCAAGACAAACACTTTCAAAATGTCTTCTGAAATGAACACCAAGACTTATTGGAGCTCCACCCACAAAAGCCAAGAATATGTTGAAGCTTAAGCGTTTTGGAAAACTTTGCATTAGCAAGAGTCAAAAGCGGTGTAGGGTTAGGTGACTGTTGGATGTGGACCCAAATTCACATTCAAAATCTCAAATCTAAAGCTTGGCCCTTAGGGCCTGATACGGCCCGCCACATCATTTTATGTGGCCCGCAAAACAAATTGACTTTGTGACAAATTGTCTTCACTTTTAAAAGAGACATTGCAACTAATGATGCGGCCAGCAACAAAAATGAGTTTGTTTACAAATAGGGATGTTAGCATTTAGAGTTTAAAGTCGTGACATTGTGTCCCTGCTGTGGACTAAAATCAAGGGGTGCTTCTGCCGGCCCGCCCACTCTAGCGTGGGGGACACGGCCATGGGCAGCTTTTGGCAGATTACCTCCACACTCGCACATGTTTAATAAAGTCTCAATCTGAGCGCAGATTGGCGCTCGCTTGCTCGCTCGTCTTATTGTGTGACGGTGAGGTCAAGGAAGACAGAAGAAAAGGGCAGGCAGGCAGGCAGGCAGGCAGGCAGCCTATTGTGTCCATGGCGACCACCCCTACTGCTGGCCAGGACGAGCCTACCCCCTTCTGCACAGGTCAAAGGTTATTGACTTGAACCCTTCATTAAAGACGGAGCCTCCCACACCGTCTGCCCGGCACCCGTCCGTCCGTCCGTCCGTCCGCCCGCACCCCTGATGCAAATTTGGGGGGAGGGTTGGGTGAAACAACACCATCCAGATGACCACGGAAAGGTTGCGATTCGGACTCATCCCTTTTTATGGCTGGTTTTGCTACTTTGGACCTGTTCTGGTCAATCAACTCCCTCCAGTCACAGGTGTATCTCCTTGCCACTTTGCTTGAATTTTCTTCTCTAGTTTCTTTTAGTCCTGCTTGGTTCATTTGGTGACCCCAGACCCAGTTGGAGCCTCCAAGTTCAAGAAATGCTTGCATTGTTTTGCACTACAAGAGTTTTGTCTGATCCCAGTTGTGTTGCCCCATAAGTCAAAATTCTTCAGTGTGACTTCTTGCACTCTAAAGTGCTCGTTTGGTGTGTGCATTGAGGATGAAGCAGCTATTGAGTAAATCTGCCAAACATTTCAAATGAAACAAACAGATGGGTCTGTATTTGCTGACAATACGTATCTATGCTAGCAAGTGAGGAAAAGAAATGCTCAAGTAGGATCTTCAAAGCAAATGAAAACAATTGATCGTTCATATGAAGCATTGATGCAATCCTTGTTTCAAAGTTGAGGCAGGTGCATTAGGCCAAGTCCCATTACACTACAGATACGTACTTTAAGCACAGCAACAACAGCAACAACAACAAAAGATAAAGTGTACTTACTCAAACATAACAAAGCTGTCAGGGCAGTGAGCAATAATATTCTTGGTTTCATTTTGGTTTTCTTCACACCAGTCACTATTAAGTCAAAGCTTCAGCTTTTCCAAACTCTTCAATGGAAAAAGGTAATCCGGATGAAAACGGGAACTCTTCTGCCTCCACTAAGTATTCTTTGGTTAGTAAGCTAAAAAGTGTGTATGTCTATGACTAAAGCATTTCTATTCTTTTGAATTGACGGTCCAGTGACGGGCCCCGCGCAAGGCTGCTGGTCATGTCCAAAGCCACTCTGATCTGAGAATAGTGAGAGGATGGATGACACCTCAGCCTGGATGGGGCTCATTAGTTATTCCGCCTCATTGTTGCCACTGAGCGGACAATGATGCGGCCGGCGGCCCATGGCAGGTTGGTCTCTTCTGGACCAATGGCAGCCCAGGGGTTTACGGAGGGAGGGAGGGAGGGAGGAAGGGGTGGTGGCTCGCTCAGCCTGGGAGGCATGATTGATATTCATTTCAATTGAGAGCTGCTGGCCACCTACTGCCTGATGGACCAGCTGTGGCCTGAGCTGGACACGCTGCTCACCAGAGCTGCTTTTCTTCTCATCGGCTGACCTGGAAAACGGCATGCTTCTGCAACATAGTAGTCCTACTCAAGGCATTTGGGAACATTTGAAACATCATCAGTGATTTATTCTCACCTGCGTTTTGGGTGACTGCATTTCATGCCTTGCTCCCCTCTAGCGGTTAGAATCTGAAATGGCAGTTTCTCGAGCAGCAAAGTAGAAAATGCACATCATAAAACATTTTCGTTTTCATAACCTAACGTTATCTCAAAAGCTATTAAAGATATATTTGAACACGTTTTATTTCAATTAAAATGGAAAGTAGGTTTAATGAAAATTCGTCAAACTTTTTTGGTTTTAAAATTGTGAATTAATTTGAAAGTTACAACAAGTTTGAGAGGTCAAATTGGACAGATTACATCGTATTTTGGGCCCTCGGTGGCAAGTAGCTCAACCCACCACATGTGACGTAATACTGTCATGTGACCGACCAGGAAGGGCAGGATTTTTTTTGGACGGCAAGAGGAAAACATTACGCCTATGTGTTCTCGCACAGCCGAATAAGCAAGTATTATCCCTAATATATATTATTCAACATGTATTGACATTGTTTCTAAAGCAATATTGCGTATTACAGGTTTGAAGATGATATCTAATGTCAAATGAATGATTTTGTGATTTTTAGCTTCACGTAGCTAGAATGCTAACAGCTGAGCAGGGCTACGCAACTTTGCCTTAATCCACACAGCAGTAGCAGTGTCGGTCGATCCGTTTGAGGAGCACACTTGTGATAGCTGGGCCTCGGCGCTTGTTCAATTATTCACACGACTAGTTCTCAGCGTGGCTGGAAAAATCTCATGTGCGTGGTTAGCTATTCGGTTCGGTCATTGAGTGAGGCATTAGCTGGCTAACTGGTCAACTAGCGCTAGTTCATCAATGTTTGCTGACCTCATGCCAAGGCCAATTAAGTTATACAATCGTAGAGATGCCAGTCGTTACAATCCGTTTGTGCTTTGTGAAAAGCAACCATACTGTGGGTTTGCTCATTTTGCTTCTAACCATCAACAGCCACGACCGAACAGAAAGAAATATGTACAGTAGTTCTAAACCTGGGTTTCATTTTGTGTGCAGCCAAAAGTTCAAGCCAACCGGTTCTTGGAGAGACAACATGTCGTACGGTCAAGGAGACAGCTATCGCCCAGTCCCTCGGGATTTCACCAGCCTCATCCAGACATGTACCTCCAATATACAGAAGATCACGCAAAACAGTAAGTGCTGCAAATATGCCACTCTTGCTGAAACTGGGAACGTAGTATGTCAGAATGGAGACCGCGTGATCATTGAGTGACAATTGAAATACAGGTATTCCGGTGGTTTTCAGACATGGCTGCTGAGTTCAAATAAAGACAGGAGGGCCTTTGTTTTCTCCCAATGAACAGAAAGTGGGCCATGTGATGTGACCGTCACATGCTTCTTAAGCCACTCGCTCACTGGCTTCCCGCTAAATGGTCTCATCGGAGGCGTTACGGCAGAGATGAATTTGCTCGCTACTTTGAGACAGAACTCACAGAAGCGAGACGGTCGGCGGCGCTGTCTTCCAAGTGTGTCAGAGCTGCTCGATGAAAGTTCAAAATACAATCCCTATTTAGATACTTTGATGTCAGCGCAGCAGCTTTCTAACCCCAACCTAAGTTGTAAATGTGATGATTAGTCCCAAATCCTGCCTGAAACAAAGTGACAGCTTTTGACAGACTGAGCTTGACCTCGAAAGTGTTGAAAGCACTTTTGTCTCCAGATTCACCTTCATTTGATCTCTTTCCTCTGACAGCCGCTCAGATCAAGAACATGGTGAGCCAGTTGGGAACCAGGCAGGACAACAGTGAACTTCAGGATCGCCTGTATGTACAAAACACATTCACATACATACGTATATACAGTAGTGTATCTTGCAATTCGATTCTTTTCCCAATCATTCAGACTTGTCATGTCATGTGAGGTACACGTAACACACGGAGGCAGTTTGACTTTTCATAATCCCCCCTCAAACTCAAATTCCATAGAAGGACCTCACGGGTTTTCAGCACAAGATGAATTCAATGGTATCATTCTTCAAAACATGATGTCGTGGTAGAAGCTTTCTTTAGAAGGGCAAACTTTTTCTGTTTCCGCAGTCAGCAGATCCAACACTACACCAACCAGCTTGCAAAAGAAACCAACAAGCACCTGAAGGAGTTGGGCTCTGTTCCTTTGCCAGCATCACCCTCAGAGCAAGTTAGTCGCAGACAGCACGCTCATCTTGTCGCCCTTTACAATCACTTCTGGACTTAACGCTAACAAGGATCAGTCATGATTGCGTTCGTACAGAGCGCAATGCTCGTCACCGACAGTCCAATCAAAGCTCGTGGCGTTGTCCGGATTTCATATCGTAACTGCGCCATCTTTTCTTCCTCCCTTCGCTCCGCCGTGTCCAGAGGCAGCAGAAGATTCAGCGGGAGCGGCTGATGAATGAGTTCTCCGCAGCTCTCAACAACTTTCAAGCGGTCCAGCGGCGCGCGGCCGAAAAGGAGAAGGAGTCGGTAGCTCGAGCCAGAGCCGGATCTCGTCTGTCGGTACGTAGGAACCTTTATAGAAAGAACGAGCAGTGATTCAAATGATATCACCTGACCTAAACATTGGAATTTCAAATATTGTCATCCAAATTGGCAGCATTTGTTTTCCTTCTCTTTCAGGCGGACGACAGTTTGCGAGATGAAAAGCTGGTCTCCTTTGATAAGTAAGTGGATGGCGGCCGGGTATTCCTATTGAGAGAGATTGTTAAGAGAGCGTGCAACTTTTTGTCTCCCACAACAGTCAGGACGACTGGGGTCAAATGACCACTCAGACGGAGGAAGCGGCCATCACAGAGGAGGACCTGGAACTTATTAAGGAGAGAGAAACCAACATCCGACAGCTGGAGGTCCGTGTCTTTCTCTTGATGTTTCTCAAACGTGGCTTTCCCTCCCGCCACCACATAGATCACAGTAGTTTCTTGTTCTTGTCTCTTACAGTCGGACATTATGGACGTCAACCAGATTTTTAAGGACCTCGCAGTGATGATCCACGATCAAGGAGAGATGATTGGTGAGAAGAAGCAGTTGTTCTCAATCCAAATACTACAGAAATCATTTGAGCACAAAATAAAGAATAGAGATAAAAGCTGATTTCGGTGAACGTAAGGAATTATGGCTGAACGATTGAGAAAGATCATTGAGGGTTTTTTTGGTCCGTGTGCCACACCTCCACTGAACATTGTGCATGTTTTGTTTTGCAGATAGCATTGAGGCAAATGTGGAGAATGCCGAAGTTCACGTCGAGCGAGGAGCAGAGCAACTGCAGAGAGCTGCCTACTACCAAGTAAGTTCTCAAGTTTCTGGCTAGAGTGTATTTGATCCTGGACTGAGGACCATATCAAATATTTGCTTGCATCTTTCCATGGGACAACACTGGAAGAAAAATGACACATTGCCGCCATAATATCGACAGCTCGTGTAACAGTGTCAATATTTGGGCTTTGAATTGAGACTCATGATTTATTTCCTAAACAATATAGAAAGAAATAATACATTTATCAACCTCAGGGGGGTGCCATGTTGGACATTTCCGTCCCGTTGTCAATTGAAAAATACGTCACGGATGCTTTTCCCCCTGGTACGAGCGTAACGTCATCCCGGCCAGCGATGATGCGTTCAGAAATCCGCTCGGCGCACGCGCCGGCTGCTTCGACTTGGCCGGTCGGAAATTCAGCGCGTTGCTCAAATTTGCCGTTTGGAAATTCAGAGTGCACCAAAAACAGAATAATGCAAATAATCAAGACTGGAGAGCACAAAATGGCGCCTTCCTCAGGTGAGTAAATGCCATGTTTTGAATATTTTTCTTTTTTTTTTTTTTTGAATAAATATGTGGTAGACTGAAGTTTAAAAAAGATGCCAAATTTAGATGAAACAGCATTTTGGATTGACATACGCCTTAGGTAGAGCATTTATTTTGTTGTTCAGATTCTTCGATAGTTCTTTGCCACAAGTTGCTCTATTGAACTTGTAGTTACTGTTATGAAAGTGTTAGCCAATGTCACACTTTGGACATGTCAACAAATACTCCCGTTTGTGAGCGACCGTACGCTTCATTTGACGAGTTCTCTTTGATTCCTTGCTAACACCTTCACTTTTGCCAGCAAAAGTCCCGGAAGAAGATGTGCATCCTGGCGTTAGTCTGCTCCATCGCACTGGTCATTCTGGGCATCATCATCTGGCTTGTATCAAAGTGACTTCACTCCATGTTAACTCCATCTTTGTTCTTTCTATATTATACGCTGCCCTCCTCTCACCTGAAAGTACCAGCTAGAAGAGCAGATAGCTGCTCACAGGATCGCCGGCATAGATTAGTGCAGAGCTGCAAACATGCCAAGCTCCACCGACCACGGATGGGTTTGTTTTTGTTTTTGTTTTTTGTTTGGTTTTGGGGGGGACGGAGGGACGGAGGATAATACACACATTTGAACTGCATCTTAAGAGGAACTGAGGTGGCTGAGGGGATTGATTGATTTTCCTGCACTAACACTCGCAATTTCAACTGTTTAATTATTGCAATTAGTAGACCAAACTAGGAAAGAATATATAATATTGTGATTTTTCGTTGTGTGTGTATGATTTTCGTCATCTCTTCTTATGGCACCTTCTCATCAAAAAGTGTGTATATTGCACAATTGAAGTCAGTTAGAAAGACGACAGAGAGCTGGCTGCCTGGCTGGCTGCCTGGCTGCCTGGCTGCCTGGCTGCCTGGCTGCCTGGCTGCCTGGCTGCCTGGCTGCCTGGCTGGCTGGGGCCTTAGAGCAAACACACACAAGACTCCAAGCGGTGATTGTCGTAAAACTGTTGTATACACAGTCAATTCATATTTGTAAATATTACACTGTACTGCATTCTAGCCTATCATGTACGGTATATCGCGAAAACGCAACGCCTGTCCCAAGAAGCAACTGACTCGATTTATACGACTCATGTCAGTATATGGAATAAATGTCTTGATTACAGTACTTTTGATTTGGTCATATTTCGGGATGCTTGCTCATAAAATCGGAGTGGAATCAACGCGGTAGATTCTTTTCAGTCGATTTCAATCACAGCGCATCTCAAGTTGCCAAGTAACTGTAGATGAGTCCAATCGTAATCAGCTCTTCTTGCGCGAGCCTTAATACGGATAATCAGTGGAGGAATTTTGCTTATATGGAGGGGTAAGCTGTGGGGGAAAAAACAAACCATCATGTGCTTAAAAAGAAACGACTGCAATTTTGGAGTCAGCATAAAAATCCAACTCAACAGAATGATTGATTTATACTTGCAAATTGTTCCCCAGTGTTTGGCAATTTTGAACTCAAGGGGGCGCTGATGTCTTGCCATTATGGGGTCTGTAAGTGAGGAGAGAGGGAGTTCACTGGGTTAATTTTCAAGGTTACCCAAGTATACCATCCAAATCTGCACTTTGACAGCTCCAGTAATCAGTTCGCATGCCAGAAAAAAAAATAAAAAATAGCCCAAATACCTCAGAGCCCAACACGTGCAGGCACAGAAAAGGGCCCAAATACGCAAGATGATAAATGCAAATCAAACAAGACTTTCATTTCAAATGATGATGTACAATCATAAAAGCTCTCCAAATACATTTGGAGCCAACTCTGGAACATTCTGCAGGCCCTTATTGTTACTGCTGCACAGCAAAGTTACGTTACCTAACAGCAAGTTCTATATATTAGCGTGTGCTTTATTATACGAGTGTGTGATGAAACCAATGTGCTCTGCATACGGCCGCCGCACTCAATCTCATTCAATGGCACAAAGGTGCGTGAGAAGGAACAACCAAGATTGTTTTCTTTTCTCTTTTCTACTTCCATGTCTGCATTTGTAACTGTGCGGTCTCTGATTGACTTTTGATGCTTGAGAGTGGCAGCTCTCGCTCCGACGTACTTTCTCCTCTTGTCCACTCTTGGATTAGGGAGAATCAATCCCAGCTGAACCCGCAGTTCAATGCCAGCTGAAAAGTTAGAGAGAGCTTCAAAGCACAGAGCTTAAAATTGGAAGGCCTCACCCAAGTAGCATCTGTGTACTTTACATTAAAGTGGCCTTGTAGTACATATTCATGGCAGAAATGCAATTACATATGGTTTTATTCCCTCCCATCATAAAGTCTCTTTCCGTGGATGTTTTCATCATGCACTTGCACTTCTCTGGAAAATCATTGTGCGCGCGGCTCTTCTGTCTTGCACAAGCGGAGCCAAATGTTTGAATGTATTCATTCGGATCTTTGTGGCCATTGTGGATTTCGTCCTTCTCTCACCCGTTGTCTGTGTGTAGTGATGTAATGGCGCTGTGGGAAAAGCATGTCAAGTAGAAGCTGGAAGACTGCAAGCCCTGTGACTGATAAGAAGCCATTCAAGGTACACTTTGTCAAGGAATGGGTGTTCTCTGTTTACATTTCAACGGCTTGCGTCACATTTTCCATAAGGTTCATAATGAACAGGAGCAATGGCTAGCAGATGTCAGTCATGCTTTGATGATGCATGCATGCATTCTTGATTCACTGCTCCCTCCGCACAGCCATTGGATGGCTTGCTTTGGCTCCACACTTGGCACTTGAAAATGTCGGTGATGAATTCAAGTCTCACAGGAGCGTGACATTTCTATCTGCATCATTCCCACCCCAATATCATGTCAGAGTGACGCACAAAATGGTGTCCCCTCCTGTGCAAGGCGAGCGAGCGAGCGAGCGAGCGAGCGAATGGCTGCGGTGGTTGAAACCGCGCCTGACTTGAACTGGCAGACGCTGCGCCAGCCAGCCAGCCAGCCAGCCAGCAAGCCAAGCCTTGACACATTTGATGTCACGCAAATGTTTTGCTTCACAGCAGCAGCAATAGCATTGCAGCAGACACCACAATTAGTTGCATTGCCAGCAGCATCAAGTTTGTCAAAAAAAAAAAATAAGACTCACACTGAGACTCTGTAACCGCAAACGACTCAGAATAAGAAAAAACTAAATTTGGATGCCAAGCCTTAGAATAGAGAAACAGACCTAACCTTGTTGTGATGTAAGAAAGCCTGCTGCTGCTGTTTCTGCTGCTGCTGCTGCTGCTGCTGCTGCTGCTGCTCAGTATAATAGAATGTATGAAGGATTCAAATCGATACTTATGATAGTAAAAAGCAAGAACTTATTTCAAGTCACAAATACATGTTGCCCAAATCAAAACTCCACTTCATGCTCAACTTTTTAGAGCAGTGCCCAGTATAGAAACGGCGTAGCTATATTGATGTGAAAGTGCTCATCACAACGGTGCTGAATTTGGAGGGCGACAGAAAGAATAGCCCAAGTACCATGTAAGCACGCCATTTCTCAAGACCATAAAATTGGACGTCAAATATATAACCATGGATTTATTGATTCTAAAGGTTCGGATTTAGTGCGTGTGGCCTTATACTGAATACAAGTCTGGCCTTTGCTTCAACTGTCGAATAAAAAAAAAAAGTGTTACATTCTTGTAAATGGAGCTAGTGGCTGAGACAGCAAAAGTGTCAAGGATCTGAAGAAAGAGCAGAACAAAGGAAGGAACCAGATATGGCCGCTTTCAATCTTTTGCCTTTTATTGTAAGCAGTTGTCGACGCACCTGTGAAAGCACGCTTGCTTTTCGCTCAACGTCTTCAGCCCCGAGTGGACAAATTCTATTTATCACGCTGACTAACAAATATTTCCACCACATCTCAGTGGAAGATTTGAGCCAACTCCTCATTATGATCAAATGATTTTCAAATGGCTGTCTTTGAAAGGTCAAGGACGCTATGGAATTCTTAAAATAACTCAGCCCAACTTTATTTACAAATGGGAAAAAGGGAGGGAGGGAGGGGAAAGATAAATTGGAAACATTTGAAATGGATCATAGCGTGCAAGAACGCACGTCTGTTTGACTCCCAGCTGTACCTGAGCCCGACTTCTGTTTCCAGACACAGACTTTTTCCCTCCGATCGGGATAAACAAATGTATAGAAGTGGGCGAAGGAGCTGAGACATATAGACGAAGATATGAATGATCCTGAACAGGGAAGCCAACAGGCGCTGTCACAGGGGGATTGCGGCCAGCCAGCCGGCCGGCCCGCCAGCCAGCCAGCCCGCCCGCCCGCCAGCCAGCTCGCGCGTTACACACTTTGGGTGGGTCGCACTGAGTCTTTGAAAATTGCTCTGGCCACCTCATCCACCTTTCCCTCTCTTTAATGACTTCCAGATGAGGCAAATGTTGAAGCTGGAAAGCCATCAAGGGCTGGGCAAAAAGGGGAGGTGATGTGAAATGCCACCCCAATCCCTCAATCTGGGATGACTTTGGAAAAATCCCCCTCTCTTGTTCTTGACGCCTGGCAGTGACACCGAGGGCGCACGGGCTGGGCCGGGCCGGGCCGGGCCAAGCTGGGTTCTCCCGCTGCGCCAGATCCATCTCCGTCCGGCAGTGCGCTACTTTCCGTGTTTAGTCCAAGCAGACCTCATGTCCGAGCATTTCTCCTCCGAATGGTCTGGCAGACGCTTCCATGTCCCCCTTTCTGTGGTGCCCAGTTTGGAACATTGGTTAACATTGCTGTAAGGTTCCATCGTGAGGACTTTAGAAAAATGACAAGCGCTTTGTATGACATAAGAGTCACACTTGAAAAGTATCACCTTCAAAAACATGGATTATATTTGCATGCTGACCTACAGTACAGCATGTGGTGATTAGTAGCGCTTAAAGGCTTCTCACACACACACTCACTCACATACGTACATAAGAGATTTGTATTTTGTTTTCAATCCAACCTTTCCTAGCTCTTCCTCATGTTTGTAACTATGTGTGTGTGTGTGTTTGCAGCCGCTGCTCGGCTGCAAGAAACAACACAGACACCTTCGCTATTCCTCGCGCCGCTGTCTGAGCGAGAGAGCGAGAGAGCGAGAGAGCGAGCGCTTGGCCCCCTCTTTTCTCATTCAGACGCGCGTCCTTCTGTCCGTCCGTCCATCCGTCCGTCCGTCCGTCCATCCGCCCCCCTTGCTTTTGCGCTCTTGTGGAAAAGCATGTCTGCTTTAGTGCTTTGCATTCCTGCGGTTTGACTGGCACTTCCTGCCATGAGTGAGAAGTACGGCGGCTGTAGAAGGAAGGGAACATTCCTTCAAGCGTGCTCCATTTTTCACCGCTCTTTTTCTTCGACCTCTCACATTCCCCTTGCATTTACAATGGCGATGGATGTTGGCAGCGTTCAAACGAGCGCTGTCGGCCTTATTAACGCAATGAATCCAAGCCTCTTTTCATGGCCATTGACAAATTGACGTTTGCCAGCTCAAATGTGCAACCGCTATTGACAATTGTCTAGAAAAGCGCAGCAGTGCTGGTGCTGGCTGTTCCTGTCAGCCCCGGCTGGCTGGCTGGCTGGCTGGCTGGCTGGCTGGCTGGCTGGCTGGCTGGCTGGCCGGCCGGCCGTCCAGCTGGCTGGCTGGCTCTTTTCCTCCATACTTACAGGAATTCACTCACACAGTGTCAGCTCACAAACGTGAATCCCAATGTGGTGTGGTCAAACCTTCCCGAAAGTCAAGTTATGTGAACGTCCCTCATCCGTGCAAAAGGTCAACAAAAAAAGTTTGGTTGGGGGAAAAAAACGGACAGAAATGCGCTTCATCGTTGCCCTCGGGAGACCTGCGTGTTTGTGTGTGTGAGCTGTCAAATATTTGTGTACTTGCGCATTTCATTTTGAGAGGGAAAAAGATGCAAAGTAGACTGCAAATGGACGACTGTGACTCATTTGATGTCGTGCGAATTGTGCCGCCAGCAACGGGCAAGCGTGATAACCCCGAGGCGTGCTTTAAGCACCGTAGAAAGGCAAGGAATGTTTACATTGCCAGCGAGTGTACCGTATATAGAATTTAGAATGGGCTAGAATTAACTGGAAGGTGGTTTCCTTCAAAACACGCATGGGGCAGCTTCACATGTTGACTTAAAACGTTAATGACGTGTCAACGCAGTCAAGAAAGAAAGTCTGGCTCGGTCGGTCGGCTCAGACATATAAACACTTGCTTTAGGTTAGGAAAGTGACATCATCTTTGCTTTGAGATATGAACGCTTGCCACTTTCGAGGTCAAGAGATTGTTGCCGTTGGAGCGGGTACACGGCGTCAAACATGAAGCTCTTGTGCAAATTCTACTTTTGTTGTCATGACACTAACATGCATGTGGCATTCATCTTTTCCCTGAGCTCTTTCCAAAATCCGGCCCCGCTGGCCATCTGCAGCCTGTTCTTTTTTTCTTATTGGTGTTAAAGTCCATGAGTGATTTAGGTCCAAAAATGGTGAAGCAGCATTTAGTTGAGTGCTTGTTGCTCTTTAAAGGGGACACCATTCTTGCGGGAGTTTTTGCAAAGCAATTAGGTGCCCACTGATTGCAGCGCTCAGGAATTCCAGTCCAAGACCGAAGCAGGTAGACTGTATACAAACAAGTTGGTACACAGTGTTCTGAAAAGGAAAGAAAAGAAAAACAAAGAAAAGAAAAGGAAAGGGTGAGAACGGGAAGAGACAAATTTGCAGGCTGGCTAAGCGTGTAAGGAATGCAGCAGACTTAAACAACATCCTGAGTGAAGAGAGGAGGAGCTAGGCTAGCTACCACTGTGCTTCCTTCCTTCCCTCCCTCCCTACCTCCCTCTTTCCCTCCATCCAGGCCGCCCGCTATTTTTAGCCAGCCATCCACCTCACCTCGCTTCACTTCATTAAAGACAAGGCGTTTTTGAAACCTCGCTCGGGCTCCCGCTGGCCAAATATTAAGGGGAAATAAATGTGCAGCGTGCTGCTGCAGTCAGCTTCCTGACACCTAAAATGTCGAACACTAAGAATCTTCAAGCAGCGTGATCATTTCACATGTAGAGCGGCAAGTCAAGTGCTTAGTGCTTAGTGCTTAGTGCTTAGTGCTTAGTGCTTCGTGCTTAGTGCTTCGTGCTTAGTGCTTCGTGCTTAGTGCTTCGTGCTTAGTGCTTCGTGCTTAGTGCTTCGTGCTTGCTCCTGGCTCCCATTCTGCATGTTTGTGTGGCTTTCCCAAAACATGAATGTAAGCTTCATTGAAAATGATGCGGATGTCAAGTGAATGACTTCTCTGAATGGGAATGGGCCATTTCGCATAAACATCAGCCCTATTTTCATTCCCAGCGCAAAGCGCAGTCCAAGCCGACGCGTGGGTGGAGCTTTCTTTCTTTGTGGACTTTGCCAGACTTTGCATGGCTCGAATGGCATGTAACGGAGCCGCCGCCGCCGCCGCCATCCTCCTTCAGGTCAATGTCAACTGGCTTGGCAGTGAATGAATTGTGTCGCATCTGTACCAAAACAAAGTCTGCTGCAAAAGGAGGCTGTTCAATAGCCACACAAAAGAGTTGACTAGGGCAACCACAGCAGCAGACTTTCAAATAACAAGCATCAGGACAAGAGTTGAACTCATGTCTGGGAGAGTCGATCAAGTCAGCACAACCTGAATCCCAGCGTGCCAAGCTTTCAGGCTCACGTTTTTCCCCTTTCCTCCTTTTTGATGATTGCTAATCCACTTTTACAGCTCAGTTGAATAATATTGACATACGTACATTTGGAGAGGAAGTTCAAAGTTGTCGGGAAACCAAGCCGGCCGGATCCATGACGAATGAGGTGGCAAAATGGGAGGACGCCGCTGCCCCTGCCGCTGCCGCCGCCCCGTACTTGTGGGTGGCCGAAATCCAAGTCTATCCAAACACTGGCTGCTTTGCTCTTCTTTGGATTTTCTTCACAGTCATCAAGATCAGAACACGATGTGATGTTCCAAACATCCATACTTGTGGCCTCTATTTTTACGTGCAATTTTGATTCAAAGCAGACAAGGATTACATAAGGCATCCATCCCCGTATAAATTGCACATATTCCGGAATCGTTCTTAGCTCAGCGATTCGGACTTTTTTAGAACGACACACATAATGTAAGTTATGCCTACGGTCAAATGAAGACATTTTTTAATGCAACTCGAGTCCCATTTCCAGCTGGAAAAAAAAGAAAGAAGGCATGATGCTGTCACCTCCCTGATGTTTTTGAAATGATGGCCAGGAAGCTCATCTTTGATCTTATGAACTCGAGCCATGCTTCTGTGAAACTCACCGTATGTTTTTGCCAAAAAGTGTCCAACCTGAATGTTTTTCTTTATAAGAAAACACTTCCGTCTGACCACGCCAGAAGCGCACAAGAGGTTGCTGTCACCCAAAGTCGACAATCCGTACTTGCCAAAACGTTTTGGCCGGCCGGCCAGCCTCCTTACACTTGTGTGCCACTTTTTCCCTACTTGTTGATGACGGTCTTCACACTGGACCGTAGTCGTTTTCATTTCAAAAGCTCTAGATTCAATTCTTCCCCAACATACCAAATCTCAAGAATGACACTAGACATCAAAAGTCTACACACCCCTGTTGAATTGCCCAAAATAGAATAAGAAAAACAAGACCATGATAAATCATTGCAAAACTTGTTGCAACCTAACTCCATTTAAAAACAAAACTATTTGTGTGCAGTAAAGTAATCATAGGCAAGTGAGACAATGTGGTTGCACAAGTGTACACACCCTCTTATATATAGTTATGAAATGATAGGTCTTGGAGTTTTAGAAAGTAGATTTTGTGTTTGAAAACTCAATCAGCTTTTTTGGATTAGACTTCTGGATCGGAAGAGAATATTGCTTGACTTTAATCGTATCCATTCTGGTTTCATTGCGACAGATGCTCGTAAAACTGGGATCAAAGCACCCGGGCACTGCCTCACTCACTCACTCACTCACTCACTCACTCACTCACTCACTCACTCACTCACTCACTCACTCACTCACTCACTCACTCACTCACTCACTCACTCACTCACTCACTCACTCACTGCCTCACTGCTTCACTGCCTCACTCACTCACTCACTCACTCACTCACTCACTCACTCACTCACTCACTCACTCACTCACTCACTCACTCACTCACTCACTCACTGCCTCACTGCCTCACTGCCTCACTGCCTCACTGCCTCACTCACTCACTCACTCACTGACTCACTCCACCCTCTTGGGTCACAGGCTAATCTGGCTCTAATAACAGCGGCCGGTCAGGGCTTTCACAGGTGAAGTCATGGCACAGGAAATACGAGTCAGCTGAGCTAAAAACAATGATGTAAGGTCACGACCCACACCGGGACGGGAGAGTAAGACACTGTCAACAAGAGCAAAGCCAAGAGGAGCTAAATGATTTGGCACAGACCCGACAAAATGAACCAAAGTCAAATCATTTTGATGACACTTCCAAAAGTGAACCCAAATGGGTTTTTTTCAAAGTCCTACCTACCCAAACAACCGCCGACGCCAATCAAAACATGAGCTGTCGCTTTTGAGAATGCAAATGTTTTGATTCAATTCAAAGTCTTTTAAGGCAACACGACTGACTCATGCGTCGGACCTTTGTGTGAATAAGGGCCTATTAAAGTTTGCTTGGGCCAGCTAAGCCAGCCGCGCCAAAATCACCGAGCTGAGCTCCAATTCCAGTCAAACACCTTCACTCGCTCACTTCAGCTGCTGCTGTGTGTGTGTGTGTGTGTGTGTGTGTGTGTACTGTAACACAGGATGTAATTAACTGGGCATATCCTGCTGTGAGCGACAATCTGTACAGTCAGGTGGCTTGCTTTCCCTCCCTCCCTCCCTCCCTTGCACACCAAAGGGACTGAGGTTAAGCAATCATTGCTCACCCAAAAATATGAAAAAAGGTGCCCCCCATGACCTGCGGAAGGGAGAGCATTTCTTCTGCTTGGCTGCTGCGTTCATCATGTATTAATTAGTCTGCATGGCATCTGATGGCAACCCTCAAATTGTCTCTGGAAAATGTACAAAACATTTCTGACAATGCGTGTGGGCTGACAAAAGCTCATAGGAATGTTCCGATTAAGAGCAATAATCCAAGAATGTCCCTTGTCACCTTTGACCTGTGTTAACTTGCCCCTTAAATGGAAATAGCCATGAGAAGGTTTGGAAAAAGAAAAAGAATACCTCAAAGTGGTTTCCTTGAAAAATGAATGGGCACATGTCAAGATGAACAGGGATTCTCTTCTGGCGGCTCATCAAAAATCAAATCAAATCAAAAATGAGGTTCAGATCGTACCAAGTTTTCATGGTTACAAATGACAATGAACTAAAAAACACAAACATAATGGTTGAATTTGCTCCATTTGATTTTGGCTGGCCAAAACTGGCTGGCCACATAATCTGGATCCAGATCTTTTTTTTAAGCAGATTATAGGAGCACTTTGCTACAATGACTGACCAAGCATCTACATATTTTCAAATGCCTGAAAGGAAGTGGTGACTAATTTCCAAGACAACAATAGTCAGTCTGTTGGTGCAGCGCACGCTGGGAGAACCTCACGCCTGTGTGAGAAAGAACACAAAGATGATTTATGATAGCTGCTGCGCCAGGTGGATGGCTGGATGGATGGATGGATAGACGTACGTCATTCAGGAGGCATCGAGTCAGCTGTCTGGCATGGCCGTCATTTATGCAATGTTTGCCGCAGGGAAAAGAGACAAATAATTATTACGTACGTATGTGCGCATAACAAGGATTCAGTGTCAAATAAACATCACATGCAGCAGCAGCAGCAGCAGCAGCAGCAGCTCCAAGTCAAAGGCAATGGAATCCAGGAAGAGAGCCCAGCCTGCTGGGTAGCACAAGTGGAAAACATTCAGACGGCAAAGGCATCCAAATGCCAAAGGTCAATGACTAGGAGTTAATGCATCAAAGAGGACCTCCGCGGCCGTATCATCGGGCAGTCAACCGTCCATCCATCACAACTTCCTCCTCAAAATGTTTTGGAACAGCTGGCAAATATTCTCTTCATTGGTTTAATCCCGGTGGGTGTAGCGGACAGGTCAGCAAACATTTTGCTGTCCAGTCTTGCGCAATTCATTTCTGCAGCTCTGAACACTGCAATTGTGCCCCTCAAATTGCTATTTTTCTATTGATGAAATACGTACGTATATAATTATTTGAATGGACTCAAATGAATGAAAGCCCTTTGAAAAGTGTGCAAGCGTGCCTTTCGTGGCCCCTGCATGTGCTGCACTTTGTCGGTGTTTGGCATTTCCCCAAGCCATCACCTCGCCTCATGACATCATTTTTCATCCTCTGCAAGCAAGAACATTGACATCCCAAGTCATGCTGTTTTTCCCCCTCTCTGGAGTTGTTGTCAGCTAGCATGTATGAGAGAGAGCGAGAGAGCGAGAGAGAGAGAGCGAGAGAGAGAGAGAGAGAGAGAGAGAGAGAGAGAGAGAGAGGGAGCCTTCTCATGCCTTTGCTGCTTTCTGCAGCTGGCACACTTTTCATCCACCCCACCCGCCCATTGGAACTTACAGGGGTGTAGAAATTTTGAATCAGAATGTTTTCACCTCTCGGTGCAGAGTGGCATGGGCTCGTGTTCCTCTGGCTACACCCACTGGGCTGGTATTTAAGCTTGAGTCCCCCACCATCCTTTCATCAGTCAGCTAAGCAGCGTAAACAAGAGCCAGCCAGCCGGCCGGCCAGCCAGCCACCAAGACTCTTGCCACCAGAACCGATCCAACATACAACAGAGTGAGCACTTTGTGAACAATCATGTCTGCGGAAGCTTCAGCAATCTTCTCTCTTCTTCTGCTCATTGTCTCCTCATTGGTAAGTAGGTTTTCCCTCAGCCGTCCAGCATCATTTGTTGTCACTTAGCAGCAATGAGTCATAGCGAGTGTCATTGCGTTAACCTGCTATTATTTTCATTGACGCAGACAGCACCTGATCTTGGAATCTTGAAAATCAATCATATTATTTCCATTGCGTATGTCAATAGTGCAGTAGAAATACTGTCAACATTGAAAGCAGCGTGAGTGCGGTGTGATGTCGCCCTCTTGTGGACGTTCTTTAAAGCTGTCTCATTCGCAGCTATTTTCAATTGAACATCCAGAGTTAGTTTCTGTAACGTCGGTAGCCACAACGTTAGTTACACATTTAGATGTTTCCCTCCTACTTTTGAACGGTGGCTAACCGCTTTTCTTGATTCTTGCAGACAGGGGCCCAGGAATGCTCGCAGCCCTGTGCCTGCCCCGCCGAGCCCCCTCCCTGCCCAATAGGCACCAGCTTGGTGCTGGATGGCTGCGGTTGCTGTAAAGTGTGCGCCAGGCAGCTGGGGGAGCCTTGCAACCTGCTGGAGCCCTGCGACCACCACAAGGAGCTCTACTGCGACTACGCACTGCTGAGCGACACCGACACGGGCATCTGCATGGGTAACGCTTTTCTGTCCTGCAGAATCATTTCCATCTGTATCGTTCATGTGCTGTTGTGAAGGCGGTGAAAGCTTTGCAATTCGTTCTCTGCAAGCTGCGTCATTATGATTGTCATGACGTCACGGATTCATTCTTTATTTGTCCCCAGCTCAAGAGGGTCAGTCGTGTGACCTGGGCGGCGTCATCTACCACAGCGGCGAGTCCTTCCGGCCGAGCTGTAAACACCAATGCGTGTGCATGAACGGCGAAATCGGATGCGTGCCCACCTGCCCCAGTCACGTCCGCTTTGCGTCCCCCGACTGCCCGTACCCTCGCCGCATCCACATCCCGGGAAAGTGCTGCGAGGAGTGGGTGTGTGAGCAGACCCCTCAGGACCACCTCTATCAGTCAGTCGTGGGCGGTCAGTAGCGACTTGATCACATCGCTCCGTCAAACGAGCCATCCCTCGTGTTAAATGGCCCGTGCGCCTCTGCCCTCGCAGGAGCTTCTCAAATTCATCCCTTGCCCTCCTCCGAACCCGCGGCAGGCTTCAGGGAGGTTGCCCTTCAAGGCGCCGAAGCCGAAAGTCCCCGAGATAACTGCATTGTCCAGACGACAGAGTGGAGCGAGTGCTCGGCCACCTGCGGCATGGCCGTCTCGTCCCGCATCACCAACGACAACCGGCGCTGTCAGCTGGAAAGACAGACCAGGGTCTGTATGCTTCGACCCTGCGAGAGCCGGCAGGAGAAGGAAATTAAGGTTTGGGAGGTTTGCTTTTTCGTTCTCTTTTTTCCATACGGATCGTTGGCGATGGATTGATTTGCTCATTCTCTCCCTCAGCGTGGCAAGAAATGCGTGCGGACACCGAAGGCCCAGAAAGGGATGCGCTTTGAGTTGTCGGGCTGCACCAGCACCAGGTCATACAAACCCAAGTTCTGCGGCGTTTGTACCGACAACCGCTGCTGCACGCCTCGCACCACCGTCACCGCCGAGGTGGAGTTCCGCTGTCCCGAAGGAGACGTGTTCAGGAAAAAGATGATGTTCATCAAGACTTGCTCCTGCCACTTTGACTGCCCGCGAGACAATGACATCTTCCTGGCTTCCAACACACGGAGGATGACGGGTGACTACGAGCACAACGAGCGATATTGACCGGCCGGGCCTTTTACATTGACTGCATGTGTCCCCCCCCAATCTGACCACTACAAACACGCAATTTCATCCAAAGGCGGACGTTTGCCCTTGCTTTAAATTTGGTTTGGACGACGTTCTTCTTGAAATTGTTCAGAGACCCCATTCAAATCTCAAGGTCATATCTTATTGACACCTTTCAGTTTGGAAGAAGAAAGCGAAAGGTACAAACGAGTCCGCTGATTGACAATTATTGTATCCCTTGTGAAAAGAGCAATAGTTGCCACTGTGGTGTATTTGGCTCCAAGCAAAACGATTGTGGAAGCCGCATGGGTTCAGTCCCCCCCCCCCCCCCCCCCCCCCCCCCCGTGACGATGTGAATGTGAGTGTGAATCAACAAAAGCGATATTTACCACTTTTTTTTCTTTTTAAAATGTCCACAATCTTGGCCAATTTCTGGCCCCTATTGAGACAAGTTGGTGTGCAAGTTTGTATTGATGTGCCCAATGAGAAATTGTAATTGACAAAAAGCCACAAGAATGTGGAGATGCTGGTAGACTGAGGGTGTCCACATATGGCAAGATAACCCTTCATGCCTAGTTTTATGCATATACGTATATATATGAGAAAAAACAAGTTTAAGATTCAGACATCGTTCAAATATATTTGGCTTTTGTATACTGACTCGTCTGAAAAGGAACTTGTAGCGTGACCCGGCGATTGCTGATACAACTGCATTATTTCCATCTTATTTAAAAAACAAATGGACAATTTTGGCAGCAAGCAAATACATCGTGTACAAGTGTGAATACTTTGAGACTGTGTACAGTTTTGTACTATAAGTTATGTTTAACGCGGACTGTATTGTATTGTTTTAGTTTTTCCACTGTAACCACCTGACTAAGATACTAAGGAGTTCTTGTCTGTTGCACTTTTGTCTTTTTTCCAATAAACAAAGTCTATTTTTATACATATGCTGAGTGTTGCTCAGATGTTTGAAAAATGTTTCAGTGAAAAAGACTTGAGTTCGGTTCAACCAAGTATTTCTTTCTACTTGGTTCCTTTGTATCGCCATCCCAGCTCCGCGCGCTATTCCCTTTGTGACCGCAAGGGGGATTTGGCGCATCAAAACAACCGCTGTGAATTGAGTTGGGGTGGATCGTGCTGCTGTCTGCTAGCTTTGCTGCAGTGCGATCGCCTCATCTGCCAGGCTGCTTGCCACCATCACCACAACCGCGCAGCAGGTTACTCTTTGTATCTTCCTTTCGCTCGGTATCAGGCGTAACGACGCATGTACACCTGATGGAGCGCGCAATCCACCAAGACGTTGTCCCACGTACATTGTGCTCCTACGATTGTAAAAGATCAACTTTACGATAGCTGAGCTGCTGTGTATTTTGAAGGTGTTTCCGGTGTTCATGCTAGCTTGACGCAGCAGTGTCCGAACCGCGCCGACCACTCCCACGCGCAATTAGGGTGCGTGGCCGTGCGTGGCCGTGCGTGGAGGTGACAATGTAGCCTGCAGAGTGGATGACAAATAGCACAACTGCACAAGAGTACAGGTAAATCAACTCTACCATTTTTCTTTTCATGACATCTTAGTTTTGTCTGACAGTTATTGTGAATCACAATCATTTGCAGCGGAACTTATGGGTCAAAGCCATACACTCTCTAAAATATGATTCAGCATTTATGTGCTTCTTAATGTTACATTTTCATGTTGGTAACCTTTACAGTATTGCTGTTAGCCAAGTAAAAAGATTCAATGTTGTCCATTGCGTTGTCCAATCCTGCCAAATGGTGTCTTGTAGGGCTGCTAGGTGCATGCTGCTGCGCCATGCCTACCTACCTAGTCAAATCTAAAGTCATGTTCAGTCAGAGCTGTTGAGGCCCACACCGTTTGGCCTGCAGAACTTGCCGGTCCGTTTAACTCTAAACTCCCACGGTGCATTTCTGCTCGTCTCAGAGAAGAATCTCCACCTGGAGACACTGCAGACATCGTAAAAGGAAAACATGGACTTCTCCAAGCAAAACTGGTGTAGAAATGCTTCCACTTTTGTGGAACTGTGTGTTTAATAGCGATGAAACTTCTTGTTGTGTTCATTTGCGAAAATACATTGCTGAGCAAATGTGCTAACCTTGTTTATTCATCTTCTTTTATAAAACACTGACTGCTGACTGCTCACTGCTGATGACTTCTAAAATTCTCCCTCTGGCCAACTGGTGAGTAAAAGAGAAGAATCAATGATTGAGTTGACTGTGTCGATTGGGAGGGAGCGCTGCCCAGTTGTTGTTTTCTAATACAGAGTGCAAGCTCATATTTCAAATATTGCATTCACATTATTTTGCTTTTTGCATGCCTCGCTTTTAGTTTTGAGTATTTGAGCAAGCCGTGTTGCAGTGCAGTTGACTTTTATGCTGTACCAAATGCGTCCAGCAGGTTGTAGCAGAGAGCAATATGGATGAAATAACTGAGCAGGTGGTCTAATTTAGAATGGATTATCATCATCATATGACATCATGTTTAGCCACTATAGCGTAGCACGGATTCATATGTTTGGGCAGTTCTTGACTTGGAGCTTGTGGGGGGGGGGGGGGGGGGGAATCGCTCTGCAAGTGTGTCTCATGAATGCATTGATGCTGGTTCAGCTGATCTTGCAAAATAGGAGTGGTTCACTTTACGCAACATCATTCCAAATGTTTCATTACCATGATGGGCTTTTTGATTAATGGAAAATATTAATCACTCCTGTTAAATTTTGAGTTATTATAATAGCCTAATGGTTTACTTGCATCATAGGCTAAAGTTATCATTTTTGGAGCCTGGTAACTTAATTCTTATTCTTATTTTTCCTCGCTGTGTAGAATTTGAAAATAATATGTAGACTGTACTCTCCTATGATTGTAGCATTCTCCCTTGAACATGGTCTTGAGCATTAATGTGGAAGTGGCATCCTCCCCCCAGGGGGCTGCTGTCACTTCATCTCAGCAGACAATCTGGCTCAGCACCTGCTTCTGACGCTGGGAGGAGGGAGGGAGGGAGGGAGGGAGGGAGGGAGGGAGGGAGGGGAACCTGCCATGATAGCCAAGCGGGGGTAGGCTGAGGGCAAATGGTGGCCTTTTGTGCTGGGATGGGATGCATGGGATGGATGGATGGGATGGGGGTGCAGGGTTTAAATGTGGAAAGAAAGCCAAACTGTACAATCTGCTGATTTGTTGTTCTGAAAATAGCCCTCCCCAGACAAAAGTGGCTTAGATATGCCAATTACAGGCAGACATAGTACATACAAAGAAGGCCGGCCACTCCTGCCATACCATCCGTCTCCTTTGTGCTGAATGAGCAGCTGATTAGTTTGTTAGACTTTAGTTTGGATGAAAATGCTGAGCGAGCTCAAACTTTAAGGGAATCTTTTGACCTGTTTATGCAGTATTTCTGGAATTAGACTGTGTTAAATCCATCATGTCAAATATTTCTACTGTATTTTAAAATGTGAAATTACAGTGGAACCATATACACTATATATATATACATTAATTATTCGAGGGTCATCTTGTGTGTATGATCAGCTAGGATAGAGTTCCGCTAACTTAGGTAGGATAAGCACTATAGAACATGGATGGATGGATGGATGGATTTATAGGTTGCTTTTCAAGAGACCCATGCATGCTTAACAATAAATCCCAGGAGGATTAAAATGTGTGTGTGTGTGTGTGTGTGTGTGTTTGTACTTGCGTGTGCACTGCATAGAGCCATGTTATTAAATGTGTACAACAAATTACCCGATTTCAACATCATTCTCCATAATGAAGAAAATCACTTGGAACATTTTTTAACCTATGTGTCAATATTACTATATTTATTATTTCTACCTCATGAGTACAGTATAGTGAGATACCATGAATGACGTTTAGCGTGCTCTCGCTCGGCAACCATATTGCATTATATAACCAATGCCGTCCAAACACAATCATAGCTATGATCCTCACACAGACTGTTAAATAATAGATAGATTGACTCCCTGGAATCCAATCAGCAAGCAGCCTCTTTTTCATGAATTTATTTAAATGAGTTGCGCTCTCCCTTTTCCCTCATGCACTCCCAAGGGAAAATGGATGTATTGATTTTTACGAGTCGCGGATCATCAGTATCCTTGGTTACAGATGATAAAGCTCCACCGAAAAAAACACACACAAAAAAAACCCAGTAAGACAAAGGACGGCGATTGGTGCAGGCTTTTCACTTTGCTCCTACCATTGGCAAATACACTTGCTTCGTTACATAGCAGCCCCCCCCCCCCTCCTCCTCTGAATATTATTATATGGTAACCCCGGGTCTTGTCTTACAGGCTTGATGATCGTTGCACAACAGGTTGTTATTTGGCTTCAGGAACATGTATCCAAAATATTCAAAGAACACGAAGACAAGACGTTTATTCATTTTTTTCACCTTTACTTTTTGACAGTGTGCTATTTGTAATGAATGCCTATACAAACTAAAATTTTTTGGAACAGTTTTTTTTTTTTTTTTAACATGGGCGGAGTTTTCTTTGGTATTTTGGTCAATTTTGTACAGGTAGAATTGGGTGTAATTGATCGTTTGTGTCTTTGTGTTGTCAAAGCGGAATGAATGACGTCCATTCCCAGCAATCATAGTGGCACCCTGCATTGGCCGGCCTCCAATATGCGCAATATGCCCGACGAGGCAGAAAATAGACTCGTCGGGTCTGTGCATGACATTGGCAGCCGCTAAAGTAGAAACATGCAAGCTATTAAACGGTCATATTCTGCACATATTTTGTCCACGTTTAAAGTGGAATTTTAGGAAGTGTGTGGTTTTACGTAGCCCCACTCACTCTCCAAGTCGCACTGATGAAAAATGGTTTCCCTTCCCTCCAGCGCTGAAGTTGCCCATCTTTGCACAGCGACTTCGGCTGGCT